>NC_132782.1:144853177-145156207 GCF_048418805.1 Vulpes vulpes
GAGAGAGAGAGAGAGAGAGAGAGAGAGAGAGAGAGAGAGAATGAGCGGGCAGGAAAGGGAGAAGCAGGCTCCCTTCTGAGCAGAGACCCCAATGCAGGGCTCCATCCCAGGACCCTGGGATCATGACCTGAGCTGAAGGCAGACGCTTAACCGACTGAGCCACCCAGATGTCCTGGGGAATATTGTTAAGTTATCATTCTGGGAGGAGAAAAACAGGCAATCTCTGTCACAACAGTCAACACAGATTAAACAGACACGGTATTCATAAGTTAGATATGGATTCCCGGGAAACATGACAGACTTATGTTAACAGGACTTAAAACTTTTGCTTAGACTACACACAGATATATATTTTATCTATTAGCTAGTCACTTTTTTTCACAAACTGCAATCCACTGGGTAATGGAAAAAGAAAAGAAACTAGATTTTAGCTTAATCTCATGCTACAATACCACAGAAGCCTTCTTATCTCACGTCCTTATTATCAGTATTTGGTTGGTTACTTGAGAAAGCTTAGCAAGGCAGCCAATCATAAAAATAGATTCATAAATACAGTAAGGATTTTCACTTAAAACATGTAAATGTACATTGTTTTGCCAAACTCATAATACAAATCCAGACTTTCATCTGTGTGGGGATGTATTGATTAAAGTGAACCTTAACGTAAACTACCTCCATATCCGTTTCCTTTAATTTTCAGTTTCGATTTTCTTTTTCTTTTTTTAAAGATTTTATTTATTTATTTGAGAGAGAGAGCGCACGTGTGTGCACAAGTGGGGAGATGGGCAGAGGGAGAGGGAGAAGCAAACTACTGTTTGGATAATAATCAGTGGTGGGATAAATGTAGTGACTGGGATAAATGTGATAGGCAGAATGAAGGGAAGGATTGAGAAATTGGGTAAATCTAATAGATGATCAGTAAATTCATTTATCTTAAAGATTTTATTTATTCATGAGAGACACAGAGAGAGGCAGAGACATAGGCAGAGGGAGAAGCAGGCTCCATGTGGGGAGCCCAGTGCGGACTGGATCCCAGGACCCTGGGATCATGACCTGAGCAGAAGGCAGACAATCACTGAGCCACCCAGGTGCCCAAATTTTAAACATTTCCTTTGCTTCTAAGATAGTTTTGTTAGATGTGTTTTACTTTGCTATTTTTTAATACTTTATATACGTGTACGAATACAGAATACCAATCATTTACTTTTCTTTTCAATCAGAATTTTTCCTTTGAAAAGCATCCGTGTTAATGCATGGTACCATTGTTCATTCATTTTTATTTTATTTTATTTTATTTTTGTTTTTTTTTTAATTTTTTATTTATTTATGATAGTCACAGAGAGATAGAGAGAGAGGCAGAGACACAGGCAGAGGGAGAAGCAGGCTCCATGCACCAGGAGCCCGACGTGGGATTCGATCCCGGGTCTCCAGGATCGCGCCCTGGGCCAAAGGCAGGCGCCAAACCGCTGCGCCACCCAGGGATCCCTGTTCATTCATTTTTAAAATTGAGATAGAGTGGACACATAACATTGTGTACAGTTAAGATGCACAACATTTTGATTTCTTGCATTTCTCATATATCATGTTTCCACATTAAATAGGTTTATTTCTAGGCTCTTGCTGTTCTCTTGGGCTATTTACCCCTAAGACAATACAAAACTGATAATTGCTATAGCTTTATAAAAGTTTTTTTTTTACTACCTTGTAGGGAAGCGTTCCCTAATTTCCCTTGATATTGATTTCTCTTATCCATGACCATGGTATGTTTCTCCATTTACTTACATATTTTAAAGCCTTTCAATAAGAGTTTTTAATTTTATCCTCAAAAGTCTTTCATATCTTTTTAAAAAATGTATTAGTGGACAGTTTATATATTTCTTGATATTATAGAAGTATATTGAGTGTTTTGTTTCTAATTATATTTTGCTGCTGTGTAGAATGCTAAACACATTACTTTAATAACTCAGCAGGAACTTTTGAGCATATATATATTAAAATATAATTGTCAAAATTTGACAATTCTGTCTCTTGCTTTGTTGAAATTGATCAAATGCTTTTACTATAGATTGAGATGACCATAAAATGTTTCCTCTTCCATCTGTTAATATAGTGAATGACATTCATTGGCTTCTCAATGTTAAGCCAATCTTGACTTTATGGAATAAATACAACGGGGTCATGAAAGTGTTCTCTAACTATGTCTGGATTTGGTTGGCTAAATAGCACTTCTCCTTTGTGTTGATAAGAGACACTGGGCTGTAATCATTGTCAGATCTATCCACATTGTGTCAGCCTCAAGGAATACAAAAGGAAATGTATATCTTTCTCTACTCTGGGAACAGTTTGCGTAAGATTAGAGTAATTTATCTCTTGAATATTTGATAGAACGTCAGTAAAAACCAACAGAAATAAATTCTGGTTTGGTTTCATGAATGGTTATGTGACTTCAGTTTTCTTATTTATTTGTGGATCAACTTTGGGAAGTTAGAGTTGTTTAGGAATTTGCCTATCTCGTCTCAGTTTCCAGGATTTTTTTGGCATGAAGTTGACCTTAATATGTTTTTTTATTTCTTTGTCTCCACTCCATGTGTAGTAAGGCCACCTGTTGCCTTCTTAGAATACTCATTTGTGACCTTTTATCTCTGATTATTCTTCCCATTGTCTTGTTTGTTTTGAAGTAATATCTTTCTTAAAGAACCAACATTTGATTTGTTCTGCTCTTTAGAGTAGCTTTTCCCTTCTCCACTTCATTGATTTCTACTTTTATCACTGTTGTTTCCCTCGTCCAGTATGTTAAGGCTTCCTGGTTATTTTTTGTCTAACTAAATAGGTTGAATACTTAATTCACTAATTTCCAGCTGTTTTTACTTTTTTAAAAAAGATTTGTTTATTTATTATTTTAGATTGGGGGAGGGGCAACAGAAAGGGAGAGGGAGAACCTTAAATAGGCTTCATGCTCAGTGTGGAGCCTGATGCAGGGCTCGACTTCATGAAGTTCATGGATGCTTAATGAACTGAACCACCTACATGCCCCACCAGCTGTTCTTACTTTCTAATGTAAGCATTTCAGGCTATAAATTCTCCTCTAAGTAATTCATTAGCTGCATACCAGAAGTTCTGACAGATACTCCTTCAACTACTGTTCAGTTACAAATGTTTCCTAATTTCCATTGTGACTTTTTTTCCACCAGGAGTTTCTTTTTTTGAAATTGATTTTAAACTTCCAAACACTTAGGGTTTTTAAGTTCTTCTGTTATTAATTTCTAACTATATGCATTGTGATCAGAAAATAAACTCTGCTTAGCACTAATCCTTTGAAAATTTATTGAGATTCTCTTTATGGCCTCATCATTACTTTTTATGAAATGCCATGCGTACTGGAGGAGAATGTGTGTTCTGGAGTTTTGGGATACAATGTTCCTACTAGTCCTAAATTATTCATGTGCTGTTTAAATTTCATCTATGCTTCCTTAATTCTGGCCGCTTATTCTATCAATTATCAAGAACCTATGTTAAGGACCACATTTTGATAGTGGATCATCAATATCCAGTTTTAGAGTAATGATGGACTTTCAAATAAGCTCTTGAGTAAGAAGATGTATATATGAGGCTGGAGTTCAGAGAAGTCCAGGGTGGAAATGCATAGCTAGAAATCTTTGCATGGAGATGATCTTTTGGGGCAGAGATTAGATGAAATCACACAAAGAATGAAAATAAGAAAGAAGATTAGAAATCTGAGGATAAAAAAAAAAGAAATCTGAGGATAGAGCCATGGGGTACTCTAGTGTTTATAGACTGTGAAGATGGGGAGGAACAGACAGATTGACTAAAAAAAAAAAAAAGCTAGTGAGTAAGAAATAAACCCAAAGAGAGTAATATGCTGAAAGCCAAGTGAAGGATTTTTTTTCAAGGAGTGTGGGCTGAATGTTTCCAATGTTGCTAAATGGCCAACTAAGATGAGGACTAAGAATTGAACAGACCCAAAGGATCTTGTAGCATATATCTCAGTTGATGGGAGCAAAGTCTATGCATAGTGGTGCCAGGGAGGAGCTAATACTAGCTGCCAGTGCTCAGGATGCTGGGTCCTGTCTTTGCCATCAAGGAACAAAAGGGAAGGGGAGTCTGATAAGAGCACTCAGGCTCTTGCTCTCTGTCAATTATCCACCTTTACTCTGACGGAGCTGCCCAACTGTGGTTTGCACAAATCTATGAGGTAGCTTTCTTCAGGTGCCTGTAAAGAGAGTAAGACAAGAGTCCTTGTGCCCTCAGAGCTCTGGTTCATAATCCAAAGCCCTTCTTCACCCTCATGGTAGAGCTTACACACAACGCTGTCACTGCCAGCCCTTCTCCTTTCTCTGGTGGACTCCTGCCCACATTTCCTTGCAAGCCAGAAGGAATAGGGCTTTTTTCCTTGCCTCCATTGTATTCTTTTACTCCTTTTCCAGTCTCAGTGGTAAAAAATAATAATAATAATAATTAAATAAATAAAATAAAAAAGGTATTCCCTATACTGGTAAAGAAATATGTGGTGAACTAGGAGCTGAAGAAGTTTGTGAAGTATTTAATGTTTGATAATTAATAATCCATCATGTTTGGCCTGTAAGAAAGGTGAATTTCTTATCTCACTCTTTCCTCCTATATACTCTCTCTCTCTCTCTCTCTATCTATCTCTGCCTCCCACCCACACACACAAACACACAGACACAAACTAGTTGTCTCTGATCTGGAGGAAGATGGCTGCAATAGATAGGCCTTCATAGGGAGATTAAAATTAATGGTTAAATGAAGGAGTTGTCTTATTGTAAGCTTTGGGAACATCAGCATGATGAAACCTTAGTTCTAAACATCAAGACTGTCATTAGAAGGGTAGAGGACTTCGAATAACTCGATCAGTACAAGGTGGGATGAGGGATATACTGCTCTGAGACCTGGGTCAGAGAGGCCTTTTCCCTGTCTGCTGCACTTTGGTAGGAACCCAACTCTGGCCCTTCTCTGTCCATGACCCCTTATGGGGGTAGAGTGCCAGGGGCCAAGCAACAGACCCACTAGGAATCTGCATCCCCTCCAACCCCTACTCTAGGTCATATTTCTGGTACCAATAATTCATGGCTCAAGTCCATCACTAAGGCGTATGCACAATTCTTCTTGAAACTTGTTCTCCCAAGAGTGGACCACACCTCAAGTGAACATTCCTCTAAGCCCTCGATGGGCCAGTGGGTGGTTGTGTGTGGGTGGGTGAGGAGCTGTAACAGAGCTCGGCAAGTGGACAGAAGTGTCCAGATATATTTGAACATCTTACAGTGTGGGATGGAATCGGAAGTGGAAAGAATGGGCAGTGGATTTCCCCAAACCACCAGATTTCAGCCTGAAACTTGGGAAGATTCCACAAACTTTTAGACTCGAAACTGATCTTCCAGGTTGTTAGGAAGATGTATTTGTCAGGGGAGAAAGATAGAACAGTTTTCATTTAATATTTTGTTAGATTGATTTATAAACTGTAAATATCTAAGCATATTGGATGTCTTGCTCTGGATCCTAGAGATGCTAGGGATAGAATGTAGGGAGCAGAACATATTAAGGTTGGTGTGGGTATAAAACAAGGTCATAAAATAACACATGTACATGTAAAATAGTCATAAAAATGCTTTAGGCGTCCCTTTGAGTATGACACAGTGTCTTGCTACAGCCCTTCCCAGCCCAGCATCCTAGCAATACCCTCATTGACAAATCCCCCATCAGGGTGAGTTCCTCATTCCCCTACAATTCCCCTCCTGGTAAAAAGTCACTTCCCTCGCCAGGATGTGTGCCTCTCCACCTGCCTGTATTTCTCCTGTCCTCTTATTGAGCTGAACTGTGCCATCTTATCAGCTCCCTTGTGCTCTGCGTAAGTAAAACTCTACTTGTCTTTCCAGCCCCAACACAAAGCCCAACCATGGTGATTTCTAATCATCCATTTACGGTTCTGTGGCTCCCAGTGGCTTCTGAGCCCCTGAGGTCATGGAAAATACCTGATCCATCCCTGTTTCTCTAAGCCTCGGCCAGAATCCTACCCGTGCAAGGCAGTCACTGAATGTCTTTAGGATAAATGAATAAATTCCTGGAGCCTTAGAGCATACGTATCTAGCGTGATGGGTTTAGTCCTGGATGATATACTGAATATATCAGCAGGAGGGCTGTTTCCCCCGCTCTATAGTTTTTCTTACCAACTGATTTAAAATTCTAAAAAGAATACTGTAGTTATCTTTCTATGAATCTTTCAGAGTAACTAGCATAGTTGTGAGATCACAGTTGGTTCCTGATAGTATCTCGTCAAGTTGATTAGAGAAACAAAGCTGTGCAGAAAATGATTTAGGATGAAAATGGAGACAGGTACTTCTAAAATGATAGTAAAGAATGCCCTCTGTCTGCACATGTGTTTTGGTAAGGGAGAGAGGAGAAGGAGGGAAAAATTGGAGAAGATTAGAAATTATCTCCAGATCCTACAGTGAGAGTTTCATCTCTATTTTTTTTTCTTCCCTATCATCGTCCTTATTTTTCGGATTCACAGTGATCTTTGAGGCGATCCCCCCCTTCACCACACCCTTCCCTCTTCGTGCAGGCTGTCTTATTGCTTGACAGTTGCATATTTTTATCTAGGTGATACAACTTGCAAACATCTTTCTGAGCATCATTCTGTCTTGAAAAAATAATGCTAGCAGTTTTGACTTTGTATCATCCCCTAGAGCAATAATAGAGCTTTAAAACCCCTCCTACTAATTCACATCGGTCTCTGGAATACTTCTTTTTCTGAACATTAGCACAGCAGTGAATTAATTTCATCATGACTTTAATTAAGTTTTTTTTAAAAACCATAATCACAGATAATACAGTTAAGATGGCTAAAAAGAATCAGTATCAAGCCAAAAGCTACACTATGATTAGGCAATATATCAGGACAACACCTTTTCTCACAATTCAAGTCAAATAAAAATGAGGAATAGAGAGTGAGGTGGTTGCCGAGACAGGAAATCTTCTGTAGTCATGCCCCTTTTGCATTAGTGGGGAGGGCAGGGCTGCAATGTGAGGCAAGCCAGAAACGGAGTGAAAAGTAGATCTGATAAGTGAGAGCAAGCAATCGGATTTGCATGCATTTTTTTTTCTTTTTCAAATGGCTCGTTTTTAATGGTTAAAAAAATAGTCCAAAATCATCATCTTTGTATACATTTCTCTTATCCTTCTTCTCTTGTCTAGTGAAGTAAATAAACATACACACACATACACATATAATTATGTCATACCAAACTTTTCATTTGCTTCCTTTTCTTTTCTTTTTTTTTTTTAGCTTTTTAAACTTTTATTTTAATTCTAGTTAGTAAACATACAGTGTTAGTTTCAGGTGTACAATATAGTAGTTCAACAAATATCTTTGTTGATGCATCACCATGCATCACCTGGTGCTCACTATGACGAGCACGCTCAGAAATACGGAACGCTTTGTGAATTTGCGTGTCATCCTCGCACAGGGGCCATGCTGATCTTCTCTATATCATTCCAATTTTAGCACATGTGCTGCTGAAGCGAGCACTGCGTGCGTTTTTTAAGAGAACTGGGGGCAAATTCCACTTACTAAAACCTTGGGCAACGAAAGTTCCCTGAACCTTGATTTCTTCATGTTTTATTAAATTATAGCGTGAAACCAGGACTAATGAGCAATATTTAATATGGCAGTAGATTTTAATAGGTTGCAGCAAAGAGGCTCAATCTTGAAAGAAGTGAAATAATGAAATATAAAGTTCTACTCCTATGACTTAAAAAAATTGCCCTATCATCAAACCCACAAATGCAGGAGTAATCACCCCCTCCAGAATGGGATCAACAGAACTTGTAAAAGAAAAAAAAATACACCAGCCTTTAACTGTCACACTGAAACTTTACAACAATATATGGATTAAGTCTTGGAGGACAAATTTAAATTCCCAGGAAAAGACTTTTGGCAACAGACAAATGAAACATTCTTACTACTCCAGAGGGCTATATAGGTAGAAATATTAGAGAAGAAGACTTTAGGTCATTGGAAGACATGTCTAGCCACCAGAACAGACAAGAATGAAATAGGCTGTTTCTGAGGCTAAGTGAACCCATCATGCCTGGAAGTATTCAAGCGAAAACTGAACTGAAGGTTGTAGAGCATAATGGGTAATCACGAGTCCTGGAGACTGATTGCCTGGGTTGAAATCCCAGGCCTACCTCTTTTACAAGCTGTGTCTTTTTGTGCCTCAGTGTAAAACCAAATATGAAAGCACACCTGCCCCATATGGTTGTTGTGTGTATTAAATAATTAACACATGTAAAGCACATTAGTGCTATGTAAGCTTTAGACATTATTAATGATAGTATTTCTTGGAGGGATTCTTGCAGAGGAATTCATGCTTTGGATGGGTTCGGTGGGGTAATCAAAAAGGGATCTGCTTCCTCTGAGATCCTATGATCCTATGTTTCTATATTCCCTGACTTTAAGGGATTGAAATTGTCAATCAGTTGAGAGCACTGGCTGGAGCATCTTTGAAAAACAAAACAATAACGACAAAACCCATGTTTCTCTAAAAAAAAGATCTTGATCATCCTTTTGAAGATAAGAATGAATAACATGTTTGAACAATTCTTCATACGATCATTTTTATAACTCTCAAAAGAAAATAGCTCCCCTCAAGCCAGCACTTGAACACCTAGGAGAAGCAGGGATAGACAGAAAGGAGAGGTGGATAGGAATCAAAATTAAATTTATCTCAGAAGATACCAGAAATGATCTTATAGTGTGATGTATACAGAATGAAAGATGACTGCTTTGGGCCGTGGCGAATACCTTCCCCTGCCCTGAAGAGTGAACTTCACTGGGGGTCAAGATGGCAGCCCTACTGGATGTCCACACCTTGAGGTAATGCAACAATTCCCTAACGCAAACGGCTTCTTCACTGTTCTCACCTACCCCAGTCCTCCCTGTCCCCAGTCCATTTGTGTGCTACTGTCTCAGTGTTCCTTCTAAAAGGCCAATTCACCCCTGCCTCCCACCTCACAGGGGCTTCCCATACGTCTAAGATACGTCATGTAAACTCTTTGTCTAATGACTCGTCATCAGCCAGTAAAATTCCAACTGTTTTCTAAACATGAGATTTGTTTACATGCAGCCACCTGAGCTCCACCCAGAGTCTCTGCAGCTGCACCCCGAGATTAAGCAACTCAACCCAACCATCTATCCACATTTGGTCTGGCTGCCATAACAGAGGGGTGTTTTTTCATTGCATTTTAAATGGAATGATGTTTGGCAGCCCTCACGTCTACCTCCCTATCAACAGCAGCAGCAGCAAGCACTTCACAAAGCTCTGATTGAGGCAAATAGCCAACGACAGCCTAGCCCTTCTCTCTGGCACTGTGTCTTCCAGCTGCACCGGAGATATAACTCACGGTAGCAAACCTGAAACTGCGACTCTTGACAGATTAATTCCATAACAAAAATCAATCATGGCACTTGTTGCCGACATACATAATATTTTGAGTTTCCTGTCTAGCACCACCGAGAAGCAGACCTCCTTGACCTTGACCACATTAAATGAATGCACTCATACAGTAATGCAATCAACTGATCACCGCATGCGCCATCACCCCTGGTCTGTATAACAGTGATCAGCATTGAGCTCTTGTTTCCCGTGGTGCCTCCTAACCCAACCAAATTGCCATCCTTACTAGCAGAATGTCTCTTCTAGACAAAAATAGTAGTTGCAGCGACATCCTGAGAAGGTCTTATTTTTCAGCTGGTCACCTCAAGCAATATGTCAGCTGATTTGCCTGCTAGCTTTTCCCTGAGCAAATAAATATCAACCAGCCAAAGGGAGGGAAAAAAACGGCACACTTGAAATCCCACTTTGACCTCAGACAGAGTATCCTCCTGTTCAGAAAAAACCCTTGTTTACTCCTAGGCCAAAGAGGCTAAACAGGAAAGGAAATATGAACAGGTGGCTGGGTGAGCACATCACTTATATAATGAGCAAACTGCAAGGGTTGGAGCCAGGGGGGTGCAGGGCTGATGGAATGGGGAGAAGAAAACTAATTTCTCCTTTTTAACATTAGAGAAGTTGAGGCACTGGATTACACCTGACCATGTGAAATGCATCTGGTGCAGAAGAACCATCTGGAAAAGGGCTATTGACAATTCCATCGAATTGCTCAACTTGGTACGGGTCAGGAGGTTGAAGACTTTGATGGCTGATGTTACCAGAGAGCCCGAACTTCTAAGTTTGGCTCAAACTGGTTCAGCTGAGTGTGAATTTCCCAGAAACCGGGACCACTCTTGTTCATTTGTCCCATTTGGTTATTTGCAGATAAAACAAGTGATATTTGGGCTGCTGGGGAAAGAGACATGATGTGGCCACCATCCCCAGCAACCTTGCCTCATGTCTAACCAGAAACATCCCTGCATGAGTATTTCAAGTGTTCAAAGATGGTCAGGGGACACACCTAGACTTAGATACCTGCATGCCAAATGGGGATATTTCATTTTCACAGCTCTCAATTCACCTTTTTTATAAAGTGACCCTGGGGCAAAAGGGAAGAGCTAATTAAGCATTTCATTATCTGACTGATATAACGAAGCACAAAGTGACAGTGAAAAAAAAAATCAGCATTGAGAAACATCTGTCCAACTCTAATGCTGAGAATGTCACAGCCTAGGACAGCATCTGCAGATGGAGGTTTTTAAAAATTGAAATAGAGGAATCTTCAAATAGCACGTTGTAGAAATACCTCCAGGGAATAAACTCCAGGTAAAGTTTGCTCTTCAAACCTGTACACAGAATTTACTGTTCTTAGAAATGATAGCGTATCTGTACGAAGGAAATCATGTTCAAGTTGGCAGTGATTTAATGAATACAAGAAAATTATACTAGAATTTACTGTGTATTGTCTCTTTCATGCTCAACGCTTTCCAAAGTGTCTTACTAACAAGCAATTAAAATGCCGAGAGACCAGGGATGGTGGGCAATGGTAAAATGTCTGGTCTTATCCCGGTTGGTTACAAATTGCCTAGAATATCTCCTTGGTTGCTGAGGAATGTTGACTGTGGATGTCACAGCTGTCCCTGCAATTGTTGGAGCAGGCAGTGAGATCTGGGATTCTCACTAGTTAGTGGAATTTAAGAGAGAATTCCATTTGTAGCCTCTTCTATTAGTACTGTAGCAAACCAGTATGCATTTATCCTGAAAATGTGCTGCCTGACGTCATATGGCTCAAAAGTGCCTAAGCCAAAAAAAGTAAAAATAAAAACAAAAAAAACAAAAAAAACAAAAAACCACTAATTATTTCCAATGTGAGATTAGTATATCACTAGTTTAGAAATACAGAAAATACAGGTAAGCAAAAAGAATAAAAACCATTTATAATCTGCCCCCAGGAATTGTTGACTAGCACAACGCCTGTTATAGAGTCGCTGCTTCCGAAATATTTGTTAAATAAACATTTCCTCTTGGTCCTTTTTAATGCAAATATATACATTGTTTAAATAAAAATTGAATCATACCGTACCTGCTTTTCTGAAACCTGATTGTAAAAATTTTAGCATGAGATTGTAAATAGCTTTCCGAGTCATTAAATATTCTAGTAGTTTCCATGACTGCTTAGTATTACATTTTGGGACATATTAGGAGTAGGAATTAGACAACATTTAATAACAATATTCTCATTCTTGCATCCATTTAATACATATTTTTGGAGCGCTTACTACTTGCCAGCCTGTATTCTAGACATGCGAATGCATCAGGGAGCAAACAAAAACCCTTGCCTTCAAGGAACTTAAATTGTGGTTGAGGGAGACAGACTACCAAATTGAGCACAATAGCTAAATGTTTAAGATGGTAGACACCACGGAGGAGAAAAGAGCCAGCTAAATAGGATAGAGAGTATCAGTAAAATAGAGGAAGAGTAGTAATTTTAAAAGATGGAATTTAAGTCAAGTCTTGAAGAAGGAAAGGGATCTGGTCACAGGACTATTTTGAGGAAAGTCGCTTCTGGTGGAGGAAAGAGCCAATGCAAAGGCCCCACAGTTGGAATATAATTGGCATGTTCGAGGCCCAGCGAGGTGGCTGGAGCAGGTACAGTGGAAGGAGAGTAGAGGACAGGGTTGGAGAAGCACAGAAGAAAGAACAAGAGTTTTGGCTTCTTCTCTAAGGGAAACTGGGAGCCCCTGGGGTGTTTTGAGCAGAGAAATGACACAATGTGACTTCTATTTTTACAGGCTCTGCCTGAGAGCTGTGTCAAGAATAGAACGTACGGGAAAATGTGTGAGAGGCTACTGCAGTGAAGTGAGCATCAGTGGTGGTGGCTCAGACCAGAATAGGACCGTGAAGGTGGTCAGAAGTTTACTTCCAGATGGATTTGGGAGGTACTGCCAATAGGATAACCTGATAGGTGGGGTGTGGTGTGCAAGAGAAAGAGAAGCGTGCAAAGTGACTCAAGGCGTTTGGCCGAGCAGCTCTGCATTAAGATGGGAAGGTTCTAGGTGGAGCAGACTTCAGGAGGCAGAGAAATGAAGGGGGAGAGCTACGCAGGCCGGATCACACAGGTCATGGTCGAGACTGGATTTCATTTTAAGTGTGATGGGAAGAGGTCACATTATTTAATTCCCTCCCACTCGTCCCCTCAACAGGCAGCTACGGCCCTGCTGGCCTGCTCTTCCTCCAACACGCAAAGCATTCTCCCAGCTGGGCTCTGCACTTGCTGTTCCTTCTACCTGCAGCTCTCGGGCCCCGTATTTGGACAGGCCTCCCTTCCACACCTCACTCAGTCTCCACCCAAACATCGCTTTCCCCAGACACGTATGGTCGCCCTGTCACAAGCTGCTACTGTGCTGTTGGCCTTTCCAGAGCACTAATCACACGTGGCTTCATGCAATTCCTTACTACCTTTGTCCTCCCTCACATACGCAAGTTCCACGCAGACAGAGCTGTTGTCTCATTTTACTCACATATTCACCTCCAGCCGGTGCAATAATGTCTGGCACCTGGCAGATGCTTAGTAAGTATGTTTTACATACATGAATGGCTGAAAAATACTACTGTTAACACTATGAACACTTTAATGATTTTTGGCGTAGTGACTTTAAGGGTCTTGGGTTTGAGTTCTGTTGGCCTCAACAGGTGAGTAGGGAGGAGCTCCAGGATACACCCTTCTTTCCAGCATGTGTGTGCGTGTCCCCTGAAGATAGGCGAAGGACTTGGTTCAACGAGATCTCACTGTTTAGGATTTCAATGCAGCGGAAAAAGTTTGGTAGAAAATAAAATCAGATCTGTCCTCTGTTGTGGTGGACAGGACCCTGGATGTGCATCAGAAGGCCTGGATTCAGGTCTCCACCCTTTGTGTCCCTGCTGTGTGTTTTCTGCAAGTCACTGTATCTCTGTGGCTTTGGTCTCTAATTTTAAATTTGTGAGAAATAATACCTCATGTACTTCCATCACCTCATTGCTTGAGGGCCAAGTGAGATATTTGGGATAGTGCTAAACAAATGCGCATAAATATTTTCTCTGGATGAAAAGAAAGTGTTTGAAGTGAATCTAGGCGGGGTGGTGGGGGGGGGGAAGCAGAGTTCTGCTGCAGCATATGCACCATCTGGCTCTTGAAAATGTGTCCCTCAGGAAGAAAAATGAGACTGTTGTTGAGACTGCAGCAAAGAATCATTCCAAAAGTGATATTTTCCAACTCTAATAAGTCTGTGATCAAACAATCAGTTTCTGGGGTAAAGGCCACTACTTTCCACCAACTGACCTGGAAGCATGTACCATATATTTAATGTCAAGAGTGTGCAAGCCTAAGCAGTTCCTGCTGGTAAAGAATGGAAAATAAAATCTTGTGGCGTAAGAGACAAGACACCCGCATCTAGCTGGGAACTGGAAGAGAAACGTGCCTCCAAAGACCTCCAGATGCGCTGCCTGGCAAATGCCAGCCTCTCCCTGGAGTGACCAGAGGTGGTATTTGAAATGCAGCATCTGTGTACAGCATCGTTGCAAGAGAAGAGGAGCTGCCTGAGGGATGTGCAAGCCGGGAGCGGCGGGGGAGTCGGCATAGCTCCGAACTCTCGTCTGTTCCCTCCTCCTCCTGGCAGCATTTTCGTCCTTCTCCTTTTACCTGCTCCCATTCCCTCTTCACCATCACCTTCCTCAGCTCCCTCATGGTCTATGCCTGACTCCCTGGGGTCACCCTGAACCTGGAGCATTCTATGTGCAGTGGCCTACATAACTAAAATAGCCTTTTAGTGTCCTGGGTCCAAATATTTCTAGAGAAACTTTTTTTGGCCCAGCTCACCTAAACTCTTTGAGTCTGGCCGCATAAATCTTGGGTCCTTGGTCTCTTTAGTTTGGACTGCCCTTGAGAAAGATGCTCATCCCTGGACTACAGCTGTGTCAGGTGGTACAGAACATGGCTCTGCTCACTGGCGGAGACTGTGGGCTTGGACAGATTCCCTGAGAAAGGATTAGGTGGCCCAGACATTTTTAAGTGATACCTCGTTTAGGCAAGGGCCTGTGTGTGTGGGTTGCCCTCACAGTCTCTTCTAGAACCAACGTTTATTAAAAAAGCAAAAGGCTGTTACATGAAGAGACAGGTTCAATAGGTTACCAAATCTCCCACGTGAAATCTTTCTTCTTGTCAATCAATCTAAAATATTTTATGTCAGCCTTGTTAATTTTCAAGCCTGACAAACTGGTTTTTAATGTACCAAAAACGAGCCTGGACATTAAGTCCCATTAAGTTGTAAGAGTTTTGGGGCTATACACACTTTTGTCATAGTAGGCTTGGGCTGCCCACGCTGCGTAGCACAACCAGGGATCCTACTGTGCTGTACCCTTCCTCTGATGCCCACCCACCCAGCTCTGATTCCATTCTCTAAGACACTCTTTCTGGTCTCTAGCAGGGAGAAATGGACATCACACTATGACCTTCTAGCTCCAGAAACATCCTTTTGGCTGTACCAACAACCAATGTTTGGCAAATATTCAATACAACTGAGGAAATGTTATAGCACTTTGACCTGCCAGATTGAAAATAGAAGCTTCATTGGACAGATGGAGAGGAGCTCAGGGCCCTCTGCTCTGACCATCAATGCCCCTGACACCATCCTTCTATAAAAATGAATTTTCATGTCATCGTCATAGAGCTGGAAGCTGGAAATGCTCTCCTCTTGGCTCTTAGCTACCAATACTGCCTGAGTGTGCAACTGGTCCAGGACAATTTTGTGGCCTCTTGAGGAATTTTCTTAGAACAGTAGTGGGGCTTGGAACTCTGCATCCCAGAATCTAAAGGGCGGTGAAGCACTAATGCCCCACCCCTTCCACATACCATTAACAGCCAGAGAATTATCTTTTGGAATTGTCTTGAAGTGGTGGCTTCTAGGGCTTTCTTGGTCATGTCCCTTTAACCAGCCTAGTTGCCATTTATTAAAAAAAAAAAAAAAAAAAAAAAAAAGAATGAGGAGCCCTGGTTCTGCTCAATTAATGGGGCTGATTGTATACACTTGCTATAACTCCCATTCATTCCCAGGTCTCTGCACTGGTTCAGGCAGGCATTCACACAGGTAGACTTCTAGCTGGCAGACTGCCTCTTTATGGTGGAGAGAGCCACCAATGAAAGATGGAGTTTCACACCTCACCCTGGCAGTCTGACTACCCCTACAAGGTGTCTTAGAAAGCCTGAAAGTAGAGCCTTTCAATAATGCTCTTTCTGACCAGGAAGTCCAGATGAGGATGAGAACGATGATGATGATGGTGATGATGATGATGATGATGGTAACACCAATAAGCTCAATAAATACCTGGGAGTGTTAAATGACTTGGCTAGAGTCACATATATAGTAATGGCCCCAGTTCTAGAGAGGTTTCCATGACCATTGAGGATAAACAGGCAGGCATTTGAGAGTTTTCCATGTGCACAGATGATTCGCTCTCCATCTATCCAGTCAGTTTCTTTTCTGACTTTTAAAAGGGGAATATTGACTTAGACTCTAGATATTTAGGGACTAAAAGGATCCTACCTCTCTCCATCTTGAGCCACTCTCTGTTTGTCTACAGTATGCGTTGGGGGATTTGGAAGAGAGATTCAAGGGCAGGAATTGCCCCTGTGGGCTGACCTATGCCTGTATTTATTCTGCAGATAAGCCACTGGCCAAAGAAGGCACACATCTTTGCAGGAAGGGTGGCTTTGGGAGTTCTGATATTGGGTGGCCACGTAGAGTTGGGCAGTGTGGCACTGCAAAACGGGTCTGGCTTAAATAAAGCATGGAAGTGTTAAATCGCATACCCAGATCCTATGATTGGAAAGGGCCAAACTCCTGGCACAGTGCCTGAGGAACAATAGGCCGTCAGTAGATAGCTATTGAATGAGGGAAAGACAGAGTCCAAGCCCAACTTTCCATTCCAAAGGCAATGCAGTTTCCATTTGGACAGTCAGCTCCCATTTTCAATATCTTTCATTAATCTGGGAGAAAAAAAAAGGCATTCTTAATTTTACATGTTATCTCTGGAACAGAAACATGATGTTTTTGATAGTAAAGAATCACATCAGAGCAATGCATGTAGGAAGACGGTAGGAACTTAGTCATTCGGACCATCCTCCTTGTGGGCCTGGAATTTCCTTTGTGTTTGGCAGTGGAATACCAAATGAGTCTAAAATTAGTTTCCATGAATATTGGAAGAAAAGAATCCCACTTGAGATGATTGTGTTGCCGTGAGTATGAAAGACAGACCAAGGCGCCAGTCTCCCCTGCTGAGTGGACCAGATGCGGATACACAATGACTCCAACCTGAGGGGACCTACAGTCCTGAGATTCATCAGGTGAGCTAATCCAGGCCTGCTTCGTGTTTTAAAGGCCAGTTAAAAATGATCGCTGTGGAATATCGCTGTAACACAAACCCATCATGGTTTGGAAGCCAGCATTTGGTTGAATAACCTACCCAAGGAGATTGTCTTAATCAAGTAGCGTAAGAGCTTGTCCACTCGTAAGGCAGACCCACAATACGGGTGGAGACAGTGCTCGCTGAGCACTCCACTCAGTATTTAACAGGGAAGAAAGGATTACTAAGATCTCTCTTGGATTTACAAATCTGAGAAATTTTCTCTCTCTCTCTCTCTCCCTCTCTCCGCAGCCCCTTCTTCTTCTTCCCCCTCTTCTTTTCTTTCTTGAGCTCCCAGGATCCATGAAATTTATCAACTCCACCAAATTTCTTACCCACTATAACTATGTTAGTAAAACACTCTGTAATGCAATTCTTGGTGCAAGAAATGGAGCTGTTGAGCCCAATTTGAACACTATAAAATACCACACACATGCACACGCAAACACACACACACCCCTGCCTGGATTGCTCTAGCAGTGATCTTTCTTTTTCTTTTTTTGACAGATCCTGCTGCAGGTTTATTTGTACAAATAGCACAGGAGGACACCAGGCCCATGCAGACAGAAGCCCAGGGGTCATACCAGTCCTTCCGTCCTCATACTGGCAGGCAGAAGCCTCTACACTGGAGCCTTTGTGGGGGCCTGGGCACCTTTGGGAGCCTGTGCTGCAGGAGTAGAAGCAGGAGTAGAAGCAGGAGCCAGAGCCGGAGCCGGAGCCGGGGTCGCAGCTGCAGCCTGGGCCTTGGTTTGAGCCTTGGCCTTGGCCTTTGGCCGGCAGAGCCTGAGACCTTTGGCAATGCGGGCACGAGCACCTTTCCCAAGCTTTTTGGGTAAGCAATGTAGGCAAGTTGATTGAGTTTGCGGCTGCTGCCCTTTGGGATCTTGGGCTTAACCTCCTTGGGCTTGACAAGGGCCTTGATAGCCTCAGCACGCACAGTCATGGCCTTGGCATTGTTGGCCTGCATCTTCTTCATGCCCTTCTTGTTGTGCTTCTTGGCAAAGCGCATGTTCCTCAGGAACTTGGGGTCTACCCCCGAGCGCCTCGGACCGGAAGAGAAAAAGAGAGAGGAAGCTGATCTTTCTTCTCATCAGTCGATCTCACTCAACAACAGGGTGAATTTTAATTATTTTTCTTATGAGCGCAAGCAAATGCTTTGCTGCCTACTTGTCTTCTGGCCTTTTGGGAACTGAGGTAGGAAAAATTAGCCAAAGAAATATGGAGGGGCCAGGGCAGAGGATGCCAGAAATATGACTGGAAACTGTTTTTGCATCCCTGACCAGAACTGACTTATCAAACCACGTTGGTATGCAAAAGGCCATCTCACCTCCAAGGTGACCTGTTTATCTTTGAGGGTGAGGGAAAGGCTCACTCTTGGTCCACTTCTGTCTATCATGTCTTCCTTTTGTTCTGGGATCACACAGCCAACAGTAGGCAGCACGGAAGGGGGTCAGAAGCAAGAGATGCACCTTCCAGAGCAGGCCTGTATCCATGAAAGGCCTCATGACAGAGACCCAGAGGATTTTCAACTTCTTGGGCCCCAGCATCTCCCTTCTTCAAAATAGAGAAATTGGTCATTGAAAATGTTCAATGACCTTCAAGGTCTTTCTAGTTCTGCACAAACTTACTGGACCTAAAGTATGATTTTAATTATATTTAATATAATATTATTATATTAGTGTCCATCACCAATGCTTCACCTCTGATTTTTCCTTGGGTGTATTTGTTGTCTTGAAGGTTCCCCCTCCCCCAAGTTTTAGTAACTTAAAATGGAATAAGGGTTGTCACATATCACTTTTGAATGGTGTCTCTGTCATACAAAGGCACTCTGTTCTCTCAGAGGAAGAAGATGCAAAATAATTCCTTAATTAGTTTAGAGGTTGTGAACAGGGTGAAGTCAGATAGAAGAAGAGAAGTGTCATAAGTTTTTTTTAATTTAAGCAGAAAAAAAACTTCTCAGAAAAGATTTATTTCACAAGATTACAACTTAGTGGTTTAGTAAGTTTTATAAAATGTAGACTCCGAAATGATGATTCAGGCAGTGTTTGGTAAGTGAATTTAGGGGCTGGGTGAAAACTAGACTACCCTCGGAACCAGGCAGAAGTAGCCCCAGTAACCCTACAGCTTGCGGGCCGTGCGGTTCCCACCATATCCCACATTAATGGGTCACATGGAAAAAAAATGCCATCTTGGTTAAAGGTGATTACACAGTTCAAACTACAAATCTTGCAGCCCAGGGATCACCTTAAGTTCAGGGAATAGAATACTGCTCTAGAAAACCTTACAAATCCGGAGAAAATTACCTTCAGTTGCATGAAAATCATGATGAATTTCAAGAAATACCATTCTTTTTTTTTTTTTTAAGAATTTCATGACTAACACCCTATTTAACCTTGAGATACTGATATTGCAGGAGCCAGGGTGGGGTCCAGCATTGGCCTATGTAATGATAAAGCTGCTTTGTTGGAGATAGATTTAGGTGAGGGCTATTATGTTATTATTATGATGAGGATATGATTGTTATTCTGATATGAAGATTGAAAAAAATATATATGTAGGTGGATAAGCAAATAAGGCTTTGTGTTTTGATCTGAGAGAGATTGAAAGACATTTTCTAAGGCAAAGAATTTTTTTTTAGTCCCTTTTGTTTGAATGAATTGTTACCCTCCTACATTTTTGAAGGCCATTTTGGGGTGCTGATTATAAGTTTAAGAAAACTTTTTAGTGGCATGGTTTCTACTTGAGAAGACTGACTTCTGCAATCATCTTTTTTTCCCTTTGGTTTTGCTTGTGAGACACATGTACAGCATTTCAGCTTAGGTTTTACAAACTTTAAAAATAAAACCTTGTCTTGGAAATACAAGGAGGCATGCCACCTCCAGCTGGGAGCGAGCGGTTCTCTGGCCTTGCTCAGCATGGCAGTCTCAGTTTAGAACTCACGTTGGAGACAGTGTCAGGAGAGCTCTTGGGTAGTATGGAGACCATCAAATAAGGATTCAAAGCTGGAAATTACTGACTTGAGGCTGCGGCTTAGAGTTTTAGGCTGTTAATATCTCTAGCTGCTTAATCCTCCTCTTCTCCCTCCTGTAAATGAGCAACACAAGAACAGGCAATGCATCCACTACCCATGTGGAATTTCCTTTTTAATTTCCCAAGGTCCTTTGAAGACATCTTTTCTGTCCCATGCTAGCTCTTCTCGGGTCCTCAATAGCAGACTAAGGAAATTCGAAAGAAGATTTGAGGTGTTCAGGGTCACTTCCAGGGAGAGAAGATGTGCATATACAGCAGGGCAAGGAGACCCAAAACGAAAGAGTGTAGACCCAGGGAGACAGTGTGTGTGGGGGTGGGGACCAATAACAAAGTTAAACAGAGACTGGCTTGAGGCACAAGGAAGTGGAACATGAGTCATGAAAATGGAAGGAAACCTCTAACAGAATTCTCATATTTAGAGAAGGTCTCCAGATGTACGGGCCATGTGTTTGGTGGAAAATGCATTATGTCATCATTCTCCCCAGAACTGTTATGGGAAACATTTAGGGAGCTAAACACTCTTTTACGTAACTGCCATTTACGGAATCTTTTGTTGTTTTGGTGGTGGTAAAGTAAATCCAATAGAAAATCTGACATTTTAATCATTCTTAAGGTATAACTCAATTCAGGGGCATTAATTACATTAACAGTGCCTTATAACCAACAGCACTGTCTACTTCTGAAACACTTATCATCCTAAACAGAATCTCTGTAACCTTTAGGCGATGAAGCACCATTCTCCCTCTCACCCCAGTCAGTCCCTGATAACGTTTAATCTATTGTCTGTTTGAATTAGTCTCTTCTAGATATTTCATATGTGAGATAATACAACACCCGTCCTTTCGTGTCTGGCTTATTTCATGCACCCTGACGTTTTCAAGGCCATCGATATGGTAACGTGTGTCAGAACTTCATTCTTTTTTGTGGCTGAATAATAGTCCGTTGAATGTATATACCACGTTTTGTTCATCCATTCATCTACAATGAACACCTGGGTTGTTTCCACCTCTCGGGTCTTGAGAATAGCACCACATTGACCTAGTCTTCTAAAACTTACAGTAGCCATTTGTTGAAGACTAGTTCTTCCCTGCAAGGTCAATTCTTTAAAGGATGGTTTTAAAACGTCTTTGCTGGGGAGAAGAATTTCCAGATCCACCCTGGATGCTTAGTATGGTGGGAATTACATTCTTGCTTTGAGTACCTGCCCAGCAGACTCACTTCTGAACTGGTTCTTGTCCCACCAAGGTGACCCTGTGAAGGTTATGGGAGGAACAATCCTACCCTCTGGCCCTGAATGACCCTGGATGGTAAACAATGCTCAGCTTCAAGTCCCAAAGAGAGGTGAGATTCAAGAGGAGAATGAGGGACTGAATTAGCAGCTGAACGAGTTAACAGGGAGAGCTATGTGGTTTTAGAGCTAAGGATAATGAGTCAATCAAGGATTCATATAGGAGACAGACCCATTCTAAACACTTAAACAAGAAGGGATTTAAGATGGGGAGTTGGCTGCTTCCAAAATTGTCAGAAGGACTGGTGGAGTGGGCATGAAGAGGGCATGAGAAGGCTCTCAAAACCATTCTCCGCTGACCCTAAGAGAGTTACCATCTGAAACCAAGGCTGGAGGTGAGAATTCAAGAACACACCTTTGTGCCAGTGATCCCAGGGTTCTGGTACCTACATCATTGCCGTTGGTGCTGCTTCTGCCCCAGCCACCTCCATGGCGATTGCCTTGCAATCCCTATAAAGTTGGAAGAGGGACTCAGGATAATACCTGCAGAAATGCCTCACATTCTCCAGCCTTGCTTGCCAGCAGAAGCAAAAAGGCTATCTGTCTTAACTTTCACCTGAGTTCAGTTTGCTCTTATCTTGGGAGTCTTTGCCTTCCAACATGGTAGGATGAACTTGGATAACATCACACTTTCCCCCCCCAATTAGTCTCACGGGCACCAAAGATAATTTAGGCTGAATCAAAGGTCATGCACTCCCCCGTGTGATTTTCTTTCTTGTTTTGTCTAGGATCAAAATAGAGATAGATTGTCCAGGGCTCTTCACTGAAATCTGCAGTTTGTCAGGAAAGGAAATTGAAAATTAGAAAGAGATCTCATCCCCTTGTAAATAATTTTTTTTTAATTACAAACTTATAGATGATGATGAAACAGCATTTCCGTATCAGTGAATTTAAGATGAGTGCCTGGGTCTGTGCAAACAGAGAAGAACTCTGTGACTTCAGAGAGAAGTCTCTTTTGGGGTGAAGGGTGGAGTTACCACTATGGGAGACCAGGGCATCCCAGTCAGGGCTGGGCAAGCTCTGGAATGAGCCTTGGAGTTTCGGAGGGAGAGATTCTAAGTTGGAGGCTCAGAATAGGGCTCTGACACTCTGACAGGATGAAATTGGTCACATTTTCAAGTGTCCAATTGGCTTGAATGTACCCAGTCTACCTAATTTTCTTAAAGGATTTTGAAAAGACCAGGTGAAGTAAGAGCTTTGAGGGTGCAATCAAGAGCTATCCACTTGTAAGATGTTATTATTGTTTTTATCACTCTTCCAAGATTTATAATAAAGGGCCTCATATCGCAGAGCGCTCTATATAGGCAGATTTTTAAAAAAATTGCCATCGAGTTAACTGATTAACTCAACACGTATTCATTGTGTTATGTGTCAAGACATCATGCTGGGGTTGGGCAAGCGGAGGTGGTTCTTGCCCCTTAACTCCTCATTCCAAAAGGCTCATGTATGCCTGCTGGATACATATGCAGATCATTTCAATGCCGAGTGAAAGAGCAATAATTGAGGAGTACACTGGGTCCTGTGGGAGCACAGCGACAGGCACCTCAACTGGCCGAGGGGAGCCAAGAAAGACTTGCTGAAGGAAGACAGAGAGCGAGAGACCGCACAAGCATGAAGGTGCCCTCTGGCACTGGTGACCAACTCTTATGTTTTTTCTTTCAGTAAGGAGGTCAGTTCAGAGAGAAACAAAATTCTTTCAAGGTTTTATTTATTTATCTGAGAGAGAGAGAGAGCAAAAGAGCACAAGCAGGGGAAGCAGCAGAGGGAGAGGGAGAAGCAAGGCTCCATGCTGAGCAAGGAGCCCGATGCGGGGCTTGATCTCGGGACCCTGGGATCATGACCTGAGCTGAAGGCAGACGCTTAACCGACTGAGCCACCCAGGCGCCCCACAAAAATGTTGACAGATCACATTAAGAATGATTTTATTTTATTTTTTTTTATTTTTTATTTATTTATGATAGTCACAGAGAGAGAGAGAGAGAGGCAGAGACACAGGCAGAGGGAGAAGCAGGCTCCATGCACCGGGAGCCTGATGTGGGATTCGATCCCGGGTCTCCAGGATCGCGCCCTGGGCCAAAGGCAGGCGCCAAACCGCTGCGCCACCCAGGGATCCCCTAAGAATGATTTTAAAGTAGGAAATGTGGTAAGGTTGGGCCTTGAACAACACAAATTGAACTGCACGGGCCCATTTATATGCAGATTCTTAAAAATAAATACAGTACAGTACTGTAAATGTATTTTCTCTTCCTTATGATTTTCTTAATAACAGCTTCTTTTCTGTAGCTTATTATACAAATAGAGTGTATAATACATATAACACGCAAAATATGTGTTAATTGACTGTTTATGCTCTTGGTGAGGCTTCTCGTCAACAGCAAGCTATTAGGAATTAAATTTGAGGGGAGTGAGAAGGTATACCCGGGTTTTTGGCTACGTAGAGGGTCAGTGCTCCCCCCCCCCCCCATGTTGTTCAAGGGTTCATTGTACTTTGTGTCAAAGCAGGTTTTGGTGTTTGCTCCCATCACTGAAAGATTTTTGGGTTTGGATAAAATTCTAGAAACTACATTTAGCATACTTCACAGTATCTAGTTATAAGTAGCATCTCCGCAGGAATTTTCTAGAAGTTGTGATCTGGTAGTGAGGTGTCGAGACTGAGCGATTCGGAGAGGGTGATGAATTGCCTTCCAAATCCAGTCAGAAAACAAGGATGCAGAGGCAGCCCCTGTAGAGGATTCACTGGGTCCACGGAAGTCAGGAAGAGGAGAGCTGACGTTGGGTGGGGGTGGGTGCCTGTGGGATGTATCGTTGGTGAACCCCAGCAAGAAATGGAAGGGGGCTGCATGCAAAATTCCACGTGGACCATGAACTCGTCTTCTCTATCGTCTATTTGTCACATGGCAGTCTTGCTGCAGCACTTCTGGAAAGCGTGTGTGTGTGTGGGGTGCTTTTCTGAGCTGCTTTCCTTGGGGTCTTTCATTAGGGCCTGACTGGTTGGTGAATGGAAGAGAAGGAACAAGACAGGTAAGATCTAGTGCTTCCCCTTGGGGAGCTGGCTGCCCTGGGAAGGTGCAGGGTCTGCTTTCTCCTGTGTGTCCTGGTTCACAGGGGCCCAATGGGGAGGAGTCTGCAGAGGTCAGCGCGGCCCACCCTTCTTTGAGTTTTCATCTTTGAACCCCAGTTGTCTCCTTGGGAATCTCATAAGGGAGGAAGGCTCAAGTTCAAATATATTGCAGTCTTTCTGTTACCAGGGAGCCTTCAGGTTATCATGTCATCTCATCGCAGAACCACCGACAGACTAAATCAGACATTGTGACTGGACACGGTTCAGGTGGGGGAACCAAAGGGTGGAGGGAGTTTTGGGCCTTGGGTCTAGGACGACCTTGTACGGACCTGTCCTGTCATGTCCTGGCTGCCTTCAGGGTCTTTGGGGGGGCAAGATCGAAACTGGCTGCTAGTGCTTAGTAAAGAAGGTTTCTTCCCTCAAGGAAAGAATCCACCCCCAATCCAACCCTTAGGTTAGGGAGTATCTGGGGGGAAGTTCAGTTTTCCAGCTTCATGTTTCCATAGGAAAAACCTCAACGAATTGGTCTAACTAACCCTCTCCCATCCTTAGAGGCGCTCATTGAGAGGTGTTTCCCCACTCCCGGAGCACCTGCTGGAGCATAGTCTGTGCCAACCAGGGTGCAAAGGCCACATCCTGAGTGGCCGATTCTGATG
The DNA here is from genome assembly GCF_048418805.1 of Vulpes vulpes. Lineage (NCBI taxonomy): Eukaryota > Metazoa > Chordata > Mammalia > Carnivora > Canidae > Vulpes > Vulpes vulpes. The sequence goes on from NC_132782.1 coordinate 144,878,120, forward strand.
CAGCAACCCGGTGGTAGTCATCGCCCCCCTCCAGCTGTGAAGTCATTGACTTGGGAAGAGCTTTTGCAGTGCATTTGCTTTTCAAATAGATTATTAGTGAAACTTAATTTTTTAAGTGGTATCCAGAGAAATTCCAGGGTTTCCCATAACTTGGTCTCATCAGAGTGTCTCGTGGAAAGACACACAGTCCAGCAACAAAAAAATACTTCTATTTTTCAGGCTCTGTTATAGTCACCTTACAATGATCTCATTCACTTCTCACCGTAAGTATTTTTCACCACGTTTTTATAGATGAGGAAACACACACACACACACACCCCACATACCAATAGATAATGGCTACCTCGTGCCAGGTACTCTGCTAGGTGCTAGGACTAGAATGGTGAGTGAACAGCAGTCCTTGCCTTCTTGGGGTTGCAGTCAAGTATGTGAAGGCAAGGGGAGGAAAATAAATATCGTATATATCTGTAACTACCAGGGAACCCGACCAAGGACCGGGGAGCAAGGAAGGTGTCCTTGAGGAAGCCATATTTCAACTCAACCCTAGCATGTTTGATAGCAAAGCCTTTTAAAACCCCAATTAGTTGAGAACTGTTGAAGTCATGAATTTTAGGTCCCAACAGACCTGGATTCAGGTCCTAGGGGTTTTTTTGTTTTAGTTTTTTGGGTGTTTTTGCTTTTTTTTTTTTTTTCTCTCTCTCTGTGTGTTAAACCAAATAATTTTCAGTTTCAATGTCATAGAGTGCCGATGATGATGGTGGCGATAGGACAATGACAGCCATCTCATAAGGTAAGGATGAAAAGCAATTCTATATATAAGTGTATAGCTCAGTGTCTGGCATCTGGATTTTCTTTTCTGTTCCTCTTGCTCTTGTCCACTTTTTCCTTCATCTTAGTTAAGCAGTCTTAGTTCTGATTCCCAAGAGTCTTGCTGTTGGTCGTAAAGTCCTCCTCCTTTTGGAATGTTCCTTTTGCACAGGACATTCATGCAGATAGAATTGCTACAGGTATGTTCTCATACCCAAACTCCCTGAAGTAGATATGTAAATTAGGTGCCCCACCTTGCAAACAGAAGATCCATTGCTTAGGAGAGAAAAAGCCCTCACCATGAGTCAAGGATTAAAAACAAACAAACAAACGAACAACCAGGATAGCTTATCTCCAACAGCACGCTCTCCAGTTGGCCAGATTTTCTCAGCCCTGATTCTTTGGGGTCTTACTTTTCTCAGGTAAGTTGGAGACCTCTGCTCATTGCTCCCTGTGTTTGCTGTGCAGGTTGTGGCAACCTTGCTGAGCCTGCTCACCCAGGACACAATTACTGCCAATTGCATTGGGATATTTTGTGTGAGAGAATGCCCTATTACAAAGCACACAGAGGGAAGCAAAACACTGATTATTTAATTTGCATTGTTTTTCCATGAATCTAAAGAAACTCCCTTCTGCACGGAACGTGGAGGCAAAATGATTAAGACAAAACAATGAAAATAAAATAAAATAAACCTACTTGCTTTAAAGAAAAGGGTTGAGGGGGGGACTCACGGAAGCAGAGGCAGTCATAAAAAACAATGTTATTTAAATAATACTATATCTCTCTCCTGCCTTATCATTCTGATTACATTCAACTAATCTACAAAATTGAAAGGTAATGAGCAGTATTTCCTTAAAGCACATTAAATAATAGTGTCAAAATGCAAATTTATTCATTAAGTATAGATGAGTGTGTTAAATATTCATGAATTGTTGCTCACAGTATATAATTAATCCCATGGTCTTTGTGTCCAAAGCATTGAGAAGATAAAGGGTTGCACCACCACTGTTAGGGAATTATGTCAGTCCCAAAAATACCCCTCAGGGTAAAGGTCGGGTATCTAGCAGATCCCAATCTGGAACTTCATTTTATCAATATAGTACATGGTATTTTAATAGGGACATGGTCATCTGATGACACAGATTTAGTTTTTCAACTCCTGGTGCCTGATAGTCTAGGTGGAAAATAGATATTTCAGGCCTGAAGAAGATCTTGCTTGGCTTGAATATACCAGATCTGAGATTCTCTTTGTTTATGACTTTGGGGAAATGGAAGCATTTTATGAAAGTCCCCTTCTTAAACAGAAAGTGTCATGTTTTACATCTTTTTTTTTCTTTTCTTTCTTTCTTTCTTTCTTTCTTTCTTTCTTTCTTTCTTTCTTTCTTTCTCTTTCTTTCTTTCTTTCTTTCTTTCTTTCTTTCTTTCTTTCTCTTTCTTTCTTTCTTTTTTTTCTTTCTCTTTCTTTCTTTCTTTCTTTCTTTCTTTCTTTCTTTCTTTCTTTTCTTCTTTTTTTCTTTTTCTTTCTGCCTTCCTGCCTTTCTTTCTTTTAAGATTAATTCTTCCATTTGCGATGGAGCAACATCCCAAGTTTTTTTTCCCTTAGTTTTATAATCTTTTGGAAATATAGCCCATTTTCTCTCTATGGCCCATCTCATTCAGAGCCATATGGAATTTAAAAATCATTCCTTTCCTGAAATGATGCTAATGTATCTTTGTAAGTTCTGGAAAATTAAAACCACCCATTCGTAGTGTGTCTGATTTACTTTCTAGGTTACTTGTAGTATTGTTTATTTTAATTCGTGAGTATTGTCGGTCTTTGGAGAAACTCATAAGTGTAAAATAGTAAATGAAAGAAAATTCAGATTTTTACCAAAAGTAAAAAAAAAAAAAACAAACTATAAGTTTTATTCTTCTTTTTGTATCTAAGTTTATTAATGAACTTTACAGTGTTTGGAAATTTTAAAGCTAGAAACCAGGTTTTTCCAATTCTGTGACTTATCAGTAATGAGCTAGCTATGCATGTCTTTTATGTAAAGCTATATAAAAATATCTTTATGCCTGTGTTTGGATTGGATTCTTGTTCTCGATTCTTTACCCTCCATATATTATACTTTTACAACCCTACCTTTGGCATGTGATTTTTGCAATAGATTCTCCAAGAGTAGCCAAAGTATATTTCTCTGCCCCATTGATGTGGGTCTTGGCCATATAACTTGTTTTGTCCAATGAACTGTTAGCAGAAGTGAAAGTGGGCCAGCTCAAAGCCAAGGCTTCAAGAGGCATCATGTGTTTGTACTCCCATTCCCTCATGCTTTTGTCATTCACTACTAGAAAAACATATCCCAGGGAGCTGCTAGTCCAAAAAGTATGAAAGGAAAAATGGATCTCTCTTAGGCTGGAGCCAAGACCAGCTGAATTCCATACAAATCTGAGCATACCTGCAGGTCTGTAAGGGTGAACACAATTCTTACAATAGTCTACTGGGTTTTGAAATGTGTATATGTTTATTGTGGGAAGTATACACAATATGAAATTCACCATTTTAATCATTTTTAAGGGTATAATACTGAGTCATTAAGGACATTCACATTGTTGGGCAGCCATCACTACCATCCATCTCCAGAACTTTTTCATTTTCTCCATCTGAAACTTTTTATCCATTAGACACTTGTTCCCTTTTTTCCTTCCACCAACCCCTAGCAACCATTTTGCTTTTTCTTGCTATGAATTTGATTATTCTAAGAACCTTATGTAAGAGGAATCTTACAATTTTTGTTCTTTTGTGGCTGGCTTATTTCATTTAGCATGTCTTCAAGGTTCATCCATGTTCTAGCTTATGTCAAAATTAAATTCCTTTTTAAGGCAGAATAATATTCCATTACATGTGTATACAACATTTTGTTTATCCTTTCATCTGTCAATGGACACTTGGGTTGCTTATTCCTTTTGGCTATTGTGAATAATGCTGTTATGAACATGGCTGTACAAACTTCTATTTGAGTCCCTTCTTTCTCTTCTTTTGAGTGTATACCCAGAGGTGGAATTGCTGGATCATGCCATCATCCTGTGATCAATATTTTGAGGAATTTCCATACTGTTTTACTGTTTCCTGCAGGTTCTGGGCCCTTTTTATATTCCCACCATTTCCCGCATCACTTATCATGGCAGCTCTGTTAGAATTTGATTCCTGGGAAAAACAGAAATGTGTGGGAGCTTGGAACATTTAACTTTCTCAAGTCCCCAGATTCCATCTGTGGCAGCGGGCAATGTGGAGTAGTGGAAAGTATTTGAGATTTAAAGACTGAGAATCCTGAGGTCAAATTATGTTTCTGTGTTGGTTTCTTGATGACCTTGCACAAATATTTCAACTCTTCAAAGGCTCTGCTCTGTTATTTATAAAATGGAATTGTGCATATTACAGGGTTATTGTAAGAGTTACATGAGATAATATATATATGAAAACGCCTAGATGAGCATCTGGTGAAAGGAAACCATTTTACACATGAGTTCCCTTCCCCTTCCACTGTCCCAGACTGTCGATGTTTGACAAAGACAACAGCAGCAGCAATGATAACTTTCATCTTTTGGGTGCTTAATACTGTGTTAACTACTTTACAATTACTATATCAAGACCCATGATTTCTAGTAATGCCTGGGGTAGTTTTCCTATGGGTATCCACGGGGCAATGTCCTTGTCTTCTTCAAATTTTTACTTAAAAGTCTTCTTCCCAATGAGACTTATCCTGACCACCTTTTTACTTGTGTTTTCTCTCTGTGTTTCACTTTGAATAGATTCTATGGCTTCAGATTCAATTTGTATAGATTCTATATCTTCAAGTTTACTAATTTTTTTCTTTCTCAGTTATCTACTGTTAATTTCATCCAGTAGTTTTCAATCTCATACATTGCAATTTTCATGTCTAGAAATTTCATGAGTCTTTTACATATATGTCTTTACTTAACTTTTTTGCATATATTCAGTTATAAGAACTGTTTTAATATCCTTGCCTGCTAATTCTAATATCTGTATCATTTCTATATTGATCTTAATCAATTGATTTTTCTTTATATTTTCTTGCTTCTTTGCATTCCTAGTCATTTTTTGTTGAATGCCAGATGTTGTAAATTTTACTTTGTTGGGTACTGGATATATCTGTATTTTTATAAATAGTCTTAAACATTTTTTTGGAACATAGTTAAGTTACTTAGAAGCAGTTTAATCCTTTCAACTTGTTCTTAACACTTGCTAGCTGGGACCAGAGCAGTATTAAGGGTAAGGCTAATTACACTTCATACTCAGTCAAGAACTTTCTTAGAACTGCTCTCAGCACTGCATAAATGATGAGGTTTTCCAGTCTTGCTGATGAAAATGGGCTCTATTTCTGGCCCTATGTGAACCCTGGAAATTGTTCCCTCTAATCCTTTGAGGTATCGGATTCCCTGGTCTAAATGTGTGTGCTAATAAGCATCTAGAGACTCTACTGGGACCTTCTGCAAATCAACAAAATTCTGCATCTGTGTATTTTTCTCCTGTCTTGTACTCTGTCTTGCCAACTCTTATCACCTTGGTTTCTCTAGAATCCCAGCTTCTTCTTCTTTACTCAGGGTAACCACCAGAATTTATTTGGGTTCCCACTTCCTGAGAAATGGCTTGGACACTCTTTCAAGTAGTAAGCTGGGACAGTGATAAAACTTACCTCATTTGTTTTCCATTTCTCAGAAATTACTGTCTTTTGTTGCCTGGTGTACAGTATCTTGAAAACCTATGTTTTGCATATTTTATTTTCTTGGTAGTTTCAGGCAGAAGGGTGAATTCAGCCTTTCCTCATCCTGGTCAGAAGTCTTTAATTATTTTTGAATTTTATTATTAAAACTATATGTTTTATGTACATATCACAAGAAATGTCAGAGGGCTTTAATTTACTTTTGTCATTTATTGGTGGGGAAAGCTACTTTTGACATGTGTACTGGTCAATACTGTTCCATTTTTTATGATAAATTTAGGGACTTGGAAGGAGAAACCACATGAAAACCTGGAGCTAATCATCTTTTCTGTAAATAACACACCACCAACAGCAAAAGATAAAATAAAGAATGCTTTTGTTTTCCCTTGTGAGTGTTTGGAGGTGAAAAGGGCAGAAAAACATCTGGATATAATTGGGATTACCAGAAGGCAGGACTGCAGACACGCAAGCTGAATTTCAGGACATCTTTTATCATCATCAGTCAAATTATTAATAAGACAAAAGAATACACTGTGTAAAGCATTAGAATAGGATGGTGTCATTGTGAAGGACATCTCTTTGAGGTGTCATGATAGATGGAAATGAATAGCGACTACAGTGATTCTTCACTCTGGAGTTGTGAGACCATAGATGCCCAGAGTGATAAACAAAAGGCATCACTAAGCAAGGCTACATTTGCATGGTCTCTAGTGGGAAAGCTGAGCTTGAGTTGCTTGATATAACATGGTTAGGCTATGAAGTGGGCTGAGGGCTATGGCACCCGAAATTTCCTTAGATAGTTGGGTATGGAGTTAAGGGTGAGGAAGCAGGTGTGAAGGCACCTCTGCCTGCCTAAGTATCACTGGTGATGCAGGGCCATTTCTGGTATCTGAGAAGTGATCCTAGATTATTTGCTTATTTTTAACCAGATGCCTCATCTCATGTTTATATATTCAATTCTGTTTTCACGGCACAAATTGAAGTGCTTATTGTCAACTCTCACCAAACTGAATCTCAGAGGTGATCAGAAGCCCTAAGGATGGCCTGGAGTCCAAGCTATGGTGCACTGGGCTGTTAAAACAAAACTTTGCACTGAGCTTGATTCTTTTCTGTCTCTGCAGGTGCTTTCTCAGCTCTCCCTGTAGATCTTATGCCTCCTGAAATAAATTGGAAAGAGTTCAGCCTTCACAGACAGTTAGGCCTGGAATAAAATTCTGCTTAGTTGCTTATTAGCAGTCTGATCTTGAGCAACTTACTTAACTTCTCTGAACCTCACTTTCTTCATCTGTAATGGGGGAAAATAATAGCACTTACCTCACAGAGACGAGTGAGGATTAAAAGATCTCTCTTTACATTTTAATGAAAAGATCTCTGTAGTTTTTATGCTTGAAATAACAGTCTTTAATTCTTGTTCCCCTTGATATTATCTATGAATAGTCCCTATCTTCCTCCAACCCCATCACCTCTCTTTCCCATGTCTTATTTCTGCCAACTATCTTCTTCCCCAAGATCTTCCTATGTTTATTGTTGTTGTGTCATATATTTCTTCATAAAAATATTCCATACTCGACAAACTGATTATTATTATTGTTTTATGCCATCAATATTCATTACTTATGTATTTATCCTTAATATTCTTTTTTTTTTAAAAAAAGATTTTATTTCTAAGTAATCTCTACACTCACATTGGGCTTGAACTCACAATCCCCAGATCAAGAATTGCATGCTGTAGTGACTGAGCCAGCTAGGTGTCCCTCTATTGCTCTTTGTTCTTGCATTTCTGTGTTTCCATTTGGGATGGATTTCTATCTTCTGTCTTAAGAAATACTTTCCTATTTATTTCAGCCCAGATTTACTGGTGACAATTTCATTTATGTGAAAATGTCTTTGTTTTTACTCTACCCTTATAGGATATCATCTCTGGCTATAAAATTTAAGGTTGGCAGTTTTGAAGATGGTATTGAATTATCCTCTGGTATCATTGAGAAGCCATCTGTCAGTATTATTTTTGCTCTTTTAAAATTAATCTGTCCTTTTTTCCTTCAGTTGTTTTTAAGGTTTGTTTTTTTGTTTTTTTCTCTCTCTCTCTTTCTCTCTCTCTCTCTTTCCAGTTATGTTATGAAGTGCTCAAGTGTTGCTTTCTTTGTATTTATCCTTCTTGGAGTTTAAAGTACTTTTTGAATCTGTGCTTGATGATTTTTTGTTTTGTTTTGTTTTAGAACATTTCTTGGCCATATATTTTCAAATCTTTTAACCTTCTCTTTCTTAGATTTCATTTACATGTGTATTACTCTTTTTCCTGTGCTTTAGCCTGGATGTTTACTACTGACCTCTCTTCCAGGTTAGTCCTTTTTTTGGGTCTATCTAGTCTACAACTGAACCCATCTATTGAGTTCTTATTTTGTTTTTGAAGTTTTCTGTGGTAGAATTTTATTTGATATTTTAGTTATCCGTTATATATTTTTAAAAAGCAGATTAGACAGTTACTTTGTTTTATGTAGGATCACTCCAATATTTTATTTCCCATAAGTTCATTTCCATTGTCTGCTATTTTCCTTGTTGATCCCTTCTACTACCTTGTCTAATACGTTTTTATTTTTTTTAATATTTAGATTTTGCACATGAGAAAATACAGAAATAATTTAACTCTGGGTCATACTGTTTTCCTAGAAGAAGGGTTTTTTGTTTGTTTTGTTTTGTTTTGTTTTGTTTTGTTTGTTTTCTTGGCAGGCAGTTAGGCTGGGGGCAGATCACTTTAATTCAACTTGAGATTGAGATGATTAGAATTCAGTTTCATGTGGGCTGATTTATTTCTTGTTAGCCTTTTTTCTAGTGAGAAGTCCTGTAAGGGTCTCAACTGAAAGTTTTAGGTGTTTGTCATAGCTCCTTGTTAGTAGAACTTGAACTTTTTACTCTCAAGCTCCATAGACTGTTGAAAACCTTGCCTAGCGTCTCAGTGTCTCAGAGGCTGCCTACAAATCAGCAAATGCTTTGAAGAGAAAATAGCAGAGATAAAATCTGGCTTATTTCTTTATTTCCCTTCTCCAAGGATCTTGGTTTCTTGAATCCTTGATAGCTCCCAAGGGTTTCCATTTTTTTTTGTTGTTCATATTTTATCCAGACTTCTCAGTTGTTCTTGGCAGTGAATGTTGGTCTTGTACAAGTTAGTATGCCATCACTGGAATCAGAAGCTCTTATCATACTTTTTAAGGTGCAATGTTTGACATACATATTTTATCTTTACTACTAGTAGATAAATAAATAGAAGATAAATAGATAGATAGATAGATAAATAAATAGATAGATAAATAGAAGATCTCTTCTATTCCTAGAAGAGAGGCCCATTTTTTAAATGTAACACCTTACCCTACATATAGTAAGTACCTATATTTTCTGACTGACAGAATTAATAAGTTTTTTATTGGGAATCTCCCAATTTATAAAATAATATTAAACTCATTTTCTTCAGGAGTTAAAGATTTCCCATAAAGATGCTATTGAGGAGTCATTGTGATAAATGAATATAGACTCCGAAAAGTGAGCCAGGTAAAGTACATCAAAGTTTTAAAATAATGTCAGAAATGTCAGACACAGAAATTCTAAAAACCTTTAACTCCCCAGGATTTATTCATTTTACACAAAATAGGTGTTCAGCTAGTGACACTTTGATCCAATATCCTCATGTTGTCAGAATTCAGAAGCCTTAAGGCTTCAAAGTGCTCTTCTGATTTTGATCCAAAACCATAATCAGGTTTTGATCCATTGCAGACAAGAGATTTAATCTCTAGAGTCCAGGGGCAGCTATGGCACCAGAGGAACCATAAATGCAGAGACCAAAGGCCCAGCAAGGAGCAAGCAACTGATAAATGTGTTGCTAAAAATGTCTGTCTACTTCCTTCTTCCCTTTCTTCGATTACTTGCCATAGCCATACTTTTTTTGTACTTTTTTGAATTATAGTTTTTGTTGTTTATTTAAGAAATATATTTAGTGTTTACCATGAGCTAAATGCCATGTAAATACTAGGGCTGGATAGATGCAGATGGGCATATGAAAGTATTAAATAGAATACTTGACCTCCAAATGGAGAAGCAGGTAGGAGTGTGTGTGTGTGTGTGTGTGTGTGTGTGTGTGTGTGTGTGATATGACAAAGAGAGTAGATAGCCTAGACAGAATGAAACCAAAGCTAGCTTTCAAATTCCAGATTTAAACCTTATGGTGGAAAATATATTTATTGAACGAACAAATGAATTTCAAGGAAATTGTTGAAAGGTAGGTTCTGATTGCTACCAAACTTGCTTAATTTTTAGATCTGAGGTGCTTGAAACTTAAGTCACAGGAAGACAGTAAGTTAGGTTTGCAGAATTTGGCAAAGGATATTTCAAAATAAAAGCACCTCTGAATTTTTGCCTAGTTTTGTAAATGTTAAAAGGAATTCTAAGATTCCAACAGATAAGAGTATGTGGGAACTCACTGATCCTAAAACTGGAGTTTTTATCTGAGTCGTACACTCCAGGAAAATTTGCACAGGGGAAGAAGTCTCCATGGGGGAATGTGAGACAGTAATCAGGTTCAGCAGAGGGTTCCCTCCCCATGTCACTTCACGGCTGATCAGTCAGTCCTGGAAACTCAGCCAGGAGAGAGTCAGACTGCTTTAGATTGAATGGTCTTAAACCAGTTGAGTGGATTATTTGATGTGGTGAATCCATAAATATAATGACTGATTTATCCAAGATGGGCTCAACCAAATTCTTCCTCTTACCGAAGAAGAATGATCATGGTAAACACTTCTCTTTCAACTCCTCAGTGAAATATTTTATAACTGGCCAAACTGAGGAATAAAATCTTTTGATAAATAAGAGGTAACATTTTGTTAATCTTTCTTTGTTTGGCAGTTATTTATTGAATATGTACATGTTACTAGATTCTTGGGGAATCATAAATGAATGATATTGGTTATTATTCAGAACAGTTTGACTGCTACTAATAGAAAATCTGCAAATAATACCCTTAGCAGGACAGGGCTAGTATGTTACTGATTTCCAGGTAATTTTCACCATTTATGTTGTCATAATCCAAGTTCACATTCACGTTCTCAGATAAAGTAGAGGGGACAAAGGATAGGAAAACTTCATTATTATCATTTTTGTTTACATACAAAAAATAACTTCTGTGTACAGTTTCAAGTTTTAAAACATACATAGATTTGTGTAACTACCACCACAAAAAGGACACAAAACAGCTTTCTCAGCCCCCCAAATTCCTTCATACTACTCCTTTGTAGTCAACACCCACCCATTGACAAACTCAACCCTTGGAAACCAGTGATTTATTCTCTATCCCTATACTTTTGCCTTTTAAAGAATGTCATATAAATGGAGTCATGGGGATGCCTGGGTGGCTCAGTGGTTGAGCATCTGCCTTCGGCCCAGGGCATGATCTTGGGGTCCTGGGATCAAGTCCCACAACGGGCTCCCTGCATGGAGCCTGCTTCTCCCTCTGCCTGTGTCTCTGCCTCTCTCTCTGTGTCTCTCATGAATAAATAAATAAGTAAAATCTTTTTTAAAAATGGAATCATGTAGTAAGTTTTTGTTCTGGCTTCTTTCACGTAGCTTAATGCACTTGAGATTCATTAATATTGTGTTCATACTTTTTTTAAATTGCCAAGTAATATTTCACAGCGTGGATGTACTGCAATTAATCCAATCACTTGTTGAAGGACACTTTGGCCATTTTCAGTTTGGGTGATTATAAATAATAGTGATATACTCATAGACAGATTTTTGTTCTGAGCATCGGAGTAGGATTGCTGGGTCATAGGGTAAGTATATGCTTAACACCATAAGAAACCCTGTTTCCAGTGTGGCTGTCCCATTTTACATTCTTTTCCCCAATGTGTGAGCATTCAGATTGCTACACATCCTCATCAGCATGTAATATTGTGATATTTTGTTGTTTTTATTGCTTTGCTTTTTTTGTTTGTTTTGGGTTTTTTTAAGCCATTCTAATAAGTATGTATGTGGTGGTATATCATATAGTTTTAATTTGCATTCCCCTAATGACTAATAGTGCTGACCATTGTTTCAAGTAGTTATTTCAATCCGTATATTTTCATTCGTGGAATGTCTCTAGGTGGCTATTTTTTTTTTTAAGGTGGCTAATTTTATATGTCTACTTGGTTAGGCCACAGTATCCAAACATTTGTTCAAACACATTTGAATATTGCTATGAAGATATTTTTAGGATGAGATTACCATTAAAATCAGTAAGCTTTGAATAAATCAGATTATTCTCTATAATATGCCTCATCCATTCAAAGGCCTTAGGAAAAAGGACTTACCTCCCTCAGAATCCTGACTGCCCAATTCTTTTGTCCATTTTTATATTGGGTTGTTTTGTTTTTCATTATTGAGATTTGAGAAGTCTTTATGTAGTCTTGTTATAGATTGAATGTTCATGTCCCCAAATTTATATGTTGAAGCTCTAACCCAATGTGATGGTAGTAGGAGATGGAGCCTTTGGGAGGCAACCAGATTTAGATGAGACCATGAGGGTGGGGTTTTTGAGATGATTAGTGAGTGCCCTTATAGAGAAGAAACCACTGAGGGCATCTCCTTCTTGCTCTCTTTGTCTCTCCCTTCATCCACTATGTGAGCACACAGCAAGAAGACAGTCATCTGCAATCCAGCAGGAGGCCTCTCACCAGGCACCAAATTGGCCAGCATCTTGCTCCTGGACTTCCCAGCCTTCACAAATGTGAGAAGTAAATGTGTGTTGTTTAAGCCAATCTGTTTGTGGTGTTTTGTTATAGCAACCCAAGCTGACTAGAACAGTTCTGTATAAAAATCCTTTGTTAGATATGTGATAGGCAAATATTTTCCCCATGCTGTAGCTCTTTTTTATTCTCTCAAGAATGTTTTTCACCTAGAAACATTTTCAATTTTTATGAAGTCCAATTTTTCAATTTTTCCTTTTGTGAATTGTGCTTTTGGTGTCGTATATATAAGAACTCTTTGCTTGATTCAAGATCATTAAGAATAATTGGATATCACTAAGCAAAACGAAACAAAAACCTAGATCCATTCCTCAAGCAAAACACAAGTTAATTCAAAATGAGTCTCTTGTTGGAGAGAGAACTTTGTAGGGAAAAAGAAATTTCTTTCTTTCTTTCTTTCTTTCTTTCTTTCTTTCTTTCTTTCTTTTCTTTCCTTTCCTTTTCTTTTCTTTTCTTTTTTCTTTCTTTCAAGAGAGAAAGAGTGTGTGTATGGGTGTGTTCCTGAGCAAGTGTGGGGGCGGGGGGCAAAGAGAGAAGGAGAGAGAATCTTAAACAGGCTCCATGTCCAGTGTGGAGCTTAACTGGGGCTTGATCTTAGGACCCTAAAATCATGGACTGAGCTGAAATCAAGAGTTGGACCCTTAACCACCTGAACCCCGCAGGTGCCCTTGGGAGATTTTTCAGTCCATGTATGCACGCATACACGCACTCTTCTCAGAATACCTAGAGTGCTGTAATCCAGGGGATATGAGAGGAAAAACAGACAATGCATTCACTGCTGAATGGGATATTCTTCACATTTTTGTTTCTATCTCCAGTCTGGCTGGTATTACTTACTTTTCAGAGTTCTGAGACAGTTCTTTATTTTTTGACTAGGGATTTCAGCTGTAAGCAGTGAGAGATAGGATGCTCACTCCTTAAATGGAATCAGAAAACTATCAGCCATTTTGAAAGAAGGTTGTAGCCTCAAGCTTACACAGCACTCAGGTTCACATCTCACTGATCAGAACTTAATAATATGACCATACTCAGCTGCAAAGATGAAAGACTAAATGCACAGCCAAAAACTAGAGGCTTTGTCATGACAGAAGAATGGAAAAATATACTAAGGAACACCTAGCAGTTTCGACACCACTATTCTTACCTTCAAAAATCTCAATGTCTTAATAGGGGAGAAAGGCATGCAAGCCATGAGTTACATTATTATACTGTAAGTGTTAAGAAAGATTTGTCCCAGAGAGCATAGTTTCCACACTGAAGTCTCTGGAATCGAGGGTGCTCTGGGGATAGTCATATAGGTCTCAAGTCTATGACATATTTTGCAAAACTCTACAGAAGTCTTATGTTTACCTTTGATTAGTTTCCAAAAGTTAGCAAAACATTACATTTCTTTTCCTTTGGTTGGAAGTCTATCAACTCAATTAGTAATTCTAGTTTTTTTCATCCTGATTAGAAATTTAGAAAATTTCCCAGTTTTTAAAAATATAAAACAAATCACTTTTTATTTAATAAGTGCAATATAGTAGACAATATATTTCAAAACATGTTGGTCGATTTTATTAGTCTAGATCCTTTTGACAAGTAAAATAGTAAAAATCCAATTGAATTCTTAGTTTTTATGAAACAAAGAAGAGGCATTTATTTGCTCACACAATTGAGAAAAACATACAAAATAAGCATTATTCATGATTTTTTGAGGGTTCAAAGTATCACCAGCTACCTTTTTGTCTCTTCACTTCTATGCAGCTTGGGTATTTTTCCAAGTGAAAGGAAGATCCCTATTGGCCATATAGGTTACTAGTAAACCTTCATAGCAACGTCACTGGGAAGAGTCAATTCGTCTCTTCCAGAATTTGTGCTTCAATCACAGGAATAAGATCTGATATGACTATGGTGGGATAGATACACATTCTACCAATCACCATGGGCAAGATGATATGATCCAAAGTTTGTCCCATCATGGATTAGAGTCTCACCCTGATGATCATAGTTTGTTACTAGATGAAGAAAGGAAAAAGAAAACAATCTGCTTTGGGAAAGGAAAAATAACAGCTACTAAGCATTAATATAGAGTACAATAAGAGACTCAAATATTAAACCTGAGATTACTTGCTTGTCTTCTGGTTGAGTATCTTATTTTTTTAACCAACTCCATAGCTGTATCATCCACTAAGTCTTTCCATTGAGAAAGATCACAATCAAAAAAGTTTCTGAAATTATTACTTAGAATATATTCCAAATTTAACTTTTTTCTTTCTCTTGAGAGTTCTGAATTGTCACTTTGTGTCTCCAAGTCAGGAATATTTTCTGTCATTAGAGCCAGAGACAAAATATCAACTTCATTTTAGCCACGGGTGGTGTAGATCTGAAAGCTCTTTATTTTATTTTTTCTCCATTCCTTTGCCACATTCCAGCTGTGATACAGATAACCTAGCACCAGGTCTGAGTGTTAATTTGAAATATTATATAGTTTCCAACTTAAAGAAAAGTTCCAAACTGTTTTTACTTAAACTTTCAGCTGTCACTTAGTAAATATTTATTAAACGAATAAATTATAAATGAATATCGCTCATTCAGAATATCAAATAGAAAAGATACTTTTGTCTTTTGGGTTTTTATTTTGAGATACTGCGATTTCTCCTCTATATACTTTTATGATGCATGTTTCACCCTAAATAAAAATGTGATTTCCGTTCTTTTTTCTTTTTTCTAGCCTGTGGCTCATGCATTTCTGGAAACAGTTCCTAACATCACATCAATTTTAAAAACTTGACTGCATTTTTCACTGTTTCTGTCATCTTTCCATCATCTCAGAGCCTATCTGGTGCCAATATGTCTGGGATTCTCTATTCCCAATGTGTTTGTTCCTGTTAGGGAAGCCAAATAATAAACAAAGCATATTTAGAAACAGACTTTAGTTCCTCAGCTCTTGATATTGATTGAATTAATACTCTTTCATTTATACCTATGAATCCTGCTATGCTTCTTTTTTCCACCAGAACTCCACTCTAAATGTGTACTAGTCTTTTCTCCATTCATTTGTACATTTATAAACATGCTAACTTCTTGACAACTTTCCCCTTCTTTTTCTTTTCTTTTTTTTTTTTTTTTAAGATTTTATTTATTTATTCATGAGAGACACAGTGTGAAAGGCAGAGACACAGGCAGAGGGAGAAGCAGGCTCCCACAGAGAGCCTGATGCGAACTCCATCCTGGAACCCCAGAATCATACCCTGAGCCAAAGGCAGATGCTGAACCACTGAGCCACCCAGGTGTCCCTCCCTGTCTTTTTCTTGATTTTTTTTTTTATATAAAGGCAACTCCATGGGGTTATTTTTAGTTGTATTCATTCTTTCAAATTATATACTAGATTTATTACAACTGTGGATATGTTGGTCAATTTGATCCATGGTCAATCCTGACATAGGAAAATGTGGAAATTTTAACATCAAAATGAGAAACTGAGACGTCATCAATCTGGCTTTTCCTTTTACTATTTAGAATTCACATATCTTCCCTCATATTCATGCATCACTTTCATGTGGAAGCTTTTTTACCTCTTGTAGGTAGAGATGGAGAGGTAGGTAGATTGTGGGTACCCCATAATGATCCTGACTATTAGTTCACGGCTTTATGTAATACCCTCCTCTTTAAGAGCTTGGTTCCCACCAATAGAATACCTCAACATTGAGGTGATGTCATGCTCATGATTAAATTACAAGCGATTATAATTTTATCTTGCTAGCAGACTGTCTGTTGTGACTTTGATAAAGCAAGCTGCCATGTTGGTGAGCTGCCCCACGGAGAGGCCCACATGGCAAGGAGCAAGTTTACAGCCCTCAAGGAACAGAATCTAGCCAACAGCCACAGGAGCTTGGAAGTGGATCCTTCCCCAGCTGAACTTTCAGATGGGGTATCAACCTTTAATAGCAACTTTGTGAGAAACTCTACAGAATAGGTCCCAGATAGGCCATGCCTGCTTTCCTGACTCACAGAAATGGTGAAATAATAAATGTGTGCTGTTTGAAGTAACTAAGTTTGTGGTGATTTGTTACACAACAATAAATAATTAATATAGATGATATTTAGGCCTTTATGATATTCTGTACATATTTTTTATCATAGAACTTATCACATCCTATTCTCTACTACACAGACAACTCCCAAATTTATATATTTAGACTAAATCTTTTTCTTGAGCTTCATATGTAAAAGTTCATTTCAATGTCCTCTGTAATCCTTTTAAAAAGCAAGGCAGATATATGTCTTTGTTTGAGACCTTTCTACGCTTTCTGTGCATTGCTCTTATAGTAAGGTTAAAATTCCTGATGACAGTCTATAAGACTTATTAAGTTGCTTATTTATCCCTAACCACCACTTTTGACTTCTCACTCCTGTGGTTTTCCTCCAGCCAACCATAGTAAGTAAACTTCTAGATTTTTGAAGTTATTGTGCTTTCCCTTTTCATGATTTTCTACACTATACTGTTCCTTGTCCATGCTTATCTTCTTCATACCTCCTTTGCTCAATTTGCTTCCACTCATTTTTCTGATCTCAGCTTAAATTCCCTTTTACCAGGAAGCCTGTCTTGATAAAACCCTTTCCAACTTCTTGTCTGGTTAGGATTTCTTCTGTCATCACCTCCAAAGCACCTGTATTTTTCCTTTTCCAGCACTATCTCATTGTTTATGAATGCCTATTCACTTCTCTGTGTTTCTCACTACCCGATAAACTTCCATAAACGTGGGAACTGTGTTAAAAATTTTCACCCAATAAGTCCCTCATGCCTAGTAGTGTTCCATTTTATTTCCTGTTTACTGTGATGTTCAGGGTCTTTTCGTGTGCTTATTGTACATTGGTACATCTTCCCTTGTGAAACATATGTTCAAATTGGTTGCCCATTTTAAATTGAATTGAAATGTTTATCTTTTTATTATTGAGTTGCAAATGTTTTTTATATATTCAGGATACAAATCCTTTGCTGGCTGTGTGTAATGCAAATATTTTCTTCTGTCTGTGACTTATATTTCCATTTTCTTAACAGTGTCTTTTGAAACATTTTTAATTTGATTATATCTCCATTTGATAGTACTTTTCTTTTATGATTTTTGTCTTTTGTATTCAAGGAAATTTTTGTCTAATCCAAAGTCATGAAGATTCTTTACTTTGTTTTCTTCTAGAATTTTTATTATGTTTAGATCAATCATATCTCTTAGGTTAATCTTTCTGTGTGGTGTGAGGTAAGGGCTGAAATTCAAAATTTTTTTCCATATAGATATCCAGTTATTTGGCACCATATATTGATAAGTCTATCCTTTTTTCCATTGAATAACTTTGGCATCTTTATAAAAATCTATTGACCAAGTAAATGTGGATCTCTTTTTGAATTCAATAACTATAGCTTATGAGATCACTTGGGTAGCCCTGCTAACTGAATATATAAAAGAGAAGAATGTTTTGGAAATAACCTAAAATTTCTGCAAAGATTGAAAAGAGACATGGAAGGTATAAATCTTACAGCTAGCTGTCACTTCTCCCTTTACTCATTCTCCACCCAGAGTAAAGTCACCTACCACATAGGACCATACTTTTTCCTGAAGTAGGTCACTTCCACAAAGACATAAGTAGGTTAATCAACTCATGAAAGCCATTTAATCAAGGAAGTGTGACTCTCTATTAGATATTCTTTGGATGTTGTAGACAATGAGTGAAAGTCAGGACAGGTGCATATTATGATTTTTACTTTCCCAGACTGTTTCTTAGCCCTACTTAAGTCTCCAGTTAGATGCATATAGCAAGCATTACATTAGAAAATTGTCATTTAAGCTCAGTAGCTAAGTATAGATGAAACGATTATAAGAAAAAGCATAATCAGGGTAATCCACATTCATGGTAACTCCTAAAGCTGAGAGTGAATGCATATCAAGAATAATAATACAAGACTAATTGATCTATATGGATAAAAGGGATAAAACGAATCCATATTTACACCTACATCAGTTCCACATCCTATGTTATTTGAATTCACAGCTATCTTTGAAATGTCTTTGAAAGGTACTGTTTGTTCAATGAATACATTTAAAAATAGTCCCAGAGCCTTGACTGAACTCTGGGGTCCACTAGCAGATTTCAGGGAAGACAGGAGAAGAGGTTTTAGCATTTTACTATACTATGGGCATTTTCATTTCACTTTTCAAAAATAACTCCTAAATTTTCCAACAAACATTGCTCTTCCTGAACAAGATGCAGCTGTCAGAAAGCCTCATTTGCGTTAGATGAAAGTGTCTTTATGTCTTGGTGACTGTCTCCTGTATTAATAATTTTTATAAGGCATTGTTAATAGAAACTGAAGATGCAATTCCTGAGATCCACCTTGTGATGTTTCATCCTGATTGTTTGAATCACCCTATAGATATATTTGAACACTTACTTGCACATATAATGTAATGGAATGTAATGACAATTTTTATATTTAAATCATTTCCTTAGACTTCTTTTACTTCTGTGTCATATGCAACATTTTCATTTCAATCATTTTTGTGGCCATTGACTTGTTCTGGGTTATAGTTATTTGGAATTTTGATTTAGTTTTCTTAAGTTTTTTTGTAAGCTCCATACAGATAAGTACCATAGCCTACTCATCTCTGTACTTTCCAAAGCACTAATGAAGTACCATGAATTTGGTTATATTCAATATATATCTGTTAAAATAATATTTTTGCAAAGATATTAATAAATACCAGGACTAATTCTATAGTTATATACTAATCATATTAGCAGGCTTCCAATCTACTTATATTCCCAGTAACACAATTAAGCTCATGGCCTATCCAATTCTCAGTAATGAGAAGACAGGTTTGACAGTGTGGGATGATTAAAATACTTAATGTTCAATTAGTCTTCTTGGATTAAGTCTAGTAAAGGAAAAGACAGGTAATTTAAAGTTGTATTATAGAGAATATTATTTTACAAAAACCTTAAGAGGGCAATTTGAAAAGGGCATTGATTGCTCAAAACGTAAAATATCCAAGGCACCATTTTTGAAACTACAAAGACCAGATAAAAGGATTATAAATACACTGAAAGTGAGTGATACAGACTAGAAACCTGAAAAATGCAGCTAAACTCAATATGAGGAATTTATTTAATCTAGCAGAAATAGGAAAAGGTGGACAATATAAATGACTCTTAAATCTACAGTGACATCTATTATCATAAATTACCAGCATGAGGAATGCTATGATATCAAAAGTAATTTTCTTGAGTCATTACATTTCAAAGACATAGCACAATAGCAAGTATATAAAAATATGGATGTGTGAAATGTGAGCAAATTTCCCCCACTGGAAGCAAAGGAAGTTATAGCTCCTTGTGAAGCATTTCAAGGATGAAGTAAGTGATATTCAGTAGTAGAGTTGGGGTTGGTGATTATGGTGTGTACATGTGTGCACCACCAGCAATGGAATGTACTCCCAACATTTGGGAACCAACTCTGAACATGAATTTGGTGGAATTTGCTATCATTAGAAATAACGTGTTTTAAAAGATGGTATCCGGGGCACATGGGTGGTTGAGCATCTGCCTTTGGCTCAGGTCATGATCCCAGGGTCCTGGAATCGAGTACCACATTGGGTTCCCCTCGGGGAGTCTGCTTCTACCTTTGTCTGTGTCTCTGCCTCTCTCTCTGTGTCTTTCATGAATAAATAAAATCTTTAAAAAGAGAGCGAGAGAGAGAGAGATGTTATTTGAATATGCTGCTGCTAAGGCAAGGAGCCCTCAAATTCAATTTTAGGCTTATTTTTTCAGAGTTTCTGTGTCAAATCTTGCTTTGCCATGTGGGGTTGTATCCCATTTCACAAAACATATGCTTTGAAGGGGACCTTGGGGACCAAGGAATCCAACTTTCCATCTAATCTCGTGAAATACTGAACAAGTAGGTAGTCTGATCTGTCTGTGAATAATTCACACAAATTTACTCATTCTAAAAACCTACACTCTAATTTTGGATTTTTCTGAACATCCTGAGATAAAATCTGAAATTTCACACACTGGCTGTAGTTCTGTGCAATGGAGCCACAGAATTTGAAACTAATTTTGTACCTGCATTAATGCTTTTCAAATGTTTGAATGGAGTTCTTCCTAAAACCTTCTATCAAACTAGCTAAATGTCTCTAATCTCTGGTGCAACATGACTTCCAGTTCTCTCATCCTGATTGCTCTTCACTTGTCCCCTTTCTTTTGAATGAATTCTCATTTGCCTCTATCTTTAAAGTATTGTGACTTCTGCAATAAGAAATGGGCAAAATATTGGAACAACTAATTCATGAAAGAAGAAATACAAGTTTCCAAAAATATGCAAAAATGTTTAATTTTCATAATAATCAACTGGATACTAATTAAAGCAAGATGACATTTTTAGTATATGTAAAATTGGCAAAAATGGAAAAAAAAAAACAATTTTTGACAAGGGTGCCGGGAAGCAGGCACCTCTGTACGTTGGTACAATAAAAGAAAAAAATATCAGGGAAGTGTTCAAAAATTCACAAACAAGCCTGTTCATCATATAGTGAAAAATAATGGAGGCATGGTTAAATACATTATGGCACAATATAGCAATTAAACATGTTTTAGGATGATTTAGTAACATCGGGAAAATGGTTGCAATTTCTTATTAAGGAGAAAAAACAGGTTTTTAAAAATACTTCCAGTGCAGCCCAGGTGGCTCAGTGGTTTAGTGCTGCTTTCAGTCCAGGGTGTGATCCTGGAGACCCAGGATCGAGTCCCACATCGGCCTCCCTGCATGGAGCCTGCTTCTCCCTCTGCCTGTGTCTCTGCCTCTCTCTCTCTCTCTCTCTTTCTCTGTGTATCTCATGAATAAATAAATAAAATCTTAGAAAAAAATACTTCCAGAAGTGGTCTGATCAATTCCACACCTTGCTGTCTCTTCTTAGACTCTTCCAAGTGTCTTAAGTCACAGTAACCTTTTAAATTGCTATGTATCATATTAGAATGTTCTAAAACCTCCAGATATTTTTCATGAGTACTGCTGTTAAGTCATGCTCTTGTCTTTTTCTATGCTAAGTGCCCTGCTTTACATTTGTTCCTGTCAAATTTCATTTGGTTTTATTGAACCCATATGTTTGTGTTGTTGAATGCTTTTTTCCCCCCTTTTTATGTTGTTCCATATTGAACAGCCACTCACAGCTCTGCATGATCCACAGATCCATTTGCATGACATTAATGTCCTCATTCAACGTTAATGCCCTTTTTATCCATCAAAGATTATGGAGTATAGCCTTTGTTTCTACTAGAGATGAAACCCTTTATAGTCAGCATCACAGGAGATGCGTTGGACAAACCATTTTAAGTTGAGGTAAAACTGCCACTAAAGATGGAAAACCATTCTAAGTGAATTGCATTGTATCTGTTATGCTTCTGCGGAAATTTAGGCATGTGGAGGAAAATTATTTGGGAAGATTACATAGATTTTAAGTGATTTCAAAATAGTATGTTTGCAAAATTTTGCCCATGATAGATGCAAAAACTCTTAACAGTGCATGGTGTAAGATGTTGCCAGTGTGTATAGACACTGCGTATTTGTGTTTTTCAGAAGCTTTAGCCATGGGCTAAGGGGTAGTAAGAGCCTCAGTTTAATCCTGTGAAGAACCTTCAGATATTATCACCTGTTACAAGCCTTACACAGAAGTTCAAAGCGATGTCATTTACCAACCAGGTGCTATAGTTTCTTGCCCTTAAAAGGAATTTCACATTGATCCGAAAGAAGGTAAACACTGGCGGCTTCTCTTCTCTAATTATTTTGTTTTTAGAGTCTCAGCTAATTTCTCTCAATGGACAAACTAAGAAAATTTATATGCTAACATACAAAGCATTTTTCCCAAGACAGTAAGTAGTTTCTTATTAGGTGAGAAATAACTTTAGGATGTGGAATTCTGTTAGCGTTAAGGGAGAAGGATTTCTAGATAGCTTAAAGAAAATAATGTGCAAAAATAGAAAATATTGAGAAGGAAAGAAAAATGTTGGGAGCTGAAGAGAAAGGCTGAAGGGGCCTCTCCCCAGGGAAATATACCTTGTGCTGGTCAAGGGACATATGGGCATATTAGGACCCTTTTCCTTGAACAAGCTCATATGCCAATGTGCTTGGAGAAAGGGAGGGATGTGAATGAGAGAGATTTGTTATTTTCAGATATGAGAACCACGGGTTTCATTTTTTACTAAAAAAAAAAAAAAAATAATCACAACATTGCATAGACCTGAAGACCAAACGGAAGTTGAAAAGGGAAGTTGATCTTTGTGACATCTTACAAAGGAAAGAGACACACACACACAAACTTGGCTGATCAGAGGCAAGGACAGATCTATCTTATGTTAACCAAAGATCATTAAGACATTAAAAGTCCATGTTACTTCTACTGTTGGTAGAGTTAAGTCACTCGAAAGTGTTGCTACCATACCGATTTCTGTCTTTATATCTTTGGGTAAGATAAATCATTTCCTCTCTTTGGGTATTATAGGGCCTAGAACAGTATTTTGTTCCCTGGTTTTTGTTTGGGTGGTTGATACTGACATCCATGTTAAGAGAAGTTTTTTCTTAAGTGTTCTTAAGAAGGATTATCAACATAATTCATCCATGTAGTTGCACAAAACTAAATAATTTTTTAAGGCAATATGTTATAATGACTAAGGGTTTTATGACTGAGACTGCTACATATTCATCAAACTCTGTTCCTTTCGCTCCCGGGCACACCTGGTGGGCATTGCCCACCTCCAACAGGCCACATGGCGGAGCCTGTCTGATGTTATGTGGACGGAGGGCTGCACACCACTTCTGGACTTATCCATAAAACTGTCCATTGCAGAATCTTCCATGCTCTTTCCCCATTAGCTGGCCAAAGAGAGGTTTCCAAGGGTGCAGGCGAGCAAAGCCACATGGTGGGAAGAGCCTGTGTCTTTGAGTCATCCTTAGAGACAAGCTGGCTGGGGAGGAGAATCTAACGAAATCTTATGTCAAGTCACTGAGTTTTTGGGGTCATTGTTTATACCTAGTAGTCTGCCCCAACTAGGTATGGACTTTGGGTCAGACTGCCTGGGTTCAAAACCCTCATTTTATCACTAGCTGTGCCACCTTGGACAAGCTACTTAACCCCTCCGTGCTTCTGTTTCTTTATATGTGACATGGTGGTCGTAACATTACGTACCTTACAGAGTAGTTGAGGGGACTGAATGAGGTATACAGCCCTATAATAAACACGGCATATCAGTTATTGTTACTTGATTCCCAAAGAAGAGTCTCATTTTAAGATCGTATCCAAATCGGGGTCACCTACAGGCTTTGGTAGAGTACTGTAAGTTGACTTGTAAAATGAGAAACCGCCCACCTATGATGTTCAACTTTAAGAGGGCTGAGTTTGCTGGAAAAAAAGATTTAAAAGGAAAAGAGGAGTGGAGGAAGAAAAGGAGGCAAGTAACGAAAGAATGAGGACTTTTGTATTTTAAGCCACTTATGTCCTAACCCAACTGGCTAACAGGTCTGAAAGAGCAAGAAAGGAAATATAGCTCAGCATTAGGTAGTTAATGTGGACAAAACACATTCGGGAGGCTGGCCAACACCGTCTCTTGTCACCCTGGCCGCCTTTCTGCCTTGGGTACTGAGTATATTGGATATGTCCCCCTGCCTCCCACCTTCACTCCTGCCTTGCTTTTTTTTCTTTCAATGACAAATACTCTCGGCTTTGTTCACATCCCCTCACTTATCTTGTAAAAGCAAACCAAACTGAAATATGCCAGTAGCCCTTTGCCATTTAGTAAGCTTTATTCTAAGGCATGGTGCCTATAAATAAAGCAATATGATGCTAGGAAAAAACCTCACCAAGTGCACAAACTGCGTTTACAGTCTCTACTATAAATAGATGAAGATTACAGGTTTTTAAAGTGAATGAGAGACTACAGCAAAAATTGTGTGAACTCAGAAAAATGAGTGAAGCATAAAATATACTGTATGTAATAGAAATGGGTATTTACTCGGTAGCAATGACAACAAAGTTAAACACAAGGAAATTAGTACTTTGAAGATTTGGTAACAAGGAACCATGAAATGCCCTGGCTTATGTCCATTTGGAGTTTTTCGGAAGACAATGCTCACTTTATAGGCAAATATGTGAATATAGGAAGTTGGCTATTTATTCGTCAAGATGTTCTTCACTTTTAGGAAATTGAGCTTCTATTTTTCTGAAGTCTCCAAGGCATGAACAAAAGGAAACATGTCTGTGGAGAAAGAAGAGCTTTTCTACTCCATAAATACTCTGCTTATTCTGAAAAGGGGGAAAAAAAGTAGACGACTTAAAAAAAAAGAAACCTAAGTGAGGTTTTCTGCAAAGTTACAATGCCCAAGGACAGCTCTGATTTGATGCTTTAGCAATTTACATGGAATTTTACTCTAGTGGTTTCTCTAAGATTCTGCAAAAACAAGCAACAAAACAATATGCTATCTCTGAGTCAAAGAAATCATTTTCAGAGCCTAGTGAATATGGCTTCAAAATTCTCCTCTTCCAACAGTATCGTTTGAGTGGACTGTAAAGAAAAACCTCTTTCAGTCTTGCAGGGTGATTAAGCCCCATGGGGTGCTTGAGCCTGTGATTTACCTTCCAGAAGAGCATCTGGCCTCGGAGATCACATGTGGTAGAGAAGGTGCGGAAACAAAGGGGAGCGTTTCACTAGCAGGTGCAGATAGGGTATTTCACTAATAGGCAGCTGAATTGGTTTGAGGATTGGGACACCTTGGTTTCTGGAGATAATTTGACAATAGGACATGCTGGTTACACCAAGCAACTTCCATGCTCAACAGCTCTTAGAGGAGTATCAGTGGCTTCATCATCCTCAACAACAATGAAGCAAGAAACTCACTTTTGCATTCCTTAAATTAGGCCGAGAATTTCATGATAGCATAATGTGGTATAGTCTTAGCAATAAACATAGATAACAGAGAATATGGAAAACTACTGGGATATGTCCCTTCAATTCTGTGACTGTTTCTGCACGTCAGTGTGAAGATTTCTCTGATCATGAGTAGAATCAACATTACTAACGGGAGCCCTTGAATTCCAGGAATAGACTTTCAGTAAAGACATTTATGCATTTTTCCAGCTACCATTCTGTGCTTAAAAAAAAAAAAAAAAGTAGTGGGAACAGTAGTAGAGAAGAAGACCTGAGATAAGAATTTGAGTCTCAGTACTTCCAGTAGTCTGTGTGACAGCCGTGGGCAAGTCACTTCACTTTTAGAGATCTATTTCTTCAACTCCAAGATGGAGAAGTTGGGTCGGCTGGTCTCTAAACCCCTAACAGCTCTAAAAGTCTGGAATACTAACAAAGGCTAGCTAGCACTGAAGAGTCATTGGGTCTAGGAATGCTATTAAAATTATGAGGTCTTGCCTTTTAAAAACGCAGTTCAGGGAAAAGCATTTTTTCCCCTCATGGCTCTGGGACTATAAATCATTCGTTGTGCTAAGGCATGCAAACACCTGACACGGGGCAACATAGTTGTTCTTTGCATTTGACAAGCCACGTTAAATGTTAGATGGGTATATTGTTAAAAAAAAAAAGCAAAATAAAAAGAATTATAATATTCTTACTTATTATTAAAATTTTAAAAAACTAAGCTTTCAATTAGCATCCAATTAATATGACCAGGTGAAGAATTTAATGTTATATTTTTTCCTAAGAAGTGAGTCTCCTCTGGTGGCTTTATACTTCTGGAAAGGTCAGCAAAGTCCCCAATTCAGACTCTTGCTCCCACAACGGCTGATTCATTTCAAATCCTCAAAAAGCAATCTCCTTATATACTTTCCTCTTTTCATAATGGTCACAGTTCTCTAACCATATAATAAAAATCATGCAAATCTGAGTTTTGCTTACGCCAAAGACAGGCTTATTTGAATAAAGGGACCAATGTTCATCCACTCCAGAGTGAATGCAGCTTGATGTAGTGTTTTTCAATGTGACTTTAGCTGAACTGCTATCGTCAGAGCCTGCACCACGGATCGCTGTACTTATAGGTCTGATCTGTAACAACGGTGGCATCTAATTGTGCTCTCAGGTCTAGATTTAGCAGCTTCTCTAGCTTTATTCTGGGAGCCAGTCACTGAATATTATTTTATGTACTCTTTACAATTGGGATATTTAATTTGGATTTTTGCCTTATTTTTCAACAAGATTTAAAAATGTAAACCAACAAATTTCATTGAAGTCTAAAATAGGTTTCCTGTGATTCATACACATCACTGACGAATATAGGATTGCAGGTATGCTTTTATACACACACACACACACACACACACACACAAATTGACTCTGTGCATATATACAAACATCTTCCCAAATTGGTTTTTCTTTGATACATTTCATAGCAAGGTAAGATATAGTCTAGAAGTTTTCTAATTCACTTTACCATCATAACAATATAAATCATTACTACTTAATCACTAGGCTAACCTAGAAAGGATTCAAATATTAATTTAAAAGCCCTTTTAAAATTTAAAAAATTTCCTTCCTTTTTTTCTAGAATCTTGCAGAATTAAAAGGAATATTTACCCTATTATTTCTAGCTTGCATGTTTTATGCTGATTTCAGCAAATTGTGGCCATTTTCAATAGTCCAGTTGCCTAGAGCCTTGGATGGAATTGAAATGTGTTTGGGTTTTTTTACAGATGTTAATTAACTTCTGGAATACATACATCAGTGATGAGTGAGCTCAGTTGAATTTTTCAATGTTCAGCTGCTGGATGAAACCTCTCAGTTGACTAGAACCAGTGAAATTGGCCAGAAATTTGTGTGACAAGTTTGAATTCCTCCTTTGTCATTCTCTTCTCTATCCATAAATCTTAGATGAAAAATTTCTCAATATGGGAGAAATTACACTTTGTATTTCCATTAGAATCAGGAAGCTGAAGGTAAAGAAGAGCAGGAAATGGAAGCAGAGAACATTAAGACTGCAGAGAAAAATAAGTTACGTGATTCTATCAAAATGCTGATTGCACTGGGAATCATCCAATTAGGTTTCCAAATTGAGAATAAGGTTTGTTTTTTTTGTTTGTTTGTTTCCCACTTTTAGAAAAAAAGAGATGAGAGATACAACAATAAAAAGTGGGGCTGGGGTTTAGTTAAGAAAAAAAGGGGGGAAGGCACAGGAAAGAAAAGAGGAGGGGAGGCCACCCTTACCACTCCAGAGGAAGCACTGCTTATTCCATACCTCCTGCCGCAGAGTGATGGTGGGCACTGCAAAGTCTTTTTCATGGAGATGCAGGAGAGCAAGGACGAACAAACAGATTTAACCCTCCATTTACCAGAAAACTAAATAAATTGTGTCATTCTCTGAAGCATTCTGATAATCAAGTGTTCCTTTTTATTTAAAAGTGGAACTTCTATATCACAACAGGGGGGAAAACAATCTGTATTATAATTTTAACATTTGCATCTGTTTATTTTTCTTTGAGTGGGCATTTCCAGCCATCATTCGCTCAAAAAAGAAAAAAATACCCTGACACACATAGAACTGAAAACCACACGAGGAAACAACAGAAGAATAACAGCGATAACAGTTCCACCGATGGAAGTGGCATTTGGCCATTTTCACGGACTTGAGTGTTGGGTGTTATACAAATGGCAGTGGAGAGCAACAAAGCCTTTTTGCTCAGGACGGCCCATCAAATGGGAACTTATCGTGGGACTTAGCACACTGGTTAGAGCTGCAAAGAGCTCCTGAGGTGAAGTGTGTCATCACTTTCATCTTCCACAGCATTCTGTCGGTTAGGCTTGGCTGTGTCTTTTGAATCCTTTGCAAGGATATTTCTGGTCCCTCGTCTGCTCTCTCAGCAAATCAATGTTCTAATATTTAATGGGCCACGAGTGTATGGAGAACTATGTCATCTCAAGGTGGGGACAGGAAACTATTTCTCTGTGTTCATTCCCTACTGTTATCCCTGCTTCCTCATCTTTTCTCTACCTAAAAAGATCATTAAAAAAAAAAAAAATCAAAACTACCTATCTTCACAGGTGTCCTAGTCTATGGCCAAGACCATCCTTGTGATACTTTTTGCATAATCCTGATATGATATATTGTATTTGGCACTGAAATCACTTGGTTACTAGTCTACATAAATGCTATTCTATACAAATATTAGCAGAGGGAAAGATCTGGAAATCTGCATCAAAGCAATTAACAAATTACAGATCATCTGCTGAGGAGATGTCAGAATGTGTAGGCAATTGCCCAGTAGGGTGGTCACGGGCATCACATAGGACAGCATATGTATAAGAACTTTAAATGACAAAGCACTTTGGACATTAAGGTCATCATTAGTGTTGTTATTATGGTATAACAACTGATACACTGAGGGGAAAATAAACCCCTAGAAGGCAAAAGCTCTGGTCAGATTTAATACAAGGAATCATTTCCTCTCCATGTCTAACAGTTGGCACTTGACAAGATAATGTAATGTACGGAGGGATGCATCTGAGCCTATAAAGTAGAAATTTGAATATACAAATATATATTATGAAGTATGGTAGGATACAAACTGATGTAAAAATATGCTTTGTTTTCCTTGTTTCATGATTTTAAAAAGCATATATTTTTGTGTTGTTGGATGTTGAAGCAGAGTTAGCAAACCCTTTTGGTTATGTTTTAAGAATGCTTTCACAGTATATGTTATTACAGTGTTGGTATCTTACATGTTAAATAGCTTTCTGAAATATTTAGGACTCAACCAAAAATAACTAAGCTGTAATAGAGATCACTCTAGTGACATGTTTAGTTATGTTGTTTGGGGTAGTGAGAATGGAGCGGTGAGAGGGAAAATTCATCAAGATTTTCTAGTTGGCCCATTTTGTTTGAATTGTTGAAGAATCCCGATTGGTAGGATGTCGGTGATATGTTCATTGTTAGGAAATGGCCTGAGGCGTTAGCTGTAGGAGGTCCTGTAGGACCATGGTTTGTCAGGAAGAGATTCCTTCCCTGCCTCTAGGCTAATTAGTAACTATGGTACGGTGCTTGTACCCAGATAGCATTTCTTGGGTCAGTGTCTGACAATCAACCATTCTTCAAAATGGTGGAGCTGCTCAAGTTCAAGAGACCATAGAGTCAATAATCTTGCCTCATGAGGCCAAATCCCATGGCTTTTGAGAGTTACGCACTGTCCAAGAATTCTGAGCAGCTATCTTGAAAGGTAATCTTCCCAATTCTTAGGTCACTGCTGTCATGTTACTGGCCTTCGTTTCAATTCCAGTTAAATTATAAAGTGCAGTATGTAATGTTGAACCTTCAGAAAGAATGTAAAGAGCACATCCACCCTCTGTGAAACCCCAAGTTCAAATTACTGGCAGAGTCACCATCCATATCTGAGAATGTACAGAAACTCGATCATCCCTGTTGTTGTCTTTATCGTCATCATCATCCGCATCAGCATCATCAGCATCACAGTTGTGGTATTATGGTGGTGTCAAGTGTTGTGGCAAGATCAAAAAAACTAACATCAAGACACTGTCCAGTTTGGGTGTGTGAATATTATCCTGTGTTTCTTGGCCCATTTAGCAAATACTTTCTTTTCAGTGATAAACCTATGCCCCCCATATGGAGCATGTTCATGAAGAAAATATTCATCACACTCATCTCTTCCTTGTTCATAGTAATGATAGGGGACTTTCCTGTATCCTTCTGTCCTAAAAAAGAAAAAGAAAAGAAAAAAAAAAAAGGAGAGGAGAATTGAGATGAAGAATGAAGCATTCATTTGCAAGAATCCATTACGTGCCTAGTAAATGCATTTACTTGCAAAGCCATGCGTGATTCTTGTCCGTGAACTCAGTTAAAAGCTATTATGTATAAAAGCTTTTAGGAAGATGTACCAGATTCTTAGTGCTTTAATAAATCAAATAAAATTTATATATCACACCAATGGCATTTGAACATATACCTGTCTTTGAAGGAGGAAATGGTGGATAATGGAGGCAAACTTTGGCTAGTCTGATGCTGTCGCGGAGCTTGAAGAAGCTTTCTGATTTTTCAGGGTCAGATATTTGGTTCTTCTGTGCTCCCTTATACTTATTGTGAGGGGAGAAATATTTGATCATGGAGATTGTGGCTTAGTTACCATTTTGACCATATGATTAAAATACTCTCTGAGTTAAATTGTGCAAGTTGTTAGTAGGGAAATATATTTCATTACCTTGGTGACGCATGGAGGGTTTGTTTTATTAAATACTTAGAAACGAGCCCTCCAGCGAGGGTATACTGTGGATAAACATACCTATTTTAAATAAGGGTCTGGTGGATTACTCATTTATTAGTGAAATATAATTTCCAGGAATTCTCGTTAAGCTGTCAGCTTCTCTGAGGCTTCAGGACATTTTGTCCTTCATGATCAAATAGAACCATTGCATAGCTAGCTATCCATCAAGCCATTAGAGCAGCAGAAATGACAAACTTGCTTTGCAAATTAAATAACCACTAAACTTGTTCTGTATTTCCAAGCCACAAATCCTTGATAAGCCACTGATTAAGGGAAAAATGTTCCTTCTGACATTTGACATTAGATTGTGGTAAATATTTTTCTTTTTATCACCCCTAAAAGTCACAACTTGATGCACTGACAATAAAATGTCATGTCAGCAAAGAGCACCAGGAAATAATTGTTGCTTTATCTGTTTCTCCGATTTATGGTATTAAAATGAATTGTGATATTTTGACAAGATATCAGAATTGGAGATGCATAAAAATAATTTCCTGTGATCTTACTTGCAGTAGGTGTCATTTATCATCCCGTAGACGTGAATACCATAACAGGCATCCATGGCCAGAATGAAGGTAAACCATCCCGTGCTGAGATAAGAGCCAGACTGGACTCTGTGGGGGAACAATAACAAACAACAATAACAAACAAAACAACACAAAAACAAAAACAAAAACAAAAACACACACACATAACAACA
Source organism: Vulpes vulpes (assembly GCF_048418805.1). Classification (NCBI taxonomy): domain Eukaryota; kingdom Metazoa; phylum Chordata; class Mammalia; order Carnivora; family Canidae; genus Vulpes; species Vulpes vulpes. Next base: position 144,909,421 of record NC_132782.1, read on the forward strand.
ATAAAGTGTGGTGAGAAATGAGAAACCTTTTATCAAAAAACATAGCACTTGTTATCAGGAAAAAGCATTAAAGAACTTGACAATCTGTCAAAGATACACACTTATTTTGAATTATCTCCGAATAATTTATACGTATGCTCTCACTCTTACTACCTTAAGCCTAGAAGCTATGCTGTATGGAAGAGAAGCCATATGGCAAATATCTGAAATCAAATAATCCTGCTCCCTTCGGGTAAAAAATAATTTATTTGATTTTCCGTAAGATACAAATTAGTGCTGTATATCAAAGGACGGGTTTTCTAAAGTTGCTTGGAGCCCTGATGGAAACTGAATGATAATGGTGTTATCCTGCTTACCTGGACATATCACTTTCTTAAAGACTTGTTGGGTTTCTAAGCGTAAATTGGATGCAGTGCAGGTGAATGACTTGGTCTGTGAAAGCATCTGGAAAGTTTTCCTTTACTGATTTCTAGGCATCATGAGACAAGACTTTTCCTTTGTGAGGCTTGTGTTACCAATCTCTTCAACACATTTTTATTGAACACCTACTATGTGCAACCACTGTTGTAGATGCTGGCGATATAGCAATGATCAAAACAATCAAAGATTCCCTATAGATTTGGAGGTGGCTATGTTTATCAAGGCTGGCCTCAGAAGGCCTCTGATAAGGGGAGCAACGTTCCAGGTTGGGGGGTGAGGGGGGGAGAAGAAGGTTGTTGTTGGTGGTGGTGGGGAAATAGGAAGAAGCCATGTGGAACATATTGGAAAAGGCAGTGTCATCTGTGAAGTCTTTTGACTCTCATCTCAGCCATATTAAGAATGGGCCTTGGGCCTGGACCACTTCCTTAATAAGAGATAAGGAGCCCTCACAGCCTGTGCCTGGCTATTGCCTTATGTGGGGATATCTCTCCCGGATTCAGGCTCGATGTGCGCTCCTTTGTTCTGCTTAAGTATATGTGTTACATGACACCTGGTCAATCCCATACTAAACCTGTCCCCTGCCAAGAGTGGAGAGGGTCTTTCAGTTGCATGCAGTCCAATGGCTCTGAATCAGGTGCCAGGAAGGACCCAATGGCCATGAGGACCGAGGCTCACTATTAGAGCTGATCTTCTTCTGTCTCTTTATGCGAGTAAAGCATTGCTCCACCCAGTGTTTGACTGTGTTATGTTTTTCTTGGCGATTCAAATAAGACACAGTGGGAAGAAGGGCTTGGACTTCTACCTCTGGTGATAGGAGACAGATGCCACTTGTTCAACAGACCATATGAGAGAAAAATGTTCCAGGAAGAGGAAATGTAAAGGGCAAAATCACAAATGTGGAAGTGTGCTTGGTATGTTTGAGGAAAAAGGAAGATGGGAATCGTAGTAACTGAGGGGGAGAGTGGCTGATGTAGTTAGGTGTAGTGCTGATTGAGAGGGGTGGCCGAATTTCAATGGTTTAAAGGAACGCGGGATGAAAAGCTGGATCTCTGTACTTGGTCTTAGCAAAGGGGACCCAATCCATCCAAAACAGATGACTGTCTATCCTCGTAATCTCTTCCTATAGGAACATTAGGGTCTCACCGGGTTATTTGGCAACTAACTAACTGTGCAGCACAACTTTTAAAAAATACTACATTTCCTACCTTCCATCTAGACCTCTTGGCATACTGGAGCATGGCCAGCTCCTCTAGAAACGGACACTTTAGCTACTGATAACCACTCTCTGGGTACAGCCTTTCAGCCAGTAGTCACTTTCCACTGATGTCCTATATTATTGGCGTAGCTCTCCAGTACCAAGCAATTGGTGTGCTATAATTAGAACTCTGAATTCTTTGATTCTTCATTTTTAAAAATATAGGCATTGTTTAGTATCAAATTAACTTACAAAATGTAAGCATCTCAGGAGCACCACGAGCTCACAGAGCATTATGATAACTGGACTTTCTCACTTTTATTTTAATTGACTTTGGGGGATTTGTAAGGAGAGATAAACCCAATCCACGTAATATCCATCCCCTCTGCTCACCAGCCCCTGAGCCTGAATTGCCACTGTGTAAGTCGTCTTCCTTTGTATTTCCTGGTGTGTCTTCTAAACGGAAAATATTCCAGAAACAGGATCACATAGAGTTACATGCACTTTCCTCTGTGATAAGAATAGTAGCAGCAGCATGGGTTAGGAATGGGTGCCAAATGGTGGGAAGATGTACCAGAGGGAGGTGGAATACGCTCAAGAGCAACTTTGCTTATTATACAATTTAACTCGCCGTCCATCCTGTGTTCTGGGGTCTGAGGGGGAGCAGCGATGATGAGAACTGCCTAACGCACCATCTGCTTACAAGTCCTTATTTGAAAATTGGGAGAGATCAGAAGAGGCAAGAGTCTTGATTAAAAGCTCCCAAATTGAATCTAGAAATTTTGTCTGCATACTGAATTTTTTCCCGTTATATTCTTACTTGAACAATATACCCCCTTTACTTTTTTGCCTTCTCATTCTCCTTTTTTTCAATATTTCTATCCTCTCTATCCTTCTCATTGCTAGGCTGACCATGTACTAGCAGAGATCACTAAAAATTACAGAACTTATTTGTACATGATGAGAAAAATAGGTTTCATCTATTTATTTTTTAAACAGTTATTACAATCCTATGTCAGAAATTATATTATATATAATTATATATTATATAATATAACTCACAACCCTGAGATCAAGACCTGAGCTGAGAAATCAAGAGCCAGACACCTAACCAACTGAGTCATCCAGGTGCCCTGTGATGAATATTTTCATAAAGAATACATGGTGTTGTGGGATGGCATACCTGTCAAAACAATCACAACACATGTAACAAAACACAAGCCCATGTGTTTCAGTCAGTACAGAGAGCAGTATGGAATTGAGAGTATGGATACCTAGTTTCACGTTCCAGCTTTGCCACTACCAAGCCTTGGACAATGTATTTAACCTCTATGGGTCATCTTAGTTTCCTTGTCTCTAAAATGAGATATTACTCAGCCATCAGAAAAGACTAAAACCCACCATTTGCTTTGATGTGGATGGAACTGGAGGGTATTATGCTGAGTGAAATAAATCAATCGGAGAAGGACAATCATCATATGGGGAATAAAAGAAGTACTAAAAGGGATTATAAGGGAAAGGAGGGAAACTGAGTGGGAAAAATTAGAGAGGGAGACAAACCATGAGAGACTCCTAACTCTGGAAAACACATAAAGGGTTGCAGAAGGGGAGGAGAGTGGGGGGATAGAGTAACTGGGTGATCGGCACTAAGGAGGGCACTTGATGGGATAAGCACTGGGTGTAATACTACATGTTGGCAAATTGAACTTCAATAAAAACAAAAACAAACAAACAAATACATAAATACATGAAGTGTGCCTTAGGCAACAGACAAAAAAATGAGATGGTTGAACCAAGTCATATCTAAGGTTTGTTCTACTTTTAAAAACAAATGCCTCTGTGATCATCACCCTCAATAGTCAATCTGTTTTAAGCTTTACCCATTCTACAGTAATACGCTCCACACATGCTGAATGTGTAACTAACAAACACATTAATCAGTCAGACTTCATTTAATGCCCACTTGTGTGGTGGGCCTGCCACTAAATGTCTGAGGCACATATAAAAAGGGTATAAAGTTTCACCTCACAATGGTGGTGGCTATAGTCGCTTAACTTTTCTATCTTTCACTTTACTGCTCCTGGAACATGCTGGAATGGCTGTCCAAGACCAAGGACACAATTAGATCATAGTATTGAGAGTAAAGATTAATTTGAGTGAGAGGAAAAGTAAACTGAAATTAGGACAAATTGTGTTTCCTTTTGTGTGGTTTTCCAGGAGTCAGTTTGTCCATAGAGTGGCTAACTGTCAAGGACCTAGATAATATTATAGCTCCAGCATGAGAGGCGGGGGGAGGGGGGGATCATCATTTTTGCGACATGTGGACCTCAACTCTGCAAAACAAGGTCTCCTGGCTCATTCTGGTCCAACCCAGAGTAGTCACTTTGAGTGTTCAACAACAAACTTTGAGAACAGAAGCAAAGGATAAATAGGGTAAAGTTGTCAAAGTGGTTCCTCTACATATCTATCTTCTCTTTACTACACGAAAAGAAGGTCAAGAATGTCAGAGTTTGGCATCTGGTCAAAGATCTTTCCATCTTATCAATTAATAAGGTAACTTTGCCATGTCTCTGATAGTTGATTACTTTTAAGCTTAATCTATTATTTTAAGCAAAACCTTATTTTGTTTCTGGATAGACAGATCATAAGAGTTAGGCTGAAAATCTTCAAGCTGTGTTGCATTTGGTTCAGACTGTGGGGACACATACTGCTTAAGTGCCTTGTCCTAAAAACAGCACTTTAATTAGACAGTTGCATTTTCTCTCTCTGGTGCCTCTGATAAATTTGGGATGTGAAATCATGTGAGGTTTCTTACCCATAGTACATGCTGGGGATAGCAAAGTGGTGTCTTCTCAAAAAACTTGGAGCTAATGTCATGTAAAGAATACTTTTGGTGGAGTAATGGCAACCACTAGATTAATCCAGGAATTCTTCTGAACAATTGCCCTGGCGATCTGGGTCTCTAATGAGACTCGCTGGCCTGGATGGCACTGGCTCTGGGAATTCTTTACATCATTCCAAAGTCCTGCTGTGTGGGTGTTCTAGAAATGAGGATGTATAAATTACACCCAACTAGACCTTTTGAGGTCCAATAAAAACAACAAAAAGACTTGAGGTGATGTATGTGAACTTGTTTATGCTTTTTAGCTAGAAGAGACCTAGTGATGACTATCAGATGCTTTTAAAAATTCTTAAAGGGTCTCCTCTGGGGCCAAATACTGTCTTGTAATTTGTCACTCATGCACACGGCACTAACTATGTACCAGCTGGCCATCAGCCATAGCACTTCTTATACCTTCTACATTTGGGGATCGATAAAAACAATTATTGTCATCTACAAATAAACAATCAAGATTCCCATAGGGATGATAAGGGAATTTAAGCCCCTAATTCAATACAATAAGAAAGCTTAAATTAATGCAGCAGAATAATGAGCCGTGCAGAGGAAAATAAAGGCAGGAGTGTTAAGAGGAAGCTATCAATCATCTGTTTCCACTGGCCAAGCTTCGCATCCCACTGCTCCTTGGTAATCAAGATACTTACTACTTGGAAACTACTTAAATTTACTTGCTCATCTCTTGGAAAAATGATGCTGTCAACACCTTGATATAGCACATGCTTGAAGGCATATCATTTAAAATATGATCTTTCATCTAGTTTATTACCAATAAAATATAAGCTACCTTGCCCCTTGATGTTTACTTACTGTTTCTGGATGTCTAAAGGTCATCACATGCCCACAGGGATTCGTTGTCTGTCAAGCTATCCTTATTTCTTACCAATCTCAATCTTTTTGGCTGTCAGCATGCTTCATTCACCTGTACTTTTGCTTCTGAGCATGCTTGCTCATCTTCTCATTTCTGGAAACATATTGTGAAGCATTTTCCTCCTATCGCCTGATCAGCTGGAACTTTCTCATGACTGAGATCTCCCTTTGGGGGAATTTCAGAGGAGGAACTGAAGAAACTAAAATGGATACTCTTCAAAAGAAAACGGGATTACATTGAATCTACTATTTATTCACAGGACCCTCTGCTAATTACTGAACACCTTTGGCTCAATGACTTGGGTTCTGAGCTCAAGAAGCTTATCTTTGATGGATGAAGTAATAGCACTTTCTCCATGTCAGAGTTTCTCAATCTCAGCATTATTGATATTTTAGATGAGATCATTCTTTGTGTGTGTGTGTGTGTGGTGGGGGGTGCTGCTCTGTGCAGTAAGTTCTTTCTCGTATCTCATCAGATTCCCCTCTGTCCCCAAATCACCGTGCTCTAAAAAGGCAATAGATTTCTTGATTCCCCAGTGCCTACTCTTGACTTGAGTGGCTTGCCTTGAGGATGTCCTTGATCCTAAAAAGCCAGGTTCCCTCTAACTACAGTTCCCATTCTGCCCACTGCACTCACTGTCCCACTGGTTTTCTTCAACTACCAAACATCTTACTTCTTTATCTTTCTTTACAAACCTATCCAAAGCCATTCAGATTTGGTCAATACTAAATCATTATCTTACCTTTAATACAACCCCAGGAATCAGCAAATTCACCTGGTCTAGACCCAAAGGGCAAGTCCTGACCTGCCATGGGGAATTTGCAATAGGAAAAGGCAAAATGTGTCAGGTAGGAACAAGGATGAGGAATCTAGTTGCTTCTGTTTCTGGTTGCTTCCTCTTCATGGAATGATTCCCTTAGGGGGCCTTTGGCTCAAACTTTGCAGCCTGAATTTTACTGTTTCTGACCCATTTCCTCTAGGAACTGTTGAAAACAAGGCCTGGGGCACTCTACACTAACATTTTAAAAAGCATGATTATCATTTATCAAAGCCCAAAGGGGATCAAAACCCTCCCAATGATGGAGGTTTACTGGAGATCACAATATTGGCAGCTGCTTCCGAATCTGTTATACTCCGGAGTAAAAAGGGAATTTGAAAAAAAAGAATTAATCAATATTTCACGTCTTGTTTTAACACTCTTGGATCTCAGTTCTCTCATCAATACACTACCCTGGCAGGATAAATAAAAATAGCAAAGTAAGTTTCCATATACCTTCCTAGGGAGAAGAAATACCTGACACAATACAGATTCTTCAATTAAAAACATTCTTTCCCCCATTTTTTCCCCCAAAAGCCCATGGATACTGAAAGAATACATTTAAACAAAGAGACTGGGCAAGAAAAACAGCTGATGATTTTCAGGAGCACCTTGGGATTCAATCTAATATTGTGAACCAGTCTAATGGAAGCAGAACTCAAAGGGTGGAAACAATTTCAGCTGTCCCTTAGTCATATATTTTTGTATATTATTCGATTGTCAGGAGCTATGGAAATACTCTGGAGCTTTCCCATTATATTAACACTGTATATTTCTACTATCTATCAGTGGGACCTGCCCAGCAAATCTGGAGGCAGCAGCAACTTTCTGCAAATCAGGCAGGAGAACTCTCGATCTTGAATCATTTGCCAACGGACATAAACTTCTCAAATGGAGAAAAATATCATGCTGTAGATGGTGATTCTTAAAAGAATGCACCAAATGAAAGGAATCCAGACCTGAAATACACTGAAAAATGGACCATGAGTAGAGTAAAGCAGTACCCCTCAGAGGTAGACTCCCAATCAGCTAATGTGAAACGCCTGTGCTAATCAGGTAGGCCCTTGGACTGTGAATATAACAAATAGTTTTCCTGCCATAGAATCAACAGGACTCTCTGACTCTTGATGAATCTGATGAAACTGTACAAAAAGGAGCATAATAAGAAACGACTGTGTTCTTTTCAAAGTGTACATTTAAAAGTAAAATGGTACCGCTCCTAAAGGTATGATGTATGGCTGCTGTAGAAATAGAAGATAGCACTCACAAAAATTACTTTGTTCATTCATCTCAAAAATTAAAAGGTTATTTTGCTCTTGCCCTCTGGCTTTAAAGCCCCTTACATTGGAAATACTGATTTCTGCGATGGCATTCACTTTCTCAAAAGAAAAATGGAACCTCAAGAACGGCAGGGATGGATGGTGGAGATCTTGTGGGCCTACTTCATTAGGGTGGGTCTTGTTCCTCAACCACAGGATATTCCCTCCAAATTCTTTTTTTTTTTTAAAGATTTTATTCATTTATTCATGAGACACACACATACACACACACAGAGGCAGAGACACTGGTAGAGGGAGAAGCAGGCTCCATGCAGGGACCCTGACGTGGGACTCGATCCCAGGTCTCCAGGATCACGCCCTGGGCTGAAAGTGGTGCTAAACCACTGAGCCACCCAGGCTCCTCCCTCCAAATTCTTAAGTTGAAGTGCTCATGCCCGATGTGTTGGCATTTGGAGATGTGGTTTTGGGGAGGTAATTAGCTTTACATGAGGTCATGAGGACGGGGCCCTCATGATAGGATTAGTGCCCTTCCAAGAAGAAGAAGAAATACCAGAGCTCTCTTTTTTTCCCATCACTGGAGAAGACAGTGAGAACTCTTTGAGCCAGGAAGAGGGTTCTCACCAGAAACTGTCCATGCTGGCACCCTGATCTCAGACTTCCAGCCTCCAGAACTGTGAGAAAATAGGTTTCTGTTGTGTTCAGGCAAGGCTGTTTTGTTATGGCAGCCCAAACAGACTAAGATGATGGGCATCTCTCCCACAAACCAAACTCTCCACTCTATTTTCCAGGACTTCTCCTGAACTCTCTGGTCTAGTCATGTGCGTCCGTTTTTTTGCTCCTTAAACACATCACCAGTTTCTGTCTTTTTACTCACTTTGCTGATGTCTACCTTCCTTCTTCCTGAAATGCTCTCCCCTCACATCCTCTTCAGTTTCTAACCTGGTCAAGCTTATTCTGCTTACCCTTATCCATTCACGCTTTAGGTGTGAGACCGGGTACCATGCCCAGAAAATACCAAGTTGCCCTTGATCTTAACTCAGGATCAAGTGGGGGAGATAAACTCGATGACCACGTTCAGAAATAGGGCTCTCAAGAGGGTAACTCTCTGCAAGTGCTATGGGACCACCGAGGGACGAGCAACAGACATAGCGGAGGGAAAGTGGGGAAGGTGATTCTTTCCCAATTGGAAGTAAGAGCTGAGCGGTGGATCAAGGCTGCATAAGAATATCAGGCAGAAAAAGGGGAAGGAGAAGCCTTTCAAACAGAGGGAATGGCCCCTGCAGTTACACTGAGGTATGAGAATAAAGGGAATACTGAAGCGTTCTCATCTCTCCTCTAATCTGGAATGGACCTCAACGCATCATCCGTGTTTATTTCCATAATAGATTATTGGTTAGAGACAGGATGCATACATAACACTGATTTATTTTTCTTCCTTACATTATGCTTTGAAATATTAGAGATATTCTGATGTTCTATATAGCTAGTTTTTTTCAGATGATGGAAATTTATGGATCTGGAGAAAAGTATCTAGGGAAAAATCGACAGAGTTATGTTTTTTTCTTCCTCATTAAACTCCTCATTAATTCAGAATTGTGAACAAATGTAAACAATATATGACTAAGAATAAAAACAATTAAAATATGTGTGATGATAATGGATACAACAGTAGTGTTTGTCCGTGTTATACACTAGGTTATGAGGCATGAACAAACTTCTCTGAACTTCACTTACCACCAAGGAGCCTCCCTCAATACCCCTGGAGGCTCTTGACCTGTTCCATTTAAAAGGGAAATAGTTTTTAAATAAATGTCGAATTTACTGAATTTTTTTGACCAGTGGAAATGAAAACAAATACCATTGCTGCTTTAAGAGTGTGAACCTTTTAAAAAATACCTTTCAGCCCTAGAAATGCTGAACTAAATGACCTGTGAATGCAACATCTCCTCCACCGAGTAAAGTTTCTGTAAGAAGAGATGCTACTGTGTCCTTTTATACCTAATCTCTATTTCCAAACTCTGTTGTTTGCCTTGGATCTCTGGTTTACCTAAATGGCCCATAATTTCAAAGACATGAGAAATTCTGCGTAGCCTGTGTAGGTTCTAGTTTCAGACTATTTAAGCTACTCTAGAGGCCCTTGTCTCAGTGACCATAGATTTTCTTTCAATCTTCCTGTGTTAGGTTGTATTGTTCATTGCCTCCCAGAACATGGCTTGCTTGTGAATACAGTAACTTCCATGCCTCCTTGACTTTAGGCTTGGCCAAGTGATTTGCTTTGACCAATGGAACAGAAGTAGTAGTGATAGTTCCCAGCAGAGAATTTAAAAGGCATCACATGTTTCCCATTTCTCACGTCTTCCCTCCATCACGAGAACAACAAATCCCAGTAAGGGGTGCTTTGTTAACCTGATTCCTGGGATGAGGACACCCACGCAGCAGACATGAACCCAAAAGTAGAGCCAAGTTCAGCTAAGCTCAGCAAAGTTATAGCTGATCATGGACATGTGAGCAGGAAATAAATGTACTTGCAAGCCATTGAGTTTCAGGGTTATTTGTTATGCAGCAAAGAGCTGACTACATTTTTTTATTAATAATAATAACTGTTATCATTTATGGAGCATTTATATGTACTAGACATTGTCCCGAGAGCTGTGCATAGGTTATGTCATTTAGTCCTCACAACAACCCTGACCTATGGAGAGCATTAATATCCCCATTATACAAATGTAGGTTCAGGGAGTTATAAACTACTTGCCCAAAGACAGTTAATAGTAGAAAACTCAGGTTCTTAAAGAAATTCTTTCTCAGTCATTGGTCTCAGAATTGTCCAAGATGCCACATGTCTGACCAGGCAGTCATCAAAGAACCTCAAGTCTTCAGATTCTATTGTTAGTCCTCTAAGAAATCTTGAACTTTCCACTTCTTTTTGGGCTGCATTTTTTTTTTTTTTAAGGCAGAATAAGAAGACTGGCATAGGGAGGCTTGGGGTCTTTCATCACTAAATGTCTGGAGTTGTAGTTACAGTAACAGAGCCCATGCTGGAGGGTACAGCTGTATATTTTAGCACAGAGATACTAGTGCTTACAGATTAGTATTTATGACTTCAGGACTCAAAACAGCTTTTAGAATTTCTATCATGGTCATGTTCAAACAATAGCTTTATGCCACAGGTGTGGAGATATGCATCAACTTTAAAAAAAAAAAAAAAAAGGAAGGGATAAGTCCTGAAATGATGATCAAGTTCCTAGATTCACTTCATTCCCCGGGCATGGCTTCCTTCCAGCCTTTAGGTTCAATAACCTTTCCATAAATTCTCCCCTTGGGCATGTGTCTGCTGGAGGAGGTGTCTGTTCTTTGCAACCTGAGACATGAAGTTGGATTGGTTGACCCCCTAAGACCCTCTCTAACAAAATGAGTCTATTAAAAACTCTAGGTATAATTAGGGACTTCACTTCTAACTAATCTTTAACTCTTATTAACAATCACTATTTGATCTGATCTTAGTTTAATACTTAGGCCTTAAAAATTGCCTCTTTCTAACTTCCCCTTCAACTTACCTTGAAATCATGGCCTTCCTAAATTGACGTAGGCTTCAGGATTCTGAATGCTAATCACCTGTCTATACCTGAGGCATAGGTGCCTGTTCTGCTGCTAACCTGATAAAGGTAATTAATGGAAGGTTCTGGCTTTCTCTTTTAGTTCTCTTATCATCCATTCTTTCTACATATACTTTCCTTAAGACTGAAGGGGGGGGGGTGGTGGTGGAGGAGAGATTGTAATCAGGTAGGAGTATATCTAAGTAGATAAAAGCCCTTTTCCCTGCCACTTTTCCTTTTTTAGAAATGAAATGACTCACACTCCCTTAGCTTTTTGACTTAACTGGAACTTGAGTGAAACCAAGATTTTCCTTTAGAAATAATCCTAGCACAGAATCAGATTCAAACTTGCTTCTGACAAAAATGCTTTCGAAAACCATGTTTCTCTTTCAAAATGAAAATTTATGCTTAAAAAGAACTTTTAAACAACCAAAAGTTTTAACAAGGATTGAAGACAGAGATTTGAGGTCATTTCACCCCACTGAAGGAGATTGGGTATCCAAGCTTCTCACTAAAGCCTCCAGTACCACTGGGATCATCAGTAAACCAGCCTCAGCCAGAGCCTGGTCAATCGGCTACGCATAATTGTGAAACTGAAAAAACTCAGAGTAGCTCTCCCATTCTTCTGGCTAAGAAAGACTAATTTTGCTGCCCATCTGAAGCTATTACCACTTTTTTGACTGAGTGACGTGGCTCAATGTGTCCTGAAATAAATTATTTCGAGGGGCATATTTATTTTTAATAGGAAAAGCTAAGCACTGCCCCAATTCCCCTTCTCTGTTAAAATCGTTTTTATCTGGCTCACTAAAGAAGGATAATTCAATTAGGAAAGGTCAGGAGCAACAACTGACGTGAATCTTCAGGCACTGTGAAGTTACGTCTCTAAGAGAAGGAGGCTTATTTGTCAGTTTTCCAGGAGGCTGACATTCGCTGACTACCTTACACACAAAACCTTTGCAAATGATAGGCCATCATCAATGTATCAAAGCAGGCACAGATCTGGTTCTTCTACTTTAGCACCAGCAAATTCTTTAAAAAGGAGTCTGTCTGCTTTCGCAGGACACCTGTAGTCAAAGGATGTGGTGATGGGGTCTCCCTTGAAACAGTCAAAGCTAATGGAGGCTCACCTCTTAAACTAGCTGTTTGCCCACGAAGGTTGAAAGTTATCCCAGTTTAATTTTGTCCAGAAATTTCAGTCCTAGAAAAAAAAATTCCATTTTTCTCTCTATTCTTGAGATGGGATGCGGGTTTTGAAAGGAGAACGTTCTTCCTTTGAAATCTAATCTAGAATTTCCATTTGAGCTAAACTCCCTGCTTAGTGAGGTGAAGAATTTCTTTCATGGAGGTGGTATTTTCCCCTTAGCATGGCTACACAGCTTGGCCAGCAACCTGTGGGGGTAGAGACCTATGTGTTTGTGGCTTACAGTTCATTCACACATGGGAAAAAGTTGTTCTGTGTGCCTACCCTCTCCATACCAGAAACTCCCCCATACCAGTACCTTCAGAAACTTGTAGAAACAGGCATCCCCTCTTTTTTTCACAGTAATTTTTTCTACCCATGTTAGGAAAAAATCAGGAATATCCAAAAATGTAAAGAAAAGAGAAGATAATGGCAGTAGTTCCTTTCTTCTATTCAGAATAGAAAACTTTCATGTATCTCCAGGACTCTTCTAGTCCAGTATTTTCGTTGATCCAGAGCAGACAAAATGCCATCAAGAGAGAACTAGAACATAGAGCTGAAGCAATTTATCATAGAAAGTGCCAGGAAGAAATACAGAGTATAACTTAGAAGTTAAGAGTATCTTGGGATGCCTGAGAGGCTCAGTGGTTGAGCATCTGCCTGCAGCTCAGGGCATGATCCTGGAGTCCCAGGATTGGGTTTGCACTGGGCTCCCTGCATGGAGCCTGCTTCTCCCTCTGCCTGTGTCTCTGCCTCTCTCTGTGTCTCTCATGAATAAATAAATAAAATCTTAAAAAAAAAAAAGAGCTTAAGAGTATCTGATTGAAATGTGAGAATGGCATCTCAACAGACTTCCCTGCATTGCAACACTCATGAATGTCAGAAACAGAAATGTCCACACCCAAACTATAAAAATGAGGACACAGGAAAACAGTTGAGAAGATCTTTTTACCTGGCATATCTATTTTCATTGACTGTTGACAGTACTTGACGCCCATGTTTCTGATGCCTGACATTCTGACTAAAGAAGTTGCAAGGGAAAAAAAAAAAGAAGTTGCAAGGGAGTGACCAGAGGAAGATCTATGGGACTCTGAAAGTTCAGCCTCAGAATCACCAGCCTGCTCTTATTATTGGAGCCCATTTATTGGATTGCATCCACTCTTCTTCCATTCCCCTTACCCTGCTTAGTCCCGAGGATCCATAATGATGCCAAAGGATGAAGAGGGCTACATATTTGCCTTTCGTGGAAGGGAAATAGGAGGCATGAAATTCCGTGAAAGCCTTTTTCCCAAATAAGAAAGTGATTTGAAGGTAGAGCTGCCTTCCTTCCTCGTGAACTGGACAAAGAGAACTGGTGAGTGATGATGACCGACTGGGTTCTGTTCTTGCCACCTCCTTCTCCATCACTGCCGCACCAATCCTGTGCTCCTGAAGCTGAATGGTCCAGACCTCTCTACCATTTTCTCATTCCTGAAAAACCCTTTATTGTCACCAGAAATCAAAATCTCCCAAAGGTTGTGAGTCTACAGTCTATTCCTCCTCCCAGGGGCATCCTTTCTTCTTATCTTATCCATCAGTGCCATAACACCTGGACCTGATGCCATTCTCCCTAGAGGCCTTGTTTCTAGTCCTCTCTACCCATTTCCAGGCTCCATTTCCCATCATTGCTCTGATAATGGATTCTGATTCTATTGTTCTGGGGGTATGGTCTGAGTCTTCATACTTATTTTTAAAAATAAATTAAAAAAGAAAAAGTCTTCCAAGGTGATTATAGTGTGATGTGTGCAGCCAGGGTTGAAAATCACTGCTATAAATGGTAGTTAGGTTTGAGGATTCTATTAGAGGTTGAGTTCCACTGTATTATAAATTAAATTAGCTTTTGAAGATTGGCTTGAGAATTTAACCACTATTTTTAAATTTGTTTCTTTAGCAAAATGTGTCCCAATTTATAAATAGCTGACTTGCAAACTGACTGGAAACTTGCCAGGGAAGGGATGCTGGTCAGCAAAAAGGTCCCATCTTAGATAACTATGTCTGGCACACAGTAGGCCCTCAATATGTCCAATTTAATGGAATAATTTTTGGAATGCAGGATGTTCCTAAGGAGGAAATTGCCAATATTTTATCCCCAAGGAAGTTTAAGCAATTTGCCAATGTGTTCTCATTGATGGTGTAACAGAGAGGCTTCCTCATATGTGTAAGGATATACGACAGGGATGTGACCTAAATCACCACTTAAAATTTGGTAAGCCTCACACACACCCCTTACAGCCATATACCTCCAGAATCAGGTCCTCCCGTCCCCAGCTTTACTGAGCTATTAATGACATAACATATGTAAGATTAAGGTGTGCATCACGACAATTAGAGACATGTACATATTGTGAAAAATGATTCCCACAATAATGTTGGTTAACCTCTCCATGCCTTACATGATCACAGTGTGTGTGTGTGTGTATGTGTGTGTGTTGACAACATTTAAGATCTACTCTATTAAAAGTTTTCAAGTATAGGGCACCTGGGTGGCTCAGCAGTTAAGTGTCTGCCTTCAGCTCAGGTCATGATCTTGGGGTCCTGGGATCGAGCTCAAAGTTACGCTCCCTTCTCAGCAGGGAATCTGCTTCTCCCTCTCCCTCTGCTCCCAGCCCCTGCTCCCAGCTGTGCTCTCTATTTCTCTCTCTGTCTCTCTTTCTCTCTCAAGTAAATAAATAAAATCTTTAAAGAAGAAAGGTTTCAAGTATATAATACAGTATTGTTAATTGTGGTCACCATACTGTGCATTAGATCTCTAGATCTTATTTATCTTATAGCTGGGACAGGATCAGGTTTTAAATTCTTTTCTAGTCAGTTGACCCACGGCTCAGCCAGGATTCTGATTTCATCTGTCAGGATGGAACTGAGCTCTGTACATTTTATAAATAACAAATCATAGCAAAGGGCCGGCTACATGCAGCGGTGCCAAAGAAAAGAGAATAAATGAACCCACAGTAGATATATCAACATCAAGAGGCATATTCACTATTAAATCCCTGAAATCATGAGGCAAAATATCAATTTAACTGAATTAATTTCAGTCTTTTAAATTTTCACTGCAAAACAAACTCAGAAAATTAAGAATGTCATTTATACCTTCCTGATTTGGTGAGGCACATACTTAATGGAATCTCGTGGCGATTAATGTCTTAGATCATCATAGAGACACAGGCAAGACTCTTGCCTCCCTGCTTTGGGCTGTCATCATGCACCCCTCCTACCAGTATGGTCTCCAGTTTCACAGTCAACAAAACCCAGAAAGTGACATTTGCATGCCAGCCTCCCATAGGAAAGCTTCCTTAGTCTTCTATCAGCACAAAGCTCCTTCAATTATGTTCAGCCTCAGAAGTGCCATTTTATTTATCAGGAGGCCATTATCCAGTTTTTAACTGGCTTTGGACCTGCCACTCTTCCGAGGAGCCCTGACTCAAGGAGCATTTGCCATTCACCTTGGACTGGGCCTGTAACAATCCCCCATGACCAGCATGCTGTTAATAGGACTAATGTTTTCAGGATGGTGCCCTGACTTCTGAGAAGGCTTTCTAAAACCCAAGCTTGCAACTGCTGATTTGCACATTGTAAGAGAAGAACAACTAAGTGTTCACAACTGTGGGGCTATGAGTACTGTTTCCTTCCGCTCATTCATGGTTCAGGAATTCATGATTACATTAATGCAGCCAAGGGTTTATGTCAGGTAGTAGACGGCTCCAGTTCCTGAATCACTTAATTTAATTTTTTTTTCTTTTTTTGGACGGCAGCACCATTATTCTCTAGGCTATGTGCGTCACACTTGACTTTGCCCTCTCCCTCATCCTTTGTGCCCCATTAGTTACTGAGTCATGTCAACTCTTCCTTCATGCCGGCTCTTGCATCTGTTTCCTACTTTGCATCCCACTGCAACTTTAAGAACCCGTGCAACAAAGTGGCTTAGATATAGGCCTCTGATGAGCACATCCACCCACTATAATATATCTATGAAATCTATGTGCACCTTTCACAGAAGACAATGAGATGGTGACTACTGCACTTGCGGTGGTGGTGGAGAGGAACCCAGTTGCAGGGAAGCACCAACAACACCCAAGATGTCCCTTCACTATCATGGCATTTTCTTTAAAATCACAAAAATTAGAAGCAGTGAAGGTGGTTAAAAAGAGAGAAAGAGAAAGGAAAAAAAGAAGAAATACATAAATATATATATATGACAACACTCAAGCATTGTCATGGAGAAAGGTATGTTTTTCTATCTCTCTACCCAATAATTTTCTCTAGTCACGGGTGACTTTATTGTGGAAGCAGCCTCTACATATTTCCTGGTAAGGTGTTGGAACTGAGAAAGTGCAAGTTGGGTTAGACACAAAATCAATATTCTTTGATTCAGTCTCTGCTCTTCACTGTAGCACTTTCCCCCATAATCTCTTTCAAGAAGGCAATGCAACAGGAAAATCAGATTTTTCTCTAATCAGGGGTAAGGAGTGATTTTTAGCTTTGTGATTGATCATCAAGGAGCTTCAAAGAACTCAGTGTTGGTTAAAATATTACAGCCATTCGAATCCTGAGTTCATATCGTTACATTCCACCAAAATCTCTTTTTTCCTTTGTGCACCACTACAGAAGTAGTATTTAATAAGCATGGTAAGCACTGGCCTAGCTTCCCCTGATGGCTATTCAGTGGAAGGATTTTGCCTAGGTGAATGGATGGGTTAGTTTCTTCCAACAATTCACCTTTGGACAATGTGCTTCTTTGAAGAGAAGAATGGTGCATGGAGGGGAGCGAACCACTTTTCTATAGACAGCCATTATTTTCCTGTAACATCCGTGCTTTCTTTTTTGGCACTCATCACATTTCAGAGAATAACCCAGGGATAGGTAATCTTAGTTTCTTTTTGTCTTTGAAAGAAATACAAGCTGGATTTGGTTAAAAAACGATAACTTCTGCAATTTGTGTTTAGGCAAAGGTACATTATTTTTATGTTTCCTCTACCCAGCATGTGAAAAGACAAATAGAAATAACTGGCTACTTATTAGCTTATTTAGAAAAAGGAATCATGTTGAGTGTTAAGTTGCCTCAAATACATTGAAATATCTGAGTCCATTATTGCACCTTGAAAGTACTGAAATTTAAAGTTTCAGGGTTATGAAATGCCTCAACTAATGAAGGATTAAAAAAAAACACCCACATATATTTAGCACGTAAGGAGTTTTTATATATAAACCTGGAAAAAGGATTCACTTAATTTATGCTCCACGTTTTAGGGGCACATCAGTTGCATAAAACCAGGGGAAGACAACACAAGGGCATTTATTTAATAAACAATATGCAATTATTCAACAAACACTAAACACATTAAGTTGCCTGCTATGAGCTTGCCCTGCACAGATAAGGTATTTTGCCTTTTAACGTTGAGTAATAATCCTTGTATTAGAAAGAAAAACAGGAAAACATTTCTGTGTGTTTTTATGCCCAAGACCTTAGGAGATCTGTGAAGTATTTAGTCTGTAATAATATGGCATCTCTCGGAATAAAGGGTTCTGTACCTTGGGGAGGAATTTCTCTCAAAAGTGGCCTTAACATCCCATTTCTCCCCTTACAGACCATAACATATCCAACACCATCCCAACACTGCTTCATAGTGTTTTAAAAACTGAATCAACACTCTCCAACCCTCCTCATGGGATTATAGACTCATCATTGACCCAGCTCTGTTTCTTCCCTCCAGGCCTTCATTCCAGTCACCTACCCCACTTCTCACTTTGGGTCCAGCATCAGGGACAACATGCTCATGGAGAAGCGTGATTCTCCTGCCTGGAATTCTATCATTTCCTTCTTCCCTGACCTGACTTTGATGCCCTCCTGTTGTGTGGCGAACTGGAGTGACAAGAGCAAAAATTATTGCTTCTAAGCAGGGTAGGCTGTCTGAACCGTGAACCTTCTGGTGCAAAGAGCAATCATGTTTACTCAGAGTGAGGAGAAATGAAGACACTTGAAGCCTCATCAGTAAAGAAAATCGAGCTAACAGGGGGATTCAATTATAAGCTCACTGACAACCAGTTAGCACTATGTTTGGGTTCATCTCTCTTTAGGCTATTTCATAGAAAATATTTCAAATTAAGGAAATAAAATCCTATGAGAATTCTCATGCTGCATAAATTGTTTCAGAGCCCAGAAAAATATGGAACATTTCCCAATTTGTATTTCCAACCCAGCATCACAGTGATACTGAAACCTGGAAAGAGCCAAGGGGGGCAGGGATGGAAAATGACAGTACAATTACAGACTCAAAAATCCTCAATTAAAACCCAACCAGCTGATCTTAGCACTAAATTAAATAGTCATACTCCTATGGGCAAGTAAGTTCTATTCCAGGAGTGCAAGGATAATTGAATATAGGGAAAGCAATGAACATGGCACTCCTCAAGTGTGTTGGACTGAACCCTAAGTCAATGGGCCACTAATAAGTATTCTATGAGGGAAGGGGGAAGAGGTGATGTTTGGAAATGGTGGGTTTAACCAAGTTAACTGGATTATTTTCATTGCACTGAGATATCAGTGACATACAGCAGTATATAAATTTGAGGTTGTCTAGCATTGATGACTTAACTAGAGATATCATCAAGTGGTTATCACAGTAAGTTTAGTCACCATTCAACATATCATACAGATACACACACACAAGTGTGTGAAACACAAAGTGTTTCTTTTTTTTTTGTGATGAGAACTTTTAGGATCTATCCTATTAGCAACTTGCAAACATACCATACAGCAGTTTGGTGTGTGTGTGCGTGTGTGTGTGTGTGTGTGTGTGTGTGTGTATAATTTTTAACCAAATTTTTTGACTGCCAAATTCAGACTTGTCAGCATCTTTCATATGATAATGAGCTAATGAATCTCTAGGAAAAGAATATGTTTTTTTCATGGATGGCTCTGTGGAAAAAGTATCCACTGGGAAAACGTTTTTGGTGGATCCTATATTAATTTAATTCGTTGCATCAGTCACTCAAGGAAGCACTGTATCATTTCTTCAACAGATGCCAGAAGGAATTTGATAAAATTCAATATTCAATCCAAATAAAAATTATTTTAATCTGACTAAAGGGATATCTCCTTAACATAATAAAGAACACCTCTTAAACTAAGGGTCAGCATCATAAGGAATAGTGAGATGTTAGGGAATATATGTTTTTAAAATAAAGAACAAGAAAAGCATGTATGCTATTATCTTTTTTCTTTAACATTATTCTGAAAGTTTTGGTGGATGGAATAAAACATGAAATGCTAATGATGAGAAGAAGCAGAGATCTTACACTTGAATGAAAGACTGTTTACACATTATAGAAGGAAGAGGCACCTGAGTGACTCAGTTGGTTGCGTATCTGACTTGTGATTTCAGCTCAGGTCATGATCTCAGGGTTGTGAGATTGAGCCCCAAGACCCCTCTGCACTAAGCACAGAGTCTGCTTATGATTCTCTCTCTCCCTCTCTCTCTGCCCCTCCCTTGCTATTTGCACACTCTCTAAATAAGTAAATACATAAAATAAAATCTTAAAAAAATTATACCACGAAGCTAAAACAATTAGAATAAGAGAATTTGATAAAATGACCCAAATACAAAATACATATATTTAAAAATGCACAGTTTTCTCTAATAACCAGAATCAATAGGTAGAAACTATAATGTTATTTGGATTGAATATTGAATTTTAGTCTAGATAATATTTGTCACATAGTAGGGGCTCAATAAACATTTGTACTGAAATAATCCTAATATTCATAACAGGAAAAAATATTTTTAAAATACTAAACAATAATCTTACTAAAACTTTGTGGGACTTTTAGGCCTGGACTACCAATCTCACTGATTGGAAAATAAATCCATTCTCCCTAAATTAATAAGTTTGAATGCACTTCTGATAAAAATTCCAGTGGTGCAAAAATAATCACAAAGGTAAAATACACTCACAAAATAGAGGAAGAACCATTGGTAACACATTGGTAAATGGAATGCAAAGAGTTGATGTTTTAATATAAATATTGCTCTTTAAACATCATTGGGAAACATGGGAGAAAATGGGCACAGGTGCATGCTTAGTGGTGGTCTTTCCAACAGATGCTTGTTCTTAGTGAGCTCTCCCCTGCCCTCCCTGTGTCGGCGTCAGATGCTCCCACCCTTGTCCCTTGCCCTGTCACCCAGCTTCATTCTGCTCCACTTAACACCCCCTGACATAGAGATTTGTTTATTTACTTTCTCCTCCCACTCAAGTGTAAATTCCATGAGTGTCATTTATTTGATTAATCTCTGTTTTCCTAGGGTCTAGATAATATTTGTCACATAGTAAGGGCCCAATAAATATTTGTTGATTAAAGAAGCAAATACCATTTAGTCTTGTCTATTTACTTAAGTACTTTCTAAATTTGTTGGACATTTGACTCACTTATGTGTGCCTGACTTTTAAATTCATATCAGCATGTTCCTGCCTTTGGTTCATGTACTTAGGGCTACCTCATTGGCTTAGGATGTACTTGCTATGTTTTGTAATGAAATTGTACTTCATATGAAGCAGGGCACTAAAGCTTTGGGTAAAAACCACATTTTAATCGGAATCTGTCACAGGCCCATGAAAATTCCCATTTGTATTGACTGATTGGCTCATTTTAATGTATCAGAAGATTCTTGTAAAGGAGGTAGTTTAAAAGGAATTGTCACCTAACAGCAGGCTGGCTGCCAAGGATGATTAGGCAAGTGGTATGCTTGGTTGGGGCCATCGTGGGACCATATAAGGTACAGGGCTGCTGAGTCAGAATCAGAGCTGTAGGTCATGGTTGTGCAGATTGTCCCCTACACAAGGACACAAGGCCAGGAGGGAAGCGAGGGGCACATGGGGCTTGAAACCAGTCTTTTATTCTGCTTGCCATGGCTCTGGTTGCATCAGCCCAGAGAAAGGAATGCCTTTCAGTAATCCCTCACCTGGGAGGGGCATCTTTTTCTATTAGAACAAAGATTAAGAATATGATAGTACTGGGCCTCATCACAGTGGAGTCTTTCCTTAGTAATTTAACCACGAGTTCAGGAGGTAGAGAAAAAAAGAAATTATCAGAGGTTTTATAGCTAGAACATTTGTTGTCAGCGAAGGGAAAAAGAAAGCTCCTGGGACAAGCCACGACTAATTAGCAGTAAGGAGAGCAAAATGCTTTATTTTAATAAATTTTAGTAAGCTTAACAAAAATAAGGTTTTTTTTTTAAATAAAGAGACTAAGGTGAGAACAATCCTGGAAACATGACCTTAAAAAAGACTGAATAGGTCTACATTGAAAATTAAGTTCAGTAGGATTGATAACAAGAAAGGGTTAAGAATATAAGTACCAACTGGCCTTTTATTCATTAATTCATACATTTTGTGAGATGCTTCCAAGTGCCAATAGGTTATGGAAAATGCAGGGGGAACAAAGTTGAGGTGAAGAGATAGTACAATGTGTTTGTGAGGTGCTACGGTGAAGGTCCAAACAGATTTTTGGTAGTGTAGAAAATAAAGTCGCTTTTATCGTGGATATTGAGGAAGGTCTTTTATATTTCTGGGTAATACATTCTGAATAGGAGTTTGCTTCCTAGATGAAGAAAGAGCATTCCTGGCAGATGAAAGACAGACAAACTGGCACATTTAGATGATGATGAGGAGTTAATGTCACCACATCATAGAGGGGCTATGATGGAATGGCAGGTAATGAGGCTAAAGAGGTAGATTTTGTGGGGTGCCTGGGTGGCTCAGAGTTGGAGTGTCTTCCCTGGCTTAGGGCCTGGGATCGAGTCCCACACTGGGCTCCCCACAGGGAGCCTGCTTCTCCCTCTGTCTGTGTCTCTGCCTCTCTCTCTCTCTGTCTCTCATGAATAAATCAATGAAATCTTAAAAAAAAAAAAAAAAAAAAAGAGGTAGATTTTGTAACATTAGACTGTGAAAGAGCCTTTTTTGCTACATGTGTGTGTTTGGATTGTACCTTTTAAGCTACCGAGAGCTAGCAGATGTTTATTAGGCAACAGTATGATTAGGTTTTATGATAATAAGCCTATGTGGGTTATGAGCTGCATTTGGAAAATACTGGTGATAGAATGACAAGACAGGAAGCCCAGTCAAGCCACCATGGAGACGGAGACTAAGGTGTCACAAAGGATTAAAGAGAAGAGAGAACAGAGCTAAGGAACATTCTAGAATAGCAAGATGGATGCAAGAAGATGCAGCAGAGAATCAAACTAAAGTTATCTCTAATTTGAAAACTAGGTGGGAAGTGGCACCATAATGGAAATGGAGACTCCAGAGGTCATGTTATTTTAGGGTGTAAGATTATAGAGTCTGGTTTGGAGGTGTTAGATTTGAGATGCCTGTGGAACTTCAGTTTGTGGAGTTCCAAGATAAATTTAGAATATGAATTTGGATAAGGAGAGATCTTGAAATAATAAGATTATCAGTCGTAGGGGAGGAATAGAGATCAAGGAGAGAAGAGGAACGAGAATGGGTGTTTAAGGAACTCCAACAATTGATGTGTCAACAGAGGGCAAGGGTTCAAAGAAGGAGATGGAGAGGACAGTTAGAGATATAATTTGATGCGCGGTTCTTTTAGATATTGCTCGAGATTACATTTATATTCTCTTTCCATCTCTCATAGGGAATATTTAAATTATGCATGCTGTTCTTTTCATTAATTTTTTTTAATGAAAAAAATGATTCTAGCAGGCAGATTAGGTGCTTACCTATGAGTTTCTAAGAGTGGGTGTAGTATCCAGCAGTTCCTGAATACATTTGATTACAGAACCCTTAACATCTGATGTTTCATAGAACATATTCTGGAAAATATTACATCCTTTTAATCTTGTGTTATGTATAGAAGCTAAATTGACAGATTCATTATAATAAAGTACTTCTTACTTATAAAAAATGAAACACTGAATTCATCTGTTCTCATAATTCAAATATTCAGCCATTCTTTTAAAAAGAACTGTGACTTTGCAAGGCCTGACCGATTTTTTACGTAGCACAGAGGAAAGTCGCCAAGATTTATGCATTTGAACCAAACATGTATGTTTATAGACTAAGTTTTCTTCTACATGCTTGACTTTTTATTTCTCATTTTACTTTTGCCCAGATTTACCTACATTATTATTATGAATTATTTCATACATATAAAAGACTGGATGTAATGTATTCATGGTCAATGGAATAATAAACTATCCAAGGTTAAGAAATATAGTATTGTCAATTCCGATTCTTGAATTCCGATCCTGTCTCCCTAGTGGGAGTAATCATTATTTTAATTTTTGGATTTATCGCTCCATTCTTTTCAGTATAGTTTTACTCTCCATGTATGTGTCCATGAACAAAATGTTACTTGGTTTTCTGACTTTACATAAATGGCATTATTTTGTATAGGTTCCTCTGTGACTTGTCTTTTTCATTCAGTATTTTGTGAGATTCATCTCTGTGAATGCTTGTGGCTGCAGTTCATTCATTTTTTTAAACTACCGTGGTAAAATCCATTTATGAGTACATAACAATTTATTTATCCATTGTTTTGTCAATGGATATTTGAGATGTTTCCAGTTTTCTTTTTCTTCTTGCAAACATTACCAGTATGAATATTCACACACCTGCACTAGTGTTTCTCCAGGGAAATATCTATGAGTAGTATTGCTGGGTAGGAAGGTGGGCAAATGTTCAACCACAAGATAATTCCAAATTGTTTTCCAAGAGGCTGGGACCAATTTAGACTCCTATCAATAACAAAGAAGAGCTCCGCCTATTCTTTATCCTTAGTTATACCATATATTTTCATGCCTTAAAATTTCTGCCAGTCTGGTGGGTATAAAATAGTATTTAATTTTGGTGTGGATTTGTATTGCCCTGATTGAGGGCAACATTGAGAATATTTTCACATTTATCAGCTATCCATGTTTCTTCTTTAGTGAAATGTCTGTTCAGGTTATTGCTTAGTTTTTTCCCAATGAGTTGTTTTCCTTTTTCTTAATGATCTTTTTAGGAATCCTTTGTGCTACTCCCATATACATGTGTTATAAGTTTCTTCTCTCCTTGTGGCATATATTTTTACTTTTTTCCTTAAATCTTATTTTCTTAAGATTTTAATTCTTTCTCCATGAGAGACACAGAGGAGAGGCAGAGATAGAAGCAGGTTCCCTGCTGGGAGCCCGATGTGGGACTCAATCCCAGGACCCTAGGATCACAACCTGAGCCAAAGGCAGATGCTCAACCGGGTGTCTTTCCTTAAATCTTTTTGACTTAAAATTGGTCAATTAGTTAAATTGATGAAATTTTAAAAAATAAAAACACTACATTAATTTATTAATCAGCGAAGTTAAGAATAATCGATGTATCAATCTTTTTTCTTTAAAGTTTGTGTTTGGGGGGCTGTTTTTAAGAAATTCATCCCCAATTGGATATCAAATTTAAGATTCATTAAAAAGCACATTTCCTTTGCTTGTCTTACAACTTAAAATCACAAATCTATCATTATATTAACAACTTAGAAACAAAATGATTTAGGAGGTCTCAAGTGTAATTTCATGCCTTTCCTCCAGTCATTCCCCTTCCTGGACTCTACATTCACTCGTAATCTGCTCCTTGAGGGTGCACATATGCGCACAACATACACACACATGCACGCACCTGCCCATCCTTCTTTTTCTCTCCCAAGCTCATCTCCAGCTCTGCCTCCCCACTAACGCGGTCCCCAATGATAACCTGGGTGAGCTGGCAGCATCAGATTTTCACACTTAAGCTTGTTCCCCATGTGCTTGTTTCACACAATCTTTAACCAAGCAGTCTGTAGTTGGGGCTGTCTTTAATTTTCTCCAATTCTTTTTTCTCTTTCTTCTAAAAATACAATAGCATTGGCTTGTATTTATTCATATTATGTCACTTGAAATTACATCTGCTGCATTTAAATACTCATTAATGTAAATGTTGAATGAAACCATTCCAATGGATACTCAATATCCTATAAAGTCACTTCAACACAGCCTTATGACGACTCCCACACCAAAACATTATTTTTAAAAGTTTGACCCACTATTACTCCCATGTTCTATATTTTTTTTTAGCACTCAAGCATACATGTGACAGCTTTTTTCTCTTTCTAGAAGCTCTATTAACATCCTCCCTTTCTCACATGATGACATCATCCCTTACTTGGCAAAGCAGTTAGAAACTATTTAAAAGTCTCTGGGGGTGCCTGGGTGGCTCAGTAGGTTAAGCATTTGCCTTCGGCTCAGGTCTTGATTTCAGAGTCCTGAGATCAAGCCATAGGGCACCCTGCTGAGCAGGAAGTCTGCTTCTGACCCTCCCCCTTCTCCCTTGTTCATGCTCTTGCCCTCTCTCACACAAATGAATAAATGAAAACTCTTTAAAAAAATAAAAAGTCTGAAGTTTCTTCTCCCCTGTCTTCCCTTTTTGGTTCCTCCAAACTTTTTCTGCATTTATTATGTGTTCTCATTCATTTGAATTGAAGAGGGATATCTCCCATTCCATCTGGGACCCAGGGTTTGGATCCTGCCATGCCAATTGCTAGTTAGACTTCTTACTGCTCCATCTTTCTCTCTTTCCTCCTTTGTGAATGATACTGCTCTCATATCTCCCTCAGCTGGTCCCTGTCAGCACTGCCTGTCCTAATCTCCCTATTTCCACTGGATTATGTCCTCATTCTAGAGCAAATTGGCTTCACCCAGTCAGTCTACATGTGATGGACTCCAAATGGCTTTTCTTAGGAGATCTAGATTTGAATTCTGACTCGGCCACTGACTGGTTGTTTCAAGCTTTGGAAGAAAGACAAGGAATTTCTCTCAGCCGCAGTGAGTTTGCAAATGAGAATAATTATCCCTACCTCATGAGGTTGTGAGGATTAAGTAAAACACAGTATTTGGAACTGAGCTTCATGTCAGCACATGATAGGAGGTCTCTATGTGTAAATTTTCTTTAACTTTTAATTTCATTGCCTGTTCTTTAATCTCTTCTTTCAGCTTTGAAAAAATAAATTCCTATGGTTTTTTGAGCTAATGGTTGAAGTATTTTACCCTATAATTATCTTTTAACTAAAACCCAATGTCCTGATTCTGTTATTTACTTAAAATAAGTATACATTTTCCTCAAATTACCTTACTCATTTCATTTTATTCTTACTGTTTATCCAGTTACATTTCGGTGAACACTAGAAAATAAAAGGCAAAGAGAACTAAAATTAGTGAACTTTAATATGCTGTTTTCCTGAAAGGGAAGGCTTTTTAGGTGGTATCTTGACCTCAAAACATTTTGCCCATTTTGTAGATGACCATTTCCTGGAAATTTTTCAGTGAAATGGGATTTGGAAAACTACATTAGATAAATGGCTTCTGAAGTAGTGTTCTAATCTAATTATTAAAGCCAATCCATATTCATAAGTTGGAAGCTGGCAAAGAAATTTCTTTGATGCATCTATTTTATAATAACCTTGACGTTTTAAAATGCATCAGACAGCCATCTACCAGAGACAGCACAGAGTATTGTCAGCACAGTGAGACAGCCACAGAGGTGAAACAGATTTATAGACAGGATGATGTAGTGATTGGTATACACTTAGATTCAGGACATTTTTGGAGGGAAAGGGGCACAGAAAAATGAGCAAAGGTCATGGCTTCTAAGTCCTTATATGCCTGCCTCCAGCAGAATGAATATACTCAAAGTGGATACTCAGAGAAGGCTGGACTGAATAATGGGAGGAGGTTTGAAATATGACTCTTCATTTGAGAGAGGGGAAGGCGATCCCATTTCCAGATTAGAGCACTTTTAAAGTAATCTTTGCTTTAAAAAAGATTTTTAAATCTTACCTATTTCTATCTTTCCCCTAGATTAGTTTTTTAGCTGCAGAGAATAAACATAGCACATAGTATATCAAATTGTGTGTTCTGAAAATTGAGTATTAATGATCATAATCTCATTGGTGTTCATCATTCCAAATAATAAAATACAGCAGAAAATGAAGTGCTTTTCCATACTTTCTAAGCAACACTCTAACACACACACACACACACACACACACACTGGACTAAATAATAAAGGGAGCAATAAAATAATCAAATAATCCATTTTATCATGATTTCTTGGATATTCCAGGTAATCTATACTTCTGACTGGATTATACTTGATTTGTTGTATGTGGCACGGCACTCAGATCCTTTTCACCATCAAATGTTGACTCTACTCTAGTTCTTTTACAATAAGCTCCTACTCTAAAGCTGAAAAAAACACACACAAAATTTACATAAACATTTCAATTTTATGCATAACAGAATGATAAAAGATGACTTATTTTAATGTGAACAGCTAATGAAAAATAAATGAGAAGTATTAATGATATTTCTTCTACCAAATTTATGGAAATCAACAATCTTAAAAGGATCTGTAAGAAAAAAAGCAATGAAAGGAACTTACAACAAAAATCTCATCCAGTGTTTTTTACTATCCACAGAAAACACAGAAATGCAGTGAGAATTAAATATACTCAGATTTCATGTATTTTTGTCAGAAATTTATTTTTTACATAGGTATAGGAAGAGGTATATGGTAGGTATTGGATTTATTGAAGATATACCCTACTCAATCCACACTTAAGCACTTAGAAAAAAGAATCCTTTCCCTTCGGTCTAAGAGAGGCCGAGTTCATTTACTTTTTAAGTTGTGAAGCATTTATGGCAGGAAGGCTTCATGCTTGTCTATAAAGCACACGTGAATCATAAGTGTAGACAAGATCCAGAGAAGGATTAGTGGAGGTGTAAGAAGGTAGTTTACTTTTCCCATCATTCAATACAGTGGAGTAGATACTGAATACAATGGAGTAGATACAAAATTGTTTTGATCTAGAAAGATCAAAATAGGATTAGAATTCATATTTCTTTTTCAAAGCCTTACCATCAGTTTAAAATCTGAATCTGTAAGCAACATTTTGCAAAACATTTCTACTTGTCAGTTTGACTCCAGTCATTCCTTGGTACCCTGGGGCAGCTTATCCTCCTGAAAGCCCTGGATGCTGTGGGGTCAATGCATGGGATCCCTGAGCTCCTGGAGTCTGACTGACATCTTGCTCATGGAGCCATTTTGGTTGATAGTGTGCACTTAAATTGAGCCTGGATGTGTAAGATTAGGGCCTGGTGGAGAGGAAGCATGCCACACAGAGTGAAGAGAATAAGCAAATGCATTCTTTTAGGAATGGCTCAGCAGAAAGAGCACAGACCCCTGAGGCTTCAATCCCAGCTCTGATACTCACTAGCATTGTGAATTTGCCTCCATTACTCAAATCTCTTTAAGTCTCTGCTTCTTATAAAATGACAATAAAAGTACAGCAGCCCTCCGTTTACTAACAGTTTATGTTTTCAGCAGCTGTTCAGAGGTCCATTTGCTTAAGCCCAAAGTGTCTACTTTTTGAATTTCTTTCAAAATAACAGTCCAAACTGATCCTTCAAAGTTTAAAGCCAAGAATATTTTTTCTCCTTCTAATGGGTATATGTTATTATGGGGTTACCTTTTTTTTTTTTAGAACAGAGTCTTTTTGCTCATCAAAAATCTGAAGAGAAAGGTAAACAACCTCCGCCATGCCTTCCCAACACAAAGGATACCCACAATGGTCAGAGGGAGCACTGCCAACTCCAGGATCTGCACTCAGCACTAGCCCCTTCCTCACATGGTACAGAGTTGAATAGTCTGCGAACTTATGGAACCATCCTTAGCACACAGGGGAATAATTCTACCAAGAGCTATTTCCCATGCTTCTTAAACTATGCTTGACCACTCCTGAGTTAACGTAGAGTGGGGCTGAGTTTCAGGACACAGAATCAGATATATAAAGACATAAATTTCTTTATTTGTATTTTCAGCTTCTATTCAGTTTTATATGGCAAAAATTGTGTGTGTGTGTGTGTGTGTGTATGTGTGTGTGTGAATGCACATGTGTGTGTTTGGTCTATATGTGCTTATCACTTTCCACTAGAGAGGGAAGGAAACTCACCACTGTTCTCACCCGGACTTGGCACATGGTAAGCAAGAAACTTAAATTTATTGAATAAATGAATGTAAGATGACTCCAAATGAATGATTAGTCAAGTTGGAATACCTAGGTTCTCTGCTTCTTCATTATCCCCCCCAAAATTCTAGATAGAAGTGTCTTTGGCAGGCCTCCTACACTGATCAAATGAGAAAATGAATCAATAGAAAACTGCCCAGTATCTCTTTGCTTTATGCTTTCAGACTCAAACTGAACTATGGATTTTCTTTGCTTTTATTAATGTTTTCTTTGCTTTTATTAAAATATTTTAGGCTAGTGAGTTTCTCTGAAAACACAGCCGTAAGGACAAAAAGAAACCTTTTTTAAATCACCTCTTAAACTCAAGAATAATTGTAAACTCACAAGTGCAATCAAAATTGAATTCAGGTCTAAAGAGACTGAGAACATCCTATACATCTCTTGGTGTGGAGTCCCAGATTATGGCTGGCCAAGTGCAGTCCATTGATAGCAACTGTCGTCCCAAATATTCTGACATGTGAAATATAAGGGGAAAGTCCTGGACTGATATAACTTCAATTTTATTGTGGCTCAATGGAACTAGTCATTCACTTGTTAGCAATCCCTATTTCACTCTATGTTGCTTTGTTTTCTAAAATGAGGTGCTAAGCTAAATTATTTAAATTTTTAAAATGTGATAGCTGCTATATATCTTGCAAGTATCAACCACAATACAAGGACAGATATGTCTATAGTAAATTTCTTAGAATTTGGAATCAGTGTTTGCCCAAGAAGAATCTTTTCAATAATACTTTGTTGTTGTTGTTTTTCCTCCAAATTTATGCCTCACACTTCCTTCTTAGGACACTTACTGAGCAATTGCCATGTGCTAGAAATTTTGTTAAAAGCTCAGGCTATCTCACATAAACAGGACCTGGTCTCTACCTCAGAGACAGACTGCTTAACTGGAGAGACAGACATTGAACAAATAATTATAATTTCATATGAACAAATAATTATAATTTCATATGATAAGTAAAATGAAAGAGGATGCATAAGTTTCTAAGGAGGGAGTAATTAATTCTGCTTGAGAGACAAAAAGGCAAAAAGGAAACAAAAGCTAAAGCAGGAGGTCCTTGAAGAGTTTTCTAAGAGTCTGCTAGGCCTCGTGTTAATAAAGAAGGCCCACATTTCATGTGTTTATCTGAATTTAAAAAGATAGACAACATTTTCCAATGCAGGGTTTCTCTGCTTCAGTTGTGCATTAGCATCACTGGGGGAGCACTTAACAATGGGGATGAGAGGACTACACAGATCAATTAATTCAGAGTCCATGGAATGAGTCTTAGTTACTGCTATCTTAAATAAATTTGCCCAGGTGACTCAAATTATGTCACTAGGCCTAAGAACTACTTTTCCATAGTAACCAATTATAAGACACTCTCATTGCCCTAAGCCAACGGGACCATTAGTTTGAGAGGGGGATAAGAAATGGAGCAGAACTATATATGTATGTCCTTGAAAAGAAACTATAAGAAAAACACAAATCGATTTTGAAAACAAAGAACAAAACTGGAGAGATCAAGGGACGTCTGGGTGGCTCAGTGGTTGAGTATCTGCCTTTGGCTCAGGACGTGATCCCAGAGTCCTGGGATGGAATCCTACATCGGGCTCCTTGCATAGAGCCTGCTTCTCCTCCCTCTGCCTATGTCTCTGCCCCCCCCCCTCTCTCTCTCTGTATCTCTTGTGAATAAATAAATAAAAATCTGAAAAAACCCTGGAGACATCACAATCTGAGATTTCAAAATATACTACAAAGCTGTAGTAATTTAAGTAGTATCGTACTGGCACAAAAACAGACACACAGATCAATGGAACAAAGTAGAATCCAGAAGTAAACCCACACTTTTATGGATCAATCTATGACGAAGGAGGCAAAATATACAATAGGAAAAAGATAGTCTTCAACAAGTGATGTTGGGAAAACTGAACATCTATATGAAAAGAATGAAGCTGAACCACTTTCTTACACCATATACAAAAATAAACTCAAAATGGATTAAAGAGTTAAATGTAAAACTTGAAACCATAAAATTCCTGAAAGAAAACATCGGCAATAAGTTTTTTGACATTGGCTATAGAAACATTTTTCTAGATATGTTTCCTGAGGCAAGGGAAATAAAAGCAAAATTAAACTATTGGGATTACACTAAAATAAAATGCTTTTGCACAGTGAAGGAAACCATCGACAACAGCAACAACAAAAAACAACCTACTGAACAGGAGAAGATTTTGCAGATGATATATCTGATAAGGAGTTAATATCCAAAATATATAAATAACTTACACAACTCAACACACACGAAAAACAAATAATTCAATTAAAAATGAGCAGAAGACATGAAGAGATATTTCTCCAAAGAAGACATGTAGATGGCCAATAGACACATGAAAAACAATACTTATCATCAGGGAAATGCAAAGCAAAACCACAATGAGATATCACCTCACACCTGTCAGAATGGCTAAAATTAACATAAGAAATAACAAGTGTTGACACAGGGATGTGGAGAAATAGAGATTCTTGTGCATTGTTGGTGGCAATGCAAACTGGTGAAGCCACTATGGAAAACAGTATGGAGGTTCCTCAAAAAATTAAAAATAGAATTACCATATGATCCAGTAATTCCACTATTAGATATTTACCAAAAGAAAACAAAAACACTAATATGAAAAGATATGTGCATCCCTATGTTTATGGCAGCATTATATACAGTAGACAATATATAAAAGCTACCCAAGCGTCCATCGATAGATGAATGGATAAAGAAGATGTGGTGTATGTACACAATGGAATATCATTCAGCCATAAAAAAGAATGAAATCTTACCAATTGCAGCAACATGGATGGATCTAGAAGGTATAGTGCTAAGCGAAATAAGTCAATCAGGGAAAGACGAATACCATATGATTTCACTCTATATGGAATTTAAGAAATAAATGAACAGAAAAAAAGAGACAAAATACTAGTCTCTTAAATATATGGAACAAACTGGTGGTTGCCATAGGAGAGATGGGTGAGGGGATGGGTGAAATAGGGGGGTGAAGTGGAGTGAAGGGGGTTAAGAGTATACTTATCATGATGAGCACTGAGTAATATATAGAATTGTTTATCATTATATTGTACACTTGAAACTAATACACAAGAGAGAGAAAGGCAAAGGTTTAACATCTATAGCTCACTTTTGTACAACTAACTGTAATCAATGTGAAAATCAAATCCAAAATGGCCTAGTATATCCAATGATGTTCATTGATAGTCACTGGCTCTTGGGAATTACAAGTCAGTACGTGGACCTAAAGACTTTTACCTGCTCAAGTACAATTATAACAGCTGCACTTGGAATGATTCCTGTTTCAGTCAAATAATCCTGACTAGTTTCTGAACATTTTTTCTTTCTTCCTTCTTTTTCTTTCTTTCTTTCTTTCTTTCTTTCTTTCTTTCTTTCTTTCTTTCTTTCTTTCTTTCTTCTTTCTTTCTTTTTTTCTTTCTTTTCTTTCTTCTTTCTTTTCCTTCTTCATTTATTTATTTATTTTTAAAGATTTTATTTACTTATTCATGAGAGACACAGAGAGAAAGGCAGAGACATAGGGAAAGGGAGAAGCAGGCTCCTCATGGGGAGCCCGATGTGGGACTCTATCCCGGACTCTGGGACCATGCCCTGAGCCAAAAGCAGAGATCCACTCAACCACTGAGCCACCCAGCTGTCCTGATTTCTGAACATTTTAAGTATGCAATGGATTAAGTATAGAATATATCACCAACTAGAAGTTGTCCCTTTTTATTTTGAAAATTCGGCAATCTGAATAAAATATGCATCTTGGTTAATAATAATTTGATATATAGATCTTGGTTCATTAATTATGACGAATGGGAAATATTAACGTAAGACATGAACAATAAGGAAAATTCAGTGTGGGATATGTGGGAAGTCTTTCTGTATTACATTCTTGGCAATACATATTGTAAATATAAGATTTCAAAATTTTTAATGTCTCCTTTTTAGAAGTCTCTCCTTTTTGTTTTTAAAGCTAATATGCCTTTGATACTGTCTTTCTCCTTCCACATGGGAATCTGACCTTCAGTTAGCTTTCTAGTTCTCTTCGCCTATAACCTAATAAGATAGAATATTCAACTATGTTCCTAGGCTAAACTGCCTATGATAAAAATGACAATTGGTTGATAAATTGCATCTGAACTGGGAGAACTATGAACACCTACTAGGAAGCCATAGCATTGGGCTTCCTTGAGTGTGGGGACTCCTTCTAATTGGCATGACTGGGGATCCCTGGGTGGCTCAGCAGTTTAGTGCCTGCATTGGCTCAGGGCATGGTCCTGGAGTCCTGGGATTGAGTCCCACATCGGGCTCCCTGCATGGAGCCTGCTTCTCCCTCTGCCTGTGTCTCTGCTCCTCTGACTGTCTGCCTATCTCTCTCTCTCTCTGTGTATGTCTCTCATGAATAAATAAATAAATAAAATCTTAAAAAAAATAATTGGCATGACCCGTGGGAGGGTCTTGGAGATTGTGCCTATGGCGTTGTTATAGGAGACATTGACTCTTGTGAGGTAGGAGGCTTTTAAAATGAGAGCTCTCACACTTGCCTGGCATGAGTATATTTTCCTTACACTCAACTGTCACCTGGATGTCAAGAGAATAGCTTCAGGACAGCTGTACGGATTCTGTGAAGTGTCCCCGAAGAGGACAATCCAATACTGTCCCACTGGCAGGGTATATTTCTTGTCCTAAAGTTTTCTGAGTATCCATATCACCAAGAGTGGCCTATAAGAAACCTATGAGTCTGTTAGAGGGACACTACCTGAAGAATATTAACTACCCGTATTATTACCTCCTAGGAGAAGCTGTAGACAGATGAGAAATGGTATATTTTCTTTCATACATTCACACAATTTGTTCATACATCTATTGAATGGTCACATAAATCAATTCAAGGAATGGTACTAGTATGCGTACTTATTTATGCAAACTCCCTGGAATCACATTTATTTATTCATTTATGTATTTTTATTTTAAATCTTTAATTTAAAGATGATCAAAGAAAAGAGGCAAAATGCCCAAGGGAGCACCTGTATCTATCTATCATCTATTAATCTATCTCTATCTATCTATCTATCTATCTACTATCTATCTATCTATCTATCATCTACTTAACTTTCTGTCCATTCATCCAACCATTTATCTATTATTATTGAGATTTTCCTTTATAAGAGGACAATATCAGCATACAGTTAAGAATAATTTATTATAAAGAATAAGTTGATAACACAGGTTTTCTGAAAAGCTGGAAGAGAGTAAGAGAGTTTTAGAGATGTTTGACAATTTCGAAGGTCTTAAAAGTCAAGAAAGATATGGAGGGACAGTATATTTCTTTCTTAGAGGAGAGCAAAACCTTTAAAGATTGGGGTAGATGTATGTTCTTTTTTGTTTATCCACGAATTGTATTGCAAATGGAAATTGCAGGATATCATATTTGTAATATTGACTGATGAGACTGCTAGCTCTCTAATTAAAAACAAAATTAGTTCTGGATGTGTAGAAATAGCTTCATTTTTAATAGCTTCATTTTTATGTTAGTATTTTTTTCATTATCTACATTTGTCAGAAAAATATATATTTATTTGCAGGAGCCACAATTAAAATCATGTGGCCAAGTAACTGGATTTCAGCAGCTACTGAAAGTTATTCCCTCATTTTCAGAGACATATCTAAAGCTAATCCAGGAGCTCCTGGTGGATGAAATGTGGGGAGGAGGCAGCACAAGGACCCCTTCCACTCCAGGTTCTTTCTTGTGCTAATTGTGATGGGCCTTGTGTGAATCTGGGTAATTTTTAGAGATTTCCATAGGTGTCTTATTCCAGATGGTCTCCTTTGTCATCACTGTGATGCACCATCTACTCCATCAGCATGCTTATTACACTGTAATAAAACTATTTGTCTACAGGCCCATGTTTCCTACTAGACTCTAGTGTGAATAACTTGAGAGCAGAGACTGGGTCATTTTTACCTTTGATTCCCTAACAAGTATCAAAATTAGTAGGCATTCAGTGATTAATTATTGGAATGAAAGCAAACTTTTGGGGAAGTAGAGCAAAGAGTCTCAACCAAGAGTCTGGGACATGATTCTAAAACTCTGGACAGAGTCTGGTACATTCTTTACCAAAAAAATAAAATATAAAAGTTGTTTAGAAAGATGCTTGATAAAGTATTTTTTTATTCTGACAAATTCAGTTTCTTAAAATTGTGCCCTATTTAGGGTGTCTGGGTGGCTCAGTCAGATAGGTGTTTGACTCTTAATTTTGCCTCAATCATGATCTCAGGGTTGTGAGAGGGAGCCTTGTGTTGGGCTTCTTGCTCGGCCTGGAGTTTAGTCGAGATCCTTTCTATTTCTGCCCCTCCTCCCCCTTACCCTGCTCTCTCTATATTTTCAAATATATATATATTATATTTATATTTTATAATCATATAAAATATATTTGAATATATTTATTATATATTTATATTCAATATATTTATATACTGAATAAATATATTCAATTGAATATATTTCATTGCACTATTGCAATATATATTTCATACAGATGAAATATATATTGAATATATATTTAGATATTGAATAAATATATTCAAATATATATTATATATTTTCAAATATATATATTATATATTTTTTCTCTCAAATATATATATATTATATATTGTATATAAAAATAAAATCTTTTTTTAAAAAACTGTGCCCTGTTCAAGGCTACCAGAACCTTCTGTGTCTCTCTTCTATCTTAGATGGATATTTATTTCTAAATGTTCACCATACCAAGATTTTGTTATCTAATGTGGGCACTAAGAACTCTAGGTAGGTGCTAATAACCTTGTTGCTACTAAGCATACCAAATTAAAAATTAACAATGCAATCACATAAAATTACAGTGATAGCATCACAATTAGCTCTGCAAAACAACACAGTTCTTTACAGAATTTTCCTTTGCTTCTATACTACATTTTGTCTGATAAGGTCTTGCAAACAAAGACATCATACTAATTACAATTTGTTGTACAAAGGGCAGGAAAACTGATAAATGATTCATTGATTATTTTCTTTCAGAAATAATTCTTCCATTCTTGTCCTTAAGTTACGTTTGGATAATTAATGGAGGCTTTAAGTGCTTTCCCAAGAAGTTATTTAGAAGAAATCATGTTGACAGTTTTAATTCTTAGCAACTAAGCAAATGTAAGTGGATACCCATTAAAAAAAAAAAAAAGAGGAGGACAAAATACACACAAAAGTATTTTGTATTCTTTGTGTGTGGAAATAAATAGTTCTTTTAACAGTATATTTGTTTTATAAAGTGTTCTTTTGCCTTTCTGTAAAATTCTTAAAATTCTTAAAATTTCTGTAAAATTCTTAAAATTCTTCATAACATTCCATGTTATGTAGGCACGACTTTCTCTTCTGTATCTCCAGATGGGTGTCCAGCAGGGCAAGATGTCACTTAGCATTTATCCCAGTTTTTCTGTCCTGAGAAGGTCAACATAGGATAGCTATCATGTGCAAGGACAATGGCTGTGGAATAGCAGGAATTGGGGCAGAGGACGGATGTGTGCCAGTTCATAAAGTCTTCAGTGACTAGGGAGGAGTGCCCAGAAGATCTGAGATGAAGAAGGGTGGAGGGTGAATAGTGCAAGAATCAGGACCCCAGTGTTCTCTTTGTGAGTGAGCGAGTGGGGCTTTTTAGTTGTCGTTTTTGTTTTTTTAAGTAAGTTCTACGCCCAATGTGAGGCTTAAACTCAAGAACTTGAGATCAAGAGTTGCATTCTCTACCGACTGAGCCAGCCAAGTGCCTCCCATGTGAGCGTGAGAATGAGTAAATAAATAAGTTCATGATCTCCAAATTTATACAAGAGGCCCAGGGCTCTTCACATCTGGACATTTCCCTTTTGTGTCTATGACGGTCCTCTTCAGTAACATGCCCCAAACCAATCTCTGTATGTTTTCTCAACCCATTTCCCATTTCTCTATCCCCATCTCAATTAATGGTGTCTGTGACCATGTAGACCAGAAACATCTCCCACCAGCCCTGTCACTTTGTCCTCCCTTAAGTCCACATGTGATTGCTGGATTTTACTTCATAATGTTCCCCAAATTCTCTACCTGCTTCATCTTCATTCACTTGGGACCTCATCATCTCTGTCCTAGGTCTCTCAGCCTTCAGTCTTTTTTGCCACTTAGGCGTCTCCTAAACTGCTGCCACGGTGATTTTTCTATAATGCAAAGAGAATTTTGTCATTGTCCTCGCTAAAAATACTTCAGTTGCTTTCCACCATCTAGACCAGTGAATAAAATCTAGGATTCCTCATCTTGCCTTAAAAAATCTTCACTGTTTTACCTCTATTTATATTTCTGGCCACATATTTGAAGTTGACTATCTCCTTGCATAGTGTATTTGAACCATTCAGAATAACTTGTAGAACTCCTTACGGTACCATCTGTAAACTAAACTTATTTGTTGTTTAGGTATTAGGTTCCAGGCACTTTGCTAGGTCCTGGGGATGTAGCTGTGTTGTCTTTATACATGCTTTTCTGGAATGCCCATCCTAGGCTTTCTTGAAAATTCTGCTCACGCACTACCTTCTCTGTGACGATGTCACTGACTCATCCATGCAGAGGCAGCCAGGCCATTTGCTTGCCGCCAGAATTTATTGACCAAACATGCACAGCTCTGATATGGTGTATTATAAATATATGCTTTGGTATCTTTTTTCTTCTCTAAATCTTAGGATTGAAGTCTTTGAAGTCAGAGGCTGTGCCTCATTCATCTCTGTATCCTTAGCATTTAGGGTAGTGGCTGGCATCGGAATAGATGGCTGGTAAATGTTGTCCAAGTGAATGACAACATGTGCCCATCATATATGTCCAGGAGAAAAGCACCTCATGCATATTGGCCTTGAATTCTACAAAATATCTGCCCATGTCACCAGAGGACCCACATACACACCTACTGTCAAAGTAATTCCCCAAATTTCTGGATCAAAATCAAGCTCGTGTTGTTAAAAAAACAAAAAAACCCAACATAACCAGAAGGAAGGTTGACAATGGTTGTCTCAGTGTGGTGGGCTTCCAGAGAAAACCTGAGCACAGGTTCCCTCTCCCTGAAATGTCTATCCCCCCCCCCCCCCACTGCCTAGTTAACCTGTAAGAATCCTTCATATCTCACACTCATATCCATTTTTTTCAGAAAACATTCCTTGGTCCTCTCCTTTCTGCAGATTAAGTGAAATGCTCCTGTCATATACGCTTATAGCATCAAATATCTTCTTTTTATAACTCTTATCTACATGTAATTATATTTATTTGTGTAATTATTTGATTGCTTTCTATTTCCCCTTCCATACCATAAATTCAACAAGGACAGACTCCATGTCTGTTACATAGGAGGTGGTCAAAACATATTTATTGAATAATGAACAGACAAATGATCTTCTTTAATCTTCATAATAATTATCCAGGGTAAACACCATTATCATCTGCCTTTTCCTGAGAAAATAGTACAGTGAGTATAATTAAATAACCGGCCCAAGGTCACACAGTCAGGGATGAAACCCCGGGGCAGTGACTGGATTTCTGCATGAGGCTTTCTGCATCACAGACAACTAATCTGGAGCTATTTTAAAACTTTAAATAAGTGAGCTCAGCTTTATTATTCACTGTTGAATGACTAAGAAAATTATTAATTTTAAACATGAGTTAAGAAAATGTGAGTGGATCCACAGAGGGTTTGTCTTTTTTTGATCTCTCAGCTCTGATTGGAAATAAGTCAGTATTAACAGTGTTGCTGAAATCTGTACCATGAAGATCCGTGTGGGTGCCTGGAGTCTGACAATAGGAAAGGTAAGCCTATTTTCTCCCCTAATATATGGTTCTTGCATAATTCCCAGTGTGGGTTTGAAATAATTAAAAAAGTAATCTGATATCTGCAATTTAGTGAAACCTATCTGACAACTGGATAATGAAGAATTTATTGTTGTGTTATTTTATAGGCTTTCTAAAATCCTAATCCTATTTCCTTTACAGAATGGATATTTTCTTTCCTGTTAGAAGACACTGAAAGTAATGGCAGGTGAAACGTGGTCACATGAAGCAGTTGCTCAGGACCTCAGGAAAGTATGGGTCTTGATCACAGAGTTCTCTGGACCCTAGGTAACGGGGAGTAGAAAGAAGCACATCCTGAGTACAGAGGTACCACATGGGTATAGCTGAGCCACACTGAACACATCTTCCAAGGCCACTTGCTGATCCCGCCACTGGCTGCCGTTGCACTCAGCTGGAGATGACCAAAATACATTCCTGGTTGGCAGGATACTGAGCTCAGTGAAAGGGAAGGTGAGAATGAACACACAATGGATTATAAGAATAGAACCGGAACCCACCTTCTACCCCTAAGAGAGAAAAGAGGGACTGTCGTGTCCCCTCCTTCCCAAACTTGGCGTGGGCAGAAAGCTAGATGCATGAAGAGGTGCTGGCCATCAAGAAGAATTGGTTTCTGACTCATTAAGTATCTAAATGCCCAGTTTATCTGTTTCTTTAGTGGGACTTTGCTATTTTCAAAGCTAATGTAATCTGTCCTTAAAAACAAGCCAGTTTTTCTATTTCCCCTTATTTCACGTGGGTTCTCTATAACTCAAGCAGCCATGCAGTTGGGATGAGTGCTCTGAAGGGTCAGCTACCCCACTTGACATGTCAAATCATATTAATGCTGGATCTCAGACGTGAATTATTTTATAAACTACCGCCTGAATTCTTACAAAAAATTAGCAAGTTTTATTCTCTAACCACTTAATAAAATCTCTTTCCAGGTTTCTTATTCAGGAGCTAGTGAAATGCAGGTTAGGGCACATTTGTCCTGTGGACCATGCAAATTCCTTTATATCAGGGCAGTGGGCAGGCCTTCTGGGGGGTAGAAATGGACTATATGTTAGAAAGCACAAGGTGAAGGGAAACTAGTTCTGAAGCTCTAGACTGAAGTTTAGTTTAGTTAAAAAACTAAAATTTGGTTGAGTTTAGAGCTGTTTTTCTCACCTGGAAAAGTGCAGAAATCTTGCAAACTATTGTAGAAGTATCTGATTGTCATGTGAAATAGTTTAGCTCTAATGAAAAATCCCTAGAATAACAAACAGGGAGATATTTGCAAATGGCACGAAATCCTGGAGACCAAAAGCAGTGCTTTGCTGTGATGGAACGTCCTGGTGCATTATTCATGCATTTTTGTTTTTATTCAAAGCTGTGTAGACATCTATCTGCTTAAATACATTAACCTTCCTATTCTAACT
This sequence comes from Vulpes vulpes, assembly GCF_048418805.1. Classification (NCBI taxonomy): domain Eukaryota; kingdom Metazoa; phylum Chordata; class Mammalia; order Carnivora; family Canidae; genus Vulpes; species Vulpes vulpes. The sequence goes on from NC_132782.1 coordinate 144,950,137, forward strand.
GAGTCATTGGGCAGAAGTACACCATGTGCAGTGTTATCCATCAGGGTTCAGACAAGAAATAGAAACCACTCTACGTTCTTCACATAGAGAAAAATTAATACTGGAATGGTGACCCGGATGATGGAAGACCAAACAAGCCAACCAGGGGAAGATGAGGCACCTCTGCGACAGGGAGCAGCAAGAAGCAACTACCCCTGGGAAGCGGTATTTCCAGAAACCAGCCCAATCAACCTGGAACAAGTACCTCTGTGGTGCTGCAGAACCAGGAGCCATAGAGGGAAGAAATGTCCATTGGGAATGGAGCCAAGGGAGATACAGTTTCTATGGGAAGTGTCCCCTCAAAGGCAGAGGGAGAAATACCTTGACTTACCAAGAATTACTTGATTTCTCCTTCCTCCCAGCCTCTCGTCTTCTACCAGGACTGCCAACTGGCCAAAGCTACTGAGAGGCTGATTGTCAAGGGAGCCTGAGAGATGGTGTTTCCTGTGATGGACACTAGAGCAGGGAAGGGAGGACATGGACCAACAGGCAAACAGGCCAATGGCCCCCCAGCATCCCATCCATGGCAGGTGCCAAGTACATTCCTTTTGTGCTATAAGCTTTGCAGTCCAGTTAACTTTTTTTTTCTTTTCCTTGTATGTCTTAGTGACTTTTATTGACCTATGCCTGTGTCCTGTGTAATGCAGAGATGCTGGGGTTTCCTGTGGTAGGTAAGCAAAAATCAGGGGGGCATGTGCCCAGTGTGGAGACAGGTGGGGAAGGCACTGGATGCATTATTTGGATATGGCTTCATTTAAAAAAAATCTCAATGGAATGTTTTCTTTTTAAGATTTAATTTATTTATTCATGAGACACACACACACACACACACACACACACACACACACACACACAGAGGCAGAGACACAGGCAGAGGGAGAAGCAGGCTCCATGCAGGGAGCCCAATGTAGGACTCGATCCTGGGACTGTAGTGTCACACCCTGGGCCGAAGGCAGTTGCTAAACTGCTGGGCCACCCAGGCGTCCCCTCAATGGAATATTTTATAAAAGTGTATTTCTTTTGACAAACCTTACATTAAAAAAAAAAAAGTACTCATGACTACTGAGCATTTACTGCATCCGTCATTCATTTTTAGGATGGGAGTAGGGGCAGACAGAGTATACAGAGAAATGGGCTCTAGGCTGAAATCTAACAAGGAGCAGAGTGGCTCTGGGTAAAAAAGGGAAAAGAGGCAAAGTGTAATTCTATGCATCCATCACCGCTGCTTCCTACCTCTATCCCCCCGTGGCATATCCCAGGCCTGCTGGAGCACATGCCCCCGGTAACCCTCCTCATGTTCCTCAAGGCCCCGGGCGGAGCCTCACCAGCAGATGCCAGTGGCTTATGCTGCCACGACCAGCAGTGGGATCTGTCTGCCTCTCTTGCCAATCCCAGCCTGCAGGCTTCGCTGCCCACATGCCGTTTCTCTTGTCCCACTAGAACTCATTAGACCTGAATCTCACTGCCCGAGGGCCACGTTCTCTTTATAACTTCCATTTATCAAGAGCCCATTATGTGTCTGGAGTTGGACTAGACACTTTGCCTGGATTATTTCATTTAATCCTCATGGCATCTCCCAGTTTGCAGATGAAAACACAAATTTACAAATTAAATACTTTTCCCAGGGTCACCCAACCAGTAAGTCATAGAAGTGGGATTTGAACCAGCTTCTGTGCTCAAGCATATACTTTATTTACTGACAGCTCAGGGCCAGGGCAGGGCAGCAGTGCTGCAGGCTGCTCCTTATTTATCAGCATCTAGGCTGTCAGCATTTAGAGAAATTTGCCCCTCACCTTTTAAAAATGACTTTATTTATTTATTTGAGAGGAGGGGGAGAGAGAGAGAGAGAGAGAGAGAGAGAGAGAGAGAGAGAATGTACAGAGGGGGAGGAACAGAGTACAAGGAGTAGTAGCACGGAGCACAACAAGGGGCTCGATCTCATGACCCCAAGATCCTGGCCTGAGCTAAAATAAAGAGTCCAATGCCCAAGCTCAACTGACCGAGCCACCCAAGTGGTCCCAGAGAACTTTGCCTTTAAACAGTATCTGAAAGCCGCAGTTACGGTTCTGCACACACACAGGAGCTGAGGATAACCAGATGGACAGTAGTAGAACCTTTCCAGATGCCCGGTTGGCCAGTGACAGTGTCCACACTGACAATGTGCTGACAAGACCCATGCAATATGCTCTCCCGGCCCCTGGACTTCTATTTAACTTTCCCTTCCACAGACTGAGTTGGTGTCAGGTAATCAAACACACTTCTTTCCTTGTCTATTCTCATTTAAGGGGCTGTATCTACTTCCTACTACTTATTTTGTACCACTTATCAGGACTAAGATAAAAATCATTCTAATAATAATCCACCCAAACTGGCTTTCATATCTGGTGTCTGCTGGAGTATAACAGAAATCTTTTCATTTCAGTTTTAAAGCATTGCTTCATCCAATGAACTGACGCACATTCTAACCTAAAGGTTATGGATCGGCAGCTAAATGCAGAAATTCCATTAGTTTTCAGACCTGGGGTTTATGCCATTCATTAAAAAAAAAAAAATCAAAATCCTATACAGGGATAGGAAAAGTACCATGGATAGATTCATTTTTAAAAGCATCCACTTACCTATTACACAAGGGCCAAGAAAGCAGGAGTTTCTGTATTACCAAGTAGATATTTTTTATTCCCGTTCATTGACTTTGACAAAGACAGTAAATAACACACAGAGAAGAGGTACATTTTGGGGGAATATTAAAACACTGATTAATGTAACATTAAGAAATGTAAAGTCCCTTGCCTAAAGAGAGAGAAAAATTAAAACGCCTTTGGTTCTTAATGAAACCACACCAGGCTTATATAAATCTAAATTCCTTACCTTAACCTGAGCTTAAAATAATGGGCTACCCTGCCAGAGCTTTACAAATCCTAGCGATGAACATTATCATTTATTACTAGAATGAGTAATAATAGGAGCAACAGGGAGATATCGCGCGCTGGGAAATGTCCAAAGAGTTTAGCACGACAATACTTCTTTTTCACAATATGAAGATAAAACAGTCATAAAATTGAGAGTTCATCTCATTCACTGGGAAGACAAGGGCAGGTGGGTGTTCTCCTTAAACAGATTGCAACCCTCTCCTATAGGAGTGTAAAGGAGACTGAGCAAACACGAGAGGTAATATTCACTCCACGGTGCGAGAAGGTAACGTGGATTTTAAAGTCCATCGCGGTAATTAAATTTCAGTGTTGACACAGTACATCTCAACATTCAGAGTTCTAAATATAGTTTATACAGTGCCTGTGAGCAAAATGCAATGCACATGAATATTTATCTCTGTAGCGCTGATTCCTCTGCCACATGCTCAGAAAAGAAGGGTTGAGATTAGGACAGACCAGAACAGAGTCCACAGAATTTGATGATAATCATTTCAAATAGTTGAAATGATCGTGTGGCCTTATCTGAGGCACTGGTTTTCTAAACATTTTTGGCTGCAAAACCCTTTGTACAAATGAAATCTAATTAGAAGCCAAATATTTGAAATAGATTGAAGTGGAGGAGGTCAGTTGAATTATGGAGGGGAGGGGGGGAGGAGGAGGGAGGGTGTTGCAGCCCCTTGGCTGCTCAGTGCTACAGCAGACTATGAGATGGACAACCTAAAACCACTATTTAACCCATAAATAAGTAAAATAAAAATCCATTTGGGATTTGATTGATCTTAAGGTATTGCAGTGATTTTAAGGTACTGACCGATGGTGGAGAGCTATGTATTTCAAAGGAAGGGCTTATGGACCTGGTTGATAATGATAGGAAAGAAGCAATGAGATTAGGAAAAGTAATGTTATTTTCTTTCTGCCACTCTCCAGGCAGATATCACCTTCTTTCATATTATTCCCAAGCCCTTGGCCATGGCCCTGGTCCTGGCATGGGCCTGTTATCCATTCTGTGTAAGCTTCTACCCCCAGTCTGTCCAGCTCTGCCCTCAGGGATGGGCTGTATTTGGGCTCGCCCTTTGCTGAAAGTGGATGGTACTGTAAGATGCTGCTCTTCCTCTGATGCCTAGCATGTTTTTTCTACCAGTTGCTCACATTTCCTCAAGTAGGTTATGCATGCTGTGCTGACAAATAACCCAAGTCCTCAGTGGGTTAGAATGTGCATTAGTTGGTTGGATGAAGCAATGCTTTAGGTTAGCCCCCTTTGGTTAAGCATGCTATGGTAACAAATAATCCCAAATCCTTAGGGACTTAGAATAACTTATTTCTTGCTGGTATTACATTACCATAATGGGTTGGCTACCTGTCTTCTTCACTCCAGGACCCAGGCTAATGGAACTCTCATATTTAGGACATTGCTGGCCTTGTGACAGAAAGAAAGGCCATACGGCAGTATACTCCATAAGGGTTCTGAAAACCTTCTGCTGAAAGTGGCACACATCACTGCTGCTCACATGCCACTGGCCCATGTAAGTCAATTATCCAAGATTGATATCAGAGAAGGGAGGGATATATATATATATCACCTTTCCATAGGGATGTATATCCCCATAGGGAGGGGCCCGCTAGGGACGTGGCAATATTTACAACAATCTGCTACAACTAGTTAATTTTAAGGTGGACCGCCTACCCCCACCAACACCTCTCAGCCATTGAGGAAGCTCAATGATCTTCCTTTATTTCTTTTGTCACATCATTTCAATGCTGGATATCATATTTTTCTGGAGTTGCTAAGACCCATGGCAATTTCCATGAAGGGGTAGAAGTAGAATTTCTTGTATGTTCCTCTTTTAGAGCTTGTTCTTCCTATTAGGATTGTCCACTAAATAACTTTAGGCCCGAGGCTATTGCTAGCTTTTAAGATATTTGGAAGGCAGAGATACCTAACATGTCCCGAACAAAAGGATTGGCTCTGCCTCAGTGCTGCTGACTCTCACAGGATATTTTTATGGGATTCTATAATTGTGCAATTATAGCTTTAAAAAGATTTTTACTTTAAGAGTGACAGACCTGATTTGCATCAAGAAGAATTGGACTTTGCATCATAGATGCTTATTAGTGGATTCATGGATTGACTGACCCGTAACGTATTTATTCATTAACTTACTCAGCATCTACTGTGAACCAAACAAGCACCATGCCCTTTCAAGTCCTATTCTCTTGTGGTTTACAAATACAGCCCAACCTAGGAGGGATAGATGCCATCATAAATGGCATATTCAAAATCTCTGTTATAGGGATGCCTGGGCGGCTAGTGGTTGAGTGTCTGCTTTCGGCTCAGAATGTGATCCTGGAGTCCTGGGATCGAGTCCTGGATCAAGCTCCCTGCATAGAGCCTGCTCTCCCCTCTGTCTGTGTCTCTGCTTCTCTCTCTGTGTCTCTCATGAATAAATAAATAAAATCTTAAAAAAAAATCTCTGATACAATCCCAACTGCTACAATGATCTCAGCTCTATCATTTACTGAGTATAAGGCCTACCTAGATTCTATAATCTCTCCATACTAAGATGGGGAGAATAAGTAGTTACTTACCTCATAGGTTGGTTATGAAGATTTCTGAGATCGTGAAAAGCACTTAAATGTTCCTGGAGCATAGCAAGTGCCCAGTAAAGTCATATGCCTCATCATGACCATGACCAGATTAAACACTAGAATAAGGATGCGGAAGAGAATCTGGCTTTCCACAGTTTCCTCTGAAGAAGAATCTGGAGGTCTTCATTGAAGAAGCTTAACTATGGGTCAACTGTGTAATGTAGCTGGTTAAAAAGTAATAGATGAAAAATATTGTATTGCAGCAAAATTGATTCTATTTCAGCGTCCCCCTGATCAAAACTCACCTAAAATATAGAAATATGCTTTTTGGTGTAGGGCATACATTTCTGAAAATGGAATACTAGCTGCTTCTGCATCACACGGGGTCCTAAGAATGTAGTCCCTATAAAGATGAGTTCATGGCATTATATGCTGGCAAGCATTCTCACTTTCGTTAAATCACTAGAAGTCATGACATGCTCTAGTTTTAGTTTCTTCTAGGAATTTTTCAGATAACTGTTGGTCAATCCCACAGAGATGCTTTATAATGCCCTTCAGAATGTCAAAAGGACTTACACCAATCCCTAATTTCCTGCTGATCTTTACCATCTGTTACCTTGACCTTTTCATCAAAGGCTCCTTAAGCTGCTGGAAGCCCTGCATGTTAACACCCTGTATGATAGTCTTCCTGTGTTTCTTTGTCTCAATCTCAGCACTACCACTTGCATACATTTTGTCTGCCATTATGGTTTGAAGCAGTTCACCAGAACACAAAAGTATATGCCAAAAAGAGAGACTCCTGAGTGGTAAATAACACACATTGCTGAACACTTTCAACTCAGTGTGGTGCAGTGGAGTGTTCACTGGCTGAGAATATTTGCCATATGGGGCACAAATGTTTGCTGCCTGAAAGGATATAGAACGGTCTACCACACCAGCTCTTACTGGCTCAAAGTGTGCCGGCACTTCAAGGATCTGTGACTTGTTCTATAAATGCATATATTTTGTCTTTGGGAAACCATTTCATATACAAATAGTACTGTAATGACCCGGCCAACAAGGGGTAGTATTAAGTGGAACATGTATTCAAATTTAGTGGCACTTTAAGAGGGATAGGGATAAACTGTTGCTCGCTTAGAAGATAAAATCAGGCAATGAGGGATATAGGAAACTTCGTTCCTAGAACAACTAGGAATGTGAGCATCCAACAGGAAATACTATTTATTTGAAAGCTACTTTCAAGCAAAATGGGAAGCTGACTTGCCTTGTTTGGTTCCCAGGGGTGGAAGAAGGACTAAAGATGGGAAATTAGAAGAAAGTATATATTTGTTCACCTTGAGAAAAGATTTTTCTAATATTTAATACCATCCAAAAAAGGAACAGCTTGTATTCTGTAATAATGCGGTCCACATCTCTAGAGGTAATAAATCTGGATGACCATTTGTTAGGCACACTCTATGGGATTCATGCCTTGAGTAGTGTGGTGGTTTTTAAATAATGCCCACAAATTGAAGTGTGACAAATTGACATTTCTTCCACATAGATGTAGGGTCTTTGTCCCCCTTGAATCTGGGTGGGCTTGTAATTGCTTTAATTAATTAAAGATGGTAGAAGTGACACTAAGTGACTTACAAACCTGGTCATACAAATCTAGACAACGTCTGCCTTGTGTTCTTTGAATGCTCATTTTTGAGACGCTTCCATTCAGAACCCAGTTACCGTGCCTTGAAAAGTCCAAACCATGTCGAAAGATACATGTGGGAAGAAAAATTCCAATTAAATTTAAACTTTCATTTCTATTTTATCATATGAAAAATTAGAAATAAATTAAGTACCACTAAAATGCAATATTCTATTTGACAATGGCACCATCACTCATCCATGTGTCAGACAGTCAACATTAAAAAATCTCTTTAGTATCTTGTGACATATTCTCATTTAGGGAGTCTAGTCAAATTGGTTTATATATGTATTATATTATTTAGTTTTGACTTATTAATTAGCCCTCTTAAAATGGACAAGAGGCTTAAAGAGATTCCTGCAAAGAAACCACAGATTGACACATGTACACAACAAGAAATGGGCAGTTGATACTTCCTTGCTTCTAGGTCAAGTTTCTAGCTAGCCACAGTGCCAGAATGCAAACTGTGATAGTCTGATGAGAATGAACTAAGCAATTTAGAAACTATTCAGGAGGCTATGAAACACAGATTTCCATCCACTATATTATTGAGCCCTTAAGAGTTGTCCTTGTATGCATATTTGTAAATAATGAATACAAATCAATGGTTAAAAATATGAAATTACCAATTTCAAGTATTTTTGACCCATAAAATGTCAATTTCATGTGGTTCAACCTCAAAAATGATTGACCTTTTAATAAGGGCAATAAAAAACTGTATGTAGACAACTGATTTAAAGGATAAGACATGTGGCAAGCACGGGGGGCTTGGGCAGTGCACAGGAAACTGTTTACCATTGTTCTCCAATTGTCTGTATCTCTTGTGTATGTGAGCACTGACATGTGACACGTTACAAAGTTATTGCTTTTTTTGTCTGGGGGATAAATAATTTTATTATCACACATTGGACTCTTTCCAATTAAAGTGGCTCTTAGCACCCGGATATATTGTGAAGCACTGACTTGAATGACAATGATTATTCTTTGCCTGACTCCATTCTGCAATGATCTATCTAGAAAATCAACATTCCTTAGGAAGAAACAAGGCTTTAAAAAGAATGATCTTTATGGGAGCTGGTGGTTATAGAGAATTTTAGTGCCAATAAAAAGAAGATGAGGATTACTTGTTCCTTAGAGGCCGTGAGGTAATTAAAAAACAATATTTAGTGGCTTTTAGAACACCTATTTCCATGAAATCCCAGCACTAAACAATTCAGGGAAATCAGAATAGATAAATCACCCAAACAGATCAGAAGAAATGGATAAAGCAACCATAATTCTATGCCACCTCCACCCCCTTCACGTTCATTAAATTATGTCAAACTCTTGGCACAAAATCCCATAACACTCCAAGGCATGTGTCTTGCTTTGGTGCTTGTCAAAATTAGTGTCTGAAAGATTACACAGGGAACCCTTTTCCACACAAGGGACAGCTTCCTGTTGAAGCCCTCCTCCCAAATGGCTCAGGAGGAGGGCTCTCATGTTGTTCAAGCGGTATCAATTCTCTTATTAGCCATATTGTGCTGTTTCACATCACAACATCAACAACTGGACTAATGCTGAAAGTAAAAGGATAAAGTGGATTTTTTTGTTCATTTGCTTATTCAGTCATTGATTCATTCAACAAGTATTCCAGGGTCTACCACATGCCAGGCAGTGATGGAGGAGACACAGAAGAACAAAGCAATTTGCAGTCTGGGGCTAAGAGACCACCAAAAATTAGAATTCCAAATACCAGGCAAATTTGGTTCCCTAAGATAACATGAAAATGTGAGAAGAATAAGACATGTTGTTGAAATCTAATGTGTCTGGCACTTTGGTGTACCTCAAGAATTTACATTTAAAAACTAGCTTCCTGAGAAGCTATCTCAGTTAAAGCCTTGTGATAGAACACCTGAATATGTGAGAGACAGAAAGGGTAGGCTGAAAAAAGGGAGCAGTCCATTTCCAAAGTCTCTGAAAAACAATACTGCAAATACAGTTCAGAATGGACATGGACGTTTCAAAATAAATTAGTTGGGGCGCGTGGGTGGCTCAGTCATTTGAGTCTTGATTTTGGCTCAGATCATAATCTTAGGGTTGGAGCCCCACATTAAGCTCTGTGCTCAGTGAGGGGTCTGCTTGAGATTCTCTCACTCCCTCTGTTCCCCCTCCAACTCGTGCTCTCTACTCTCTTTCTCTCAAACTCTAAAGTAAATAAATCTTGAAAAAAAAGTTAGCCAACTTTAAGAGGCATCCCAAAGATGAGATGATTTTTGAGTGTGCACCAGGATAATGACTATAATGGATTGATATACTTCAATAAATTTTTAATTCTTGTGTTCTTCATGATATTAAGAAAACTATTGGGTACTTACAAAGAATGCCAGGGAACTATGTTATTATTTTGAAAACTAGAAATAAACGAATCAAGAATTTGCCCTTCCTTTTCTATACTAATAGTACCACTGTTAACCAAAGAATAAATGATGGGAATTTTTAAATTACAGAAATATTACATCTAATAATAGATGTAAAGAATGCATGAGAACATAAGAATATCACTGTTTTATAATCCCAAGGAATTAATGGATCTGAGTATTGAACACCAATATCTCTTTAAAACAGATAACTAGATTTTATGTGCTTTCTACTAAGTAGACGATATCGGATGTGTAGTTGTCTTTTAAAAATATAAAATATGAATATGATCAAACCTGTAGATCCAACTACTAATTACAGGAAATAAGAGGACCAAAGAACATATTCAACCATAGTATGAGGATGTAATCAGCAAAAGGTAGACTGTGAGAAGCTATGGGACAAATAACCAAGTATCTCAACAAATGAACTGCAAGGACAAGAAGAGGAAAGGAGTGTATGTATATTTTTTAAAGATTTATTTATTTGAGAGAGAGAGAGCAGGAGGGGAGGGGCAGAGGGGGAAGAAGAGAGACAGTCCTCAAGCAGACTCCCCGCTGAATACAGAGCCTGAATCTGGGCTCTATCCCATGACCCTGAGATCATGACCCGAGCTGAAATCAAGAGTCCACCACCCAACCAGCTGGGCCACTCAGGCACCCCTGAGTACTTAAATATTTTTTAAAGTACTGAAGATATTCAATCAATTGCAATATATGGACTTCATTTAAATCTTGCCTTTTTTTTTTTTAAAGTAGAAGCATTTATGATACTATTAGACAATTAGAGATGTAAACACTAATGGGGTAGTTGAGGATATGAAGAAGTATGGTTAATTTTTAAATGTGATATTGGCTTTCTGGCCACATATAAAACTTGAACTTTTTTTTTTTTTAAGATTTTATTTATTTATTCATGAGAGACACACACAGAGAGAGAGGCAGAGAGATAGGCAGAGGGAGAAGTAGTCTCCATGCAGGAAGCCGGATGTGGGACTTGATCCCAGGACCCCGGGATCATGCTCTGGGCCAAAGGCAGACGCTCAACTGCTGAGCCACCGAGGCGTCCCTAAAACCTGAGCTTTTTATAAAAATTTAGAAGTATGTACTGAAGTATTTAAAAAATAAAATAATATTAACAAGATTTTGGATTTGCTTCAAAATAATACAGAAGATGGGGTGGGGAGATGTGGTTAATAGTGGAGATAGGGCAGGGTAGACCATGAGCTGACGTTTGTTGGGGCTGGTGACGAATCAGCATGGAGGTTCATTACACGATCTTGTTTATATTTCTGTATTTTTTAATTCTCCACAATAAAAAACGAGAAGAAAAAATTAGTAGATATATAAACTTGTATCCCAAAAGACCAGCAAGAACTAAGCTAATTTAAGCTGTTTCAGATTTTCCAGTCAAGTTACTACACACCTACTGGTTTGGTTTTCCCAGATCCAAAGCCATCTCCACATGGAAGGAGGTGAATATATATGTAAATATGATAGAAAGAAAATAGAAACTCTCTCGGTACATTTGAATAGAATACAGGTATGTCTACGTACACACAAATGTGCGTCTGCATAGATATATACTCCTTAGATGCATCTTTTTGATTTTCTGCTTGACACTGACATTTTCAGCCTTATTGGAGAAGGTTAAGATCATGCTGAAAACAAATAAACCGGTATTTCAATTAGTACAAAAGCACATTTCAGATTATATACCAGAAAAATGACCTTGGTGGCACGGTTAAGTAGTGTATATAATTGTGTGTCCATGTGAATGAGCATGCAGATGTTGTTCCTTAAAGATTAAGGGAATTCTACCCCACCAAATGTCTGCGTCTAGCTCAATTTCAGCCTGGAGAAAATGCACTAGATCTAGGAATTCATACTTCAGAGTGGCTCCAAGTTTCCTGGGGCTAATCTTTAAAACCGAATACATATAGACTTTCTTCTCCAATCCAACAAATCAGGCAATAAAAAGATGGCTCCCCTACTTTTCATATCAAAGGTCAAAGCATCCATCTTAATACTACACTGTCAAATGCTGGCACAATGAAATTAGAACAAAATAACACAAGCAAACAAATACCCCCCACCCCCAATCTCCAGAAAAGAAACAGGGTTTAGATTATTATACAATGGCCTCTTGCGTCTGATTGCTTGCCACAACTAGTTGTTTGCACAACATAGAAACCCTTAAGGGTCCCTGCATTATTAGAGCAAATTAGCATGTTTCAAGAAAGTAGTGGATTATTGCAGATGAAAGTGTTTTACCAACAGGGGTTTTATGGTTGGCAAATGTGATTATATAACCATTAGCATCTGCAAGCCAAACAAACATGTGCCATGTACCTCCCGGAAACACCTCAATGTGGATATTCTAATTTCTACCATTTCAAAAGAACAAAAGGATTTTTATCCAGGCATAGCCAAAGATAATTTTAAAAGACTGAGGAGTAAACTAGGGCAAATTGTTTCTGTGACTTAAACAATTATCAACTTCCCATCTGGTATCTAAGGATAAATGGCAAAAAGAAGCGTCTGTCATTTTTTGAAACGTGGCAAATGTTGACCATCTACTTAATTAGTCTACTGTGCTCACTCACTAAACATATTGAAATTTTATAGAAGAGAAACTTGGGCAAAGTGGTAAATAGTCTCCTTCTCCATCTAAAGAGACTCAGGTCATAAAAAATGTCTTCCCAGAATTGCCTGCTGAATACAATTCTGTGGAGCTCTACCATTGCGCTGAGGTATGCCTGCAGCTGTCATTCCCACTAATGGCAGCAATGTGTGCGAGGGGATGAGAGGACAGCATCTTGAGGCTTTGAGGGTGTTGGCGCTAAATATTCCCCACTTGATCTCAGCTTTATTTTTGACAGATACTGCTGTGCTTGTAATGAACTTCAAACAACAGCTGGAGGAAGACATGCCCAGTTCTCGAGGTCTATGGGAAATGAATGTTCTTATGACATGATTTATAAATGATATTATATCTATGAAATTTTAATGCTTTAATTTTGGCCCACATGGCATGAATTAGTGAGCCAAGATACTAACGGGCCCTATTTTCACAAGAGTGATTTCCAGTGAAAGATGAAGAGGCCGTAGGTCTTCCTGGCAGGAGGACCCAGTGGTGGTGGAACCTAGCGTGGCCTTTTCTACAAACCAATTCCTTTGGAGCGACCACAAAGCCCTCCATTTCTACAGTCTTATAATCAAAATCAGAGTAATAGGAAGATAACAAGGTTTGCTTGTACAAGACTCGATGAGGACAAATTGGGTCAAACAAAACAGATCAGAAGAGAGAGAAATCGTTTAAAAATATTTACATGGCACAATTTCTCCTCCTTTTGCTCGGGCTGCCATTCCATCTGAATAATTATGCGCCAGGTCAACAAAGGAAATGAACTTTGCATTAAACCACAGTTTTAATCTTTGAACCACAGAGACAGACATTTGTTTTGTTTCGCCTTTTTTCCCCTTCCATTCTTCCTTCCTTCCTTTCTTGGTGGTGGTGGTGGGGGTGGGGAGTGTCTGGGGTGGCAGTGGCTGCCCTCAGTCAATCAGCAGGCATGTGCACCTCTGTCTGAGACATTGTGGCAGGTAGGGAAGTACAGTCATGTCAGAGCTGGTTTCCATCTCACATCGTGGGGTGTGTGTGTGTGTGTGTGTGTGTGGAAGGAACCGTCGCAGAACAATCTGTCAAAGTGGATGATGACATGGTAGAGGTCACAGACTCTAAATAGTTCAGGGAGAAGGGAAACCAGGGACATCTACGGTGGTCAGGGAAAAGCTCCACAAAGAACAGATGGAGAGTTGGGGCTTGAATGGGACGTGGCTAAGGCCAGAATTTTGACAGCTATGGGGAGAGAGGACATTCTTCCCAGGTGTGAGATCCTACTAGATCAGTATTGGAGCATCTAGCCTCTGGATAATGTGTATAACTGTTTCAGAAGAATACACACCACATATAAAAAATATTATACTTACATTATATATATGTTATTTTATACATATACAGAGACAGAGAGAAAGAGAGAGGAGAGAGAGAGAGACTGAAGGGAATAGTTACACATGCAAATCTACCCCTTCAGCTATGAGAACCCTCTTGGTTCCTTGGGACTACTGTAGAAATGGTTCATCGGGATCCTTAGAGCCCATCCTTCTGGCTCTTCTTCTAACATGTCATCTGTATATTCCAGAGTTATTATACAACTTTTATGAAACTAAGTCTACGAGACAGGTTCTAATGTGTGACTGATGCCTCTTTTGTGAGCCAGAGAAATCTGCACAGCCTGTGTCTCGGGAGACTAATACTTCAGCTCTTCGTGGGGTGTTATTACCTGTTTGTGTCTGGCTTCCACAGCACTAGACTGCCAAAATTCCTTGGTCTAACTGCAGCAAGGGAAAAGCTATCATCATTATGGATTGGGAGCAAACAATTAACTTTGCAGGAAGCAATTCAAATGAGAGCCAAATTTCTTTTTGGACATTCTGTGATATCAAAACTTTGGTTTATTAGGAGATACAAAAACACTTCATTTTCCGTAGTGTCTATGGCTTGCATTAAGTTTTATCCCTTGGCCTTTCCCTGTGTTGCTTTACGAATAAAAGCACCATCACAAAGAGAAATATTCATTGCCAAGTACCTAATAATCCTGTTCTCCACTGCATCTGACAGTCTCTAGGGGAGACATTCTTTGAGCAGAGTTGCCTAAGGTTTCCCTAGCTGGCCCTGACTATACTGGCCACCTGTTCCCTGTTTAGAAAAACCATCCTCCCCCATCCCAACCTTCTGTTCCTTGTCTCAGACTAACGATGATATATGGGGTGCTGTGCTCCTCCTAATTATGAAAATTGCATTCCGTTGGTTCCAAGATTTTTATTTGGTATCTTCTCAGAATCTTGGCTAGCCTCTGTGCCTTGGAGTCCTTAAGTAAAATTAGATATTGGAGCCCCCCATATGGGGAGCTTTTAACCAGGAGCTCTTATTTTAAAAAGGAAAGCTAGCTCCCCAGAGAAAGGATGCCAATTACTTACCCTATAGTCCACCAAACCACCAAGCCTACCTCCATACCCGAAGAAAAGTTCCCAGACCCTGGTGTGTGAGTACCATCACCGGTGAACACATCATTGCTCACGACACCTTCCTAGTAGATTTTCATCAGCACGTTGCTCCTTCACGACTCTTCACCTGTGTTCATGGGGGCACCATCAGCCCCTAACTTCTCAAGTCAGAACCTGAGAGTTCCTCTTGATGCCTTCTCAACTCTCTCCTTCTGCACCCCCATATTTAGTTACCATCAAACCTCCCTCCTCAATATCTTCTAACCCACTCCACTCCGATCCACCCACCCTATACCACTTTATTTTAGGGTCTCATGATTCCTCACTGGAATTATATAGCAAACAGGTGGCAATCCATTCTTAGGCCCATTTGTCCTCCTTTTGATTTCTATTTAATGGTTCCTACATACTGTAGTCCGGATGATTGCTCTGAAGTGCAAATCTGCTATTATCATCCTCCCCTTTCAAACCCTCCAGTGGCTCTCCACTACCGACAGGTGATATACATACCTTTTGTCAATGGTGCCTGGACTGTCCTACCCCTTCTTCTTTTAAATAACTCTGATTTGTCCTAGGGAACTCATTTCTAAAATAACTGTTTAATTATATGCTCCAGGAGCTTCTTTGGGGGGTGGGAGGATGTTTTATCTGACTGGTCTGTGAATCCTCAGCACAATGAGAATGTCTGACAGATCCTGGGTTCTCAATATATGTTTAGCGAATGAATCAGTGATGCAATTAATGAATAGTCTACCGTCCTCCTGGCCAGCCACAAAGGGCGTTACAGGATAAGAGTAGTATTCAGGTGCTACTGGAAATCACAAGATGGAGAGAAAACTCAACTGTTTCATTTTTACAACAAAACGGTTAATGTGCTCGCAATGTGTTGGAAGAGAACCTAGGAATGATTATCTTTCCTTCAGTAACTATAGCGAATTTCCATTTCCTCCGCATATAAACTTTTGTTATGGCTCAAACCAAGACATTTCAACACTGGCTTCCCCGTGACAGCATAGTCTGCATGTTAGAGTCTCTTCTCAGCCACAAAAACAGGTATTTGGGCTGCTTCCAAATGCCATTCCAAGTTCAGACTTTCTATTAAAGTGATTCAGCTCTTTAGATGCCCTTGACCAAAGAAGAGTCCAGATAGAGCTTAGAAGACCAACTTCTTTGCCTTAGCATACAGCCTGAGGCAGGCCACGCAAGGATCAGTGAGGGAGGAAGGGGCCACCTTTCCAACTAGCTAAGTCAGATGAAATTAGCCGTGCTGACAAAGGAATGATGGATGTCAAAGCCACATCACCTCACCCCTAGTCCTTTTATACACCACTGGCGTTTCCTTATCCATTCTATTATCTTCTTCACTGGTTTTATGAAAGAGACTTTAGTACCTTAGACAATTTCAGGGTCTCTCTGGCTGGTTGGCCTTGGAGGCTTGGGAAAGAAATATGCTCATGCCTCAATTCCATTGGCTGAGACTCTTTCTGGGACTTGCAGGTTACTTTCAATGGAAGAAACTACAGGTCATAAGGAAGAACATTTTAAAAACTGGAGCACTGCCTGGTAGGACAGGCTGCCTCAAGAAGAAGAGAGCTTCCTGTGCCTGGAGATTTTAAAAAGAGACCAATAATTAATGTTTCATATGCTGGGGAGAGGATTCAACCATAGGGAACAGGGGTATAGGGTTGGTAGGAACAGTAGGGCAGACCATGTAATATTCTAGTCTCTTCCATCTCTGAGAGTCTATGAGCCTAACAGATTTGACTCAACTGACGATAAATTCTATCCATGTGCAGGCTTAAATAATTGTCAAAAGGCTATAAAATATCATCTAGAAATAAGACTGATAGGACTTTCTCAGTTTTATGTAATCCACTATTTTAGGCACACCGATTAGATAAAAATTCCTGATCGTGAATTTAACAAATCATCACTCAAAAAACTATGCCAGATACCAAGTCCTATAAAAGCTTATTTAGAAAAGTTTGGTCACAAATTATTTATTGGACTTTAAAGTTTTGCACTGAGTATTTCTACTCTTTCCTTTCCACTATTATGACACTTACATTGGCATTTTTTTTTGCATTATTCATTGTATTTTTAGTACCTAAAACAGTAATTGGCACATAGTAGGTGTTCAATTAATATATTGTGAATGGTGAACATTCTCTTACCCACAAGACTGGACAAAAAAGATAAACAGTATTTTTCTAAAGTGAATATTTTCCTTGGATCCTTCTCTACTGCCCCTGTTACCGCCCACTCCTACCCAGAATAGCTCTAAGTACTCAGAGAACATGATGAGACCATCCATTACTTCCTAGAACTGTAAGACCAGATGATACACACAAAATGTTAACAGTAATTATATCTTGATAGGCAAATTATTAAATGTGCTTTTTTTCTTTATGCTTTTTCATTTTCATGATTTTTCTAGAATGAACTTTTATTACTTTTGCTATTTTTGTACGATACAAAACTAAAAGGAGAGAAAAGGAATAAGATGCCCACCTTGGCCCTACCTTCCTACAAATCTGGCTGACATCTCTATAAACATGGAATCAAGAGGTTGTTTTTTCTTTTCTTCCATATAGATGAAGTACAAGTAGTGTGAGACTGAGGCTACAGAGTCACACAAAGATCAGGGTAGAGAACAAGTTGAACATGTAGGCTCCCTGGATCAGGGCAGGGACCAGTCTTAAATTGCTCCCTACTGTGCAATTCACGTGTAGAACACTGTTTCCTTGACTGTAAGAACACTGCCTCAGGGTGTTTAAGATATATGTGATTTTGATGCTAACTGCTTGCCAATCAACAATAGGATTTGTAATGTGGAAGGAGGAGGCAGCTGACACAATGACCTGTCAGAGGGTTCATATTGCCTTTGACATGTTAACAGGTAACTAGATACTTGTGAGAGGAGCCAAAAGACACTTTCACTCACAAGGACTGGTAATCAGTTCTAAAAAGTGCCCGTAAGAATCATCAAATGCCTGGCATGCTCCCTGAATGAGAGTTGGCCAAGTGACTTCTAAGGTTTGCTCAGCATCGCCTTCAGTCCAAGGTACAACTAAAACAATGAAGCCTATTTTCCCACCACTCCTCTGGCAACACATTTCTAATCTAACCACATTGATCATTGAGCAAAGATTATCCATTTCTACAAAACTTAGTTAACTTTCTGAGCTACGGTCTGAGATCAGCAAAGCTTCTCTTAACTGATAAGCAATTTCATTTTCTTCTCTAGTGAATTTAAGGTACTAAGCCATACCTAGAAGTGTTCAAAATGGTATCTTCTTGTCTCTTTGCCAAGCCGTAAGACTAACAATACTTATGACAAGCTGAAAAATTTCTTAGCTGCCTGCTGTTTCTGCAACAAATTTCTTTCATCAACTAATTCACTAATTTGGGCCTTCTTGAGGACTCAGCTAATTTGTAAGAACAGGTGGCTCATTCCATAAGTGTTCAATAAAGATTCACACATGATTACACATACAGCACTGCCTTAAAAACAAATGAAGAAATGTGTGTATTTATGGAGAAGCTAAAGAGACAGACAAGAGATTCTTCAGTGGCTAATGGTGTGCATCTGGTAAAATTATTTCAAAAACTGATAGGGGAAGGGGATGGAGGCCAGTGACATAAGGATATTAAAGTCCTATCACATAGACAATTAACTATTCTTGGGAAACCACCAAGAGATAATGGATATGGGAACAAACAAACAAAAACTACTATTTACAGCCTCACTTTTATTTTTCTCTCTATTCTTATGTTTATGTGGATTTGTGTTCATTCATTCATACATACCAAAGTTTCTGAGCACTTAATAGCACTTATTGTGTATCAGACAC
Source organism: Vulpes vulpes (assembly GCF_048418805.1). NCBI lineage: Eukaryota > Metazoa > Chordata > Mammalia > Carnivora > Canidae > Vulpes > Vulpes vulpes. The sequence goes on from NC_132782.1 coordinate 144,968,696, forward strand.
AGTCTCAATCAAAATCATCTACTCTCTTTTGTCATAAAAAGATGAAAACATGTATCATAAGATTAAGAAAATAGCATAACCTTGCTTAAAAAGATATTACTAGAATAGGTAAGAAAAAAACAGTTCATATAAAAAAATGTAAAGCCAATCAACCTACAAAAAGAAAAAAGAATTACAGCAACAATTCTGGCTGATGTTTTTGTTGACTTAAGGATGATTTTCCCATGAGAAAGATATAACTAATTCAACAAAAAATGCCTAACATATGAAAAAAATAGAAGCTACAAAGTGATGTTATTCTGTTTTTTGATGATTAAAAGGACAATAATTTCTGCTGAAATAGTTACTACAAGAGAACACAGGAACTTTCCCCTCTTTTTTCTCAGTAAGAGAATTAAGAAAACCCATGTAGATATTGCATAAATCATCCCCTTATAAACCACCAGAACAAAATAGTACAAAGTACAGTGAGTACACAATGGTTTTGAATTAACACATACATAACAGGGTGACAATGAATTCAGTCACTTTTTACATGCAGTATATAAAGAGAATCAAGTCACTCATGCAAAGTGGATCCTTCTTTCCCAGTTATAATTCTAACTATCCTTTTCTATTTATATGGGAAAAAGGAATGTTTGCATTTATAAGACAGTAAACACTTCTAGTCTTCTGAAGGTTTAAAATACAGGTTAATGGACATGAGGAATTCAACAATTCCATAGTAAAAAAACCATAATTTTCTAAAAGAAAGAGGACCTTGGAGATCATAAAATCATGGTTGTGATAATTCTTCAGCTGGTATAAGGTTTACTAGCCTTTATAAATGTGGAAGCTATCTCTTAAAAATAGATGGATACAGAGGTAGCCTATGTTTTGTGGTTCAAAGGATCAAGAGCTGCTCAGTCATTTATTCACTTTCATTAATTTGTTCATTTATTCAATAAACATCTGATAAGAACTGAACATCTAATAAGAGCGAGATATTTTGATAAGCTCAAGGCATATGAAGGCAAATAGATCATTACCATTAACGAATACAGTAAAGTTTGGTAAATGCTAAGAGAGGGACATGTAAACCAGAGAAGGGGGTCTAAGCCAAATTTCCCAGTAGAGGTGATGATAGACCTAAATTTTGAAAAATAAGTAGAGGATGGCTCTAAGAAGGGAATTGGGATATAGAAAGTTATCCCAGGGTGAAGTAGAGGCAGAAAGTTGTAAAAACAAACGAACCAACAACAACAAACACATAAAACAAAATAATCCATAATGTATTATGAAAATAAAAGTAGTTTGGTGTAGCTGTAGAGATGGGAGTAAGCCAAGGAGGTAAGAGATAAATTCAGGACGAGTTCGAGAAAAGTCTCATCTGCTAAACTAGGGTCCAGAAACAGTGGGTGTGCTGTTTCTAGAAAAAAGGAAGAAAAAAAAGGAGGAAAAGGAGTGATGATAGCTTAAGGGACTATGGCGCACCATATGTAGACCAATACACATATTACGAGCATATATTGTGTATATTATTTAGGAGAATGGAGAGAGAAAGAATGGGGCAAAACTTTTCTGCAAAGGAATAATGGCTGAAAACTCCCCAAATCTGGGGGAGTAAACAGACATTCAGATCCAGAAATCCCAAAGGATCCCAAAAAAGATGAACCCAAAGAAATCCACATTCAGATACATTATAATCAAATTGTCAATAGTCAAAGACAAAGAAATACTTTTGAAAACAGGAGGAGAAAAGTGAGTTATCTCAAGGGAACCCCCATGAGATGATCAATAAGATTTTTTAGTGAAGCCTTGCATGCTGGAAGGTCACAGTGCTGAAATCAGTCTGCTGACCAAGAATCCTATTCCTGGCAAAGCTGTCTTTCAAAAAATAAAGGAGAGATTAAAACTTTCCTGGACAAAAGGTTGAGGGAATTCATCACTAGTGGATCTGCCTGACAAGAAATGTAGAGCTCTTCAAGTTGAAACAAAAGGATGTTAAACAGCAACATGATAGTAAAAGAAAGTATGAAATTCGTCAGTAAAGGTAGATATGTAAATAAATACAAAATATCATGTTACTACAATGATGGTGGATAAATTACTTTTCTTTCTGGCTTGTATTTATCTTAACATTTTTAATCTAGTGTCCAGTCATACATCTAATCTTTCATTTCCCACATTTCTTTTTTTTTTTTAAGTTTTAATGCCATTATAATTAACATACAGTGTTATATTAGTTTCGGGGTGTAACATAGCAATTCCACAATTCTATACATTGCTCAGTGCTCATGGTAAGTGTGCTCTTAATCCCCTATTTCACCCATCCTCCCACTTGCCTCCCCTCTGGTAACCATCAGTTTTTCACTATAGTTAAGAGCAATCACTTTTAATTCCATTATAAAGGATAAAAGACTAAAGTTTTAAAAATAACTAAATAAAATTACATTTATGGATATGCAATTTAAACAGATAAAAATGTGATATCATTAATATATCATGTGGAGAAGGAAAGGTGTAGATTTTTTTGGATGCAAGTGAAGTTATTATCAGCTTAATAGATTGTTATACAATTATAGATTGTTATAGCTATAGATACTTTATGTAAGCCTCATGCTAACCATAAAGAAAATACTTGTAGAGGATACACAAAACAAGTAGTGGGTATAATGATTATATATAATGATTATTTTTATGTGTTATATATAATGTGTATAAACATGTGTATATATAATGTGTATAAAATGTACATTTTATGTGTTATATATAATGATTATTTTTATGGGTTAACTTGAATGGGCTAAGGAATGTCTACTTAGCTGGTTAAATGCTATTTTGGGGTGTGTCTTTGAGAGTGTTTCTAGAATAGGTTAGCATTTCAATTGGTGGACTGAGTAAGCTAGATGACCCTACTCAAGGTGGGAGGGCACTATCCAATCCATTGAGGGGTTGAATAGAACAAAAAGGCAGAGGAAGTTTGAATTCACTCTTTGCCTGATGGTTTGAGACATCAGTCTTCCTTCTTCAGAGCTCCTGGTTCTTAGGCCTTGGAACTATACCACTAACTACCCTTCAGCTTGCAGGTGGCAGATTGTGGGGCTTTTCAACCTCCATAATTGTGTAATCCAGCATCTAATGACCTATCAGTTCTATTTTTCTGTAGAACCCTAACTAATACAGTAGGAAACCATAGAGAGATTTTAATCAGAGGAGTGAGATGATTGGATTTGAATTTCGGAGGAGGTCATACCAGAACTACAGATTGTATTTCAGAGGAAATTTTAATAATTTGGCAGAAAGATGACAATTAAAAGGCAGTAGGTGGTAACTGGACTTAGTGTGGGGAACATTTTGTAATGTATAAAAAAATTGAAGCATTATGAATGAATGTGCACCTGATACTAATAGGATATTGTATGTCAATTAATTTCAACAAATATACTTTAAAAGGAGAAAAAAGCATGGGAACGGGGAGAAATACAGATATGACACAGAATAGATAATATTCAGTGTAAAATTGAATGTGGAAGATGAGAAGCCTTGTCTATCACCAAATATGTCCATCATTTTTGCTCATCCTAGGGAAAATGAACCAAGGAGAAGTTTTGGGAGAAAAGAAAATGTGTTCAGTTTAAAGTATTTTGAGTTTTAGTTGCTTACAAAGGTATTGAAGTACCGACATCTAATTGATAGCTGAAACTTTATTCTGGAGCTCAGCAGGCATAGGCTGAGAATAGGAACGTATAAGTGGCACCTGAAGCCATGGACAGGGATGACGTTGCTTAAATATTACACATAGAATGAAAGGGAAAGAGGGGTGTCTGGGTGGTGCAGCTGGTTAAGCATCTGACTCTTGGTTTCAGCTCAGGTCATGATCTTGGGCCCTGGGATCAAGCCCTGCAACAGGCTCCATGCTTGGTGTGTTTCTCTCTTTCTCTCTCTCAAATAAATAAATAAAATCTTTTAAAAAAATAATGAAAGGGAAAGAACCAAGAAAAAGATCCTGGGGAGAATGATATTTCTGGATTAATAGAAACAAAAATCCATGGGATGCCTGGGTTGCTCAGTGCTTGGGCATCTGCCTTCGGCTTGGGTCATGATCCTGGGGTCCTGGGATCGAGTCCCACATCGGGCTCCCTGCATCGAGCCTGCTTCTCTCTCTGCCTGTGTCTCTGCCTCTCTCTATCTGTGTCTCTCATGAATAAATAAATAAATAAATAAATAAATAAATAAATAAATAAACAAATTAATAAAATCTTCAAAAAAAGGAGAAAGAGAGTGCGAGAAATCCAAAGGAAAGGAAAGAGGAACAACCAGAGCAATGTCTCCCCAGGCAAGAGAAGAGAGAATTCTGATAAAGGGAAATAAGTCAAATGCCCCAGAAAGATAAATGAAAACAAAGAAAATGTCCATGTACTTTTGCAACACAGGATGTTATTGGCCAGTTTATCGGTATGGTAGTGTGAAAACCCAGCTGTGTTAGTTAGGGAAGCAGACGAAAATTTAGGGAGAAAGACAATGAAAGTGCACACGAGTTTATCACAGTAAAAACAGGGGAGTGTGGGATTGAAAAAGTGAAAAGTAAGAAAAATGGAATTAAGCATTTTCATAGGTGGCATGGAGAAAAATCAACAGTACAGAGAAATAATTTTATGTATGTAAGGAAGGAAGCAAGAAGGCAGGCAAGGAAGGAAAGGAGGACAGGAGGATGGATGGCAGGAAGGAAAGAACGAATGGAGCGGGGAGGGAGGGAGAGAAGGAAGGAGGTTGAGAGGAAAGAAAAACAAGGACCCTTGGTCTGAGGCAGAGGATCCAAAGCATAGGCGAAGAGTTGCCCATCGCTCTACATACATTTTGAATGATATTTTATGAAGGTTTATGTGTTTCCTAAAGATATTTTAATGCACATATTCCATAAAGTTGGAATAAGTTTATGAACAGATTCCATAAAGTTCATGTTGATTTTAGAAGGACATTATCAGCTCAACCAACCTGAGTGTACACTACTCAGAAATGGCCCAATCAACCGTCTAAATTAGACCCAGTTCTTAGCGGTTTAGAGCAAAGCCCAGCCCCTTCACCTTCGCTGCCCCCTTACAGAAAACGGATGGAATCCACTCACATCCTGCGTCAGCCAGAAAGCGACTGGTGATTCACACCACCTAGACCTGGATGGGACACTGAGTCACTTGATTCCTGAAGAGAAAAGTAGGTGGAGGAAGTGGATTTCCTGAACTTTATGAACATCAAATCCAAGAACACAGAAGTTTCGTGGCTTAAAAAAAAAATCTCTGATGCTAATAGCACTAGTGATAAAATAGGGGCCTAATCAAAATGACTCAGTATTGAACAGTGAGCCCTGCAGCACCCGATTATGTAGTGCTGTTTCTGGTGAGAAAATATGATATTTGGGGATACAACCGAACCTATAGCCATAAATAAGACACGGGGAGAAGTAGGAGGGCTCTCTACACGCTGTCCTGTGTGATTTTAATTGTAGTTCTATTAAGAGAGTAATTATTGGGGAGTGAGTTTTCAAGCAATCAGGTTTTCACATCCAGACTGCACTTCTCCTAAAGTTGACTTGCTAATAAAGTTGCATTTGCAAGCCATATTAACATGATTTTATTTTGAATGTGTCATTTTGATTTGCCTAGGAGTCTTGTTTTGATTTGCCTGGGCTAATTTTGCAGCAGAACAAACACAGAATTTTCTTTAGTTGTCTTAGTTCGGGCAAGGTTCGTCAGGCAGGCCCTGTACTGGGTTAATAAGCGACTTACTGTATTCCTATTAATTCATTTTTGCCGTGTATTCCATTTTAAGTCTGGAATACTACTTCCTCCTTGCGTGTACTGAACTAGGTTGTTTTTTTTTTTCTTTATTGAACTTGTTTTGTATCATTAAGACAAAATATGCCCTGGAAGGAAAATGTAATAATTTTTAAATTATTATTTTTTTGTTATATTGTTTTGGTTGCCTTCACTTCAAACAAGTGTACATCCGGGCAGCAGAGACAGTTGTATAGGACTCTTCGTTCATTTTCCCTAGAGAATGGTTTATCAGCAGCTGAAAAGGGGTTATTTATTCTGCAAAATGCAGAGCAGATCCTCTGACAAGCAGATCTCATCAAGGTGCGTTCAGAATGCCCGGGTGCTTGCACAGACAAGCCATCCCCTGGAGCACTGTCACCCATTTATTCTTCTCAATGTCCCTCTAGGTTTCTGGCTACAAAAAGAACAAAATAAATTAAATTAACAATAAATCCATTTTGGAAAATGCATCTTTTGTGATGGGTTCCGAGCAATGCTCAGTGCAGGCATGAATACCACAAGCATTTCCACTCACACCGAGATGGCTTTGCTGTGATACACGGGATTTGAGGCGAGGGCTCATTAATGCACCTGCACACTAAGTAACGGATGGTGTGTCAGTATTGCCACTCTGCACTCCCATCGCCCCTCTGCGTCGTGTAGACGCTCAGTCTGCTATTGTTTGCTTGGGTAAAAACTGCGGGTGTGGGTGGGGAATGGTTGTGTGTGTTGAAGTAGGTGTTCCTCCCTGCGCGGGCTCAATGTGGTGAGCTCCTGTAGAGATTCTAAATTACAAAGCCACCGCACAGAGTTTATAGACGACTCTCACGCTGGGATAGAGATGGTCTGCAAAGAGTGTTGGGAGGAAAGCACATACACCACACAGAAGCGGGCTTGGGCACAAACCTTCCCCACGTCTCCATAGACAGGAGTTGGTGTGTTAGAGCAATGTGCTAAGGCAGCTCAATGACCAGGGGAAAGGCCCAGGTGTCCAGGAATGACAAGCAGACTTCAGCTGGGAGGGCAAGGTTCGCATCCCGCCTCTCCTGGGTGCTCCTCTGATCTTGGGCAAGCCACTGACCCTCTCTGAGCTTCAGGGGCAGGGTGTGCTGACTCCTGCTTGGGCGGGGGGGGGGGTGGCTTACAGGATGGGACTGACCTAACAGATAAGCAGCCTCCCGATGCCCACACCGAGTTCGTTGGGCTTCCTGCCCCACGCTGGGGATAGAAAATGAGATGTGATTCCTGCCTTGAGGTTAGAGCGTTTTCTTCCTTGCTTTGATATCTGAAGCCTCTTCTCCCGTTGCCATAAGACCTCAAGTCCAGCAGTCACCTTATTTCTATCATACAGATGCAACTACTGAGGCACCGAGGTATCTAACTACTTGCTTAGATCAAATGAGACAGATACTCCATAGAAGGTCTGTGTCCTGGTACGTGCTTGGCCATTCCAGGCTTAGGAAAGCAGATCTTCCTTGATCACGTTCCACGACTGATTACCCGTTGGCACACCTACCCCACATAGACTGAAGTATTACCAGGGCAAATCACTAAAAGCACGGGGAAGAGGACAGTAGGGTCTTGGAACCACGGCGTACGGATCCACAAGAGAGAGGACCAGTTTGATTTGATTTGGGCCGTTCAAAGGCCATCTTTGAAATATCAAAGGAATTAAAGATTAAAACTGCAATATTATTAAGTACCTTTGCATTGGGATATTATTGCATCCGGGGGAGTGACTGCTTAGTGGTGCAGCTTTATGATGTTTTATTGTGTAAAGGGAAAGAAAAAAATGACATTTTATAACATTGTTTTGTTAGTTTTAGTACATCAGTGGAAACAGTCTTCCCATTTTGCTTCAGTTTTTCTAGTAAAATGTCGTAAGTAAATAACAATTGGTACTCCCCCTGTTTCTTTGATTATTGTTCTCTTGTTAGTACCTTACTTTGCCAGTCATATCAAAAGTAAGGGCATGATTGCTCCCATGAATATGCATAATTATAGAGCCTACACCAGCTTGCATAGTATATTAAACCTGAAATTGAAATTCCAATCAGATGTGTTATGGTACTGTGAAACATCAAAACCAAGAATAAGAGGGTCTCACTGCTTTAAAAAACATATTTAATTTGATCCAGGCATGCCCTGAAAACAGTACAAAAATACCTCTTTTGCTCCCACATATATAATAGGGAAATATTCATATCCTCTCCCTCTCTCTTTTTCCCTCTCCCTCCCCCAACCTTCCTAGCTCCCTGCCACCCACTTTCCTTGTCTTTATTCCTTTTTTCCCTTTCATTCATTCATGAGCTATTTATTGAGAGTGGGGTCGCCAACAGTCTGGGATTGCCTGTGGCAGAGTGGATTCCAAGGATGTGAAACTTTCTGCTAAAACGGAGAAATTTCAGGGACGCCTGGTGGCTCAGTGGCTGAGCATCTGCCTTTGGCTCAGGGTGTGACCCCGGGGTCCTGGGATCGAGTCCTGCATCACGCTCCCCCTGGGGAGTCTGCTTCTCCCTCTACCTGTGTCTCTGCCTTTCTCTCTGTGTCTCTCATGAATAAATAAATAAATAAAATCTTTTTAAAATAAAAAAAATAAAATAAACCAGAGATTTCTAAGCGATCTGCGATGAGTCGGTCACTGTAAGTGACAGTCTATTTTGTGCCTGGCACTCCTCTAGGTGCTGGGATTTCAGCAATAAATAAAGCAGATCCCGTCTCACGTAGTGTACTTTCCAAGAGAGAGCAACCGAAAATGAATTCTGACGATGGGAGTAAGAGGTAGGGAGAAGAATACAACAGCGTAGGAGGCAAATAGTGATGTGTAAGGCAAGGAGACGGCTTCATGCAGGGTGGTCCAGCAGTACCTTTCTGATCAGGTGACATTTCAGCAGGGTGTGAAGGAAATGAGGGGATGAGCCACAGGGCATCCCGGGGAAGAGGGCTCCAGTAATTGGAAAGGCTCTGGAGCGGGAGTGTGCCCAAGGCTTGGAGCAACAGCCAGGAGGCCCATGTGGCTGGAAGGGGCGGGAGAGGCAGGGGGTAGGACGTGGAGGGTCTGCTGCGACATCCTAAAGAACATGAGTTTTCACTCTGAGTAATGAGAAGCCACTGGAGGGTTATGTAGGTTTACATTTTTATGCAGAAAATAAACCATAGGGGGAGTGGGTTGATGCAGCAAGACTATTTAGGAAGATCTTGCCATAGTCCTTCTATTGTTGGGATGTCTTAAGTATGAATTGCTCTTTACCTTCTAGTTGTTAAACCAGGCCCCTTTGAAAGTGACAGTTTACATCCAATCGTGTCTGAGATATGGTTAGATATCTAGCCACAGGTATCTAGCAGGTCGTTATTTTGGAGTAGAATCTGGGGGAGCCTTGCTGATCGGCATTTGACCTTCAAGGACCCAGAGAGCACCTGCCAGTCACTATGACCTCACATCTACTACCTACTGAAGTCGTATTTGTTAACCAAATATACATCTGTACTTTCCTGACTAGTTAAACTAGTTCCTAAGTATATCAGAGTACCAAGTTGTCACTTAGAACAATCACTGAAATAAAGCAAAAATGCAGCACTGCTCAAAAATAGAAATATTTTCAAAAGAAAATCTAAAAAAAGACCTCTTAATCGTCTTATGGTAGAGGTAATAATTTCGAATTATGTTAACGTGCTTTTACTTTCTGCAGTCTTTTGTGCACATCCCCATATTGTTCCAGAGGCATCCATTTGCCCCTGGGAGGATTAGGATTATTAGGGTAGGATTGCAAAGGTACAGGGAGGGTTGATACGCGGCTTTGGATATCCAGATCTTTGGCACAGGCAGCAAGACAATAGTCCTTAACAACTGGTTCTGTTGAAAATGAAAAGGATTTTCTAAAATCTGTTAGCTTCAATTAACACATCAAGAACAGGCCTGAAGCACAAATCAGGCATATTTGTGCTTTTTCTGTAACGTAGAGAGAACCCTCTTTCTATTACTTCAGCTGAGCTGTGCAGTTTATCATTCTGGGAAGGATATGACTTGGAAGGAGCCCACTCAAGAAAGGAGGGGAAAATGGGGCATGGGGCATGGGGCATGGGGCGTGGGGGTTTCCTCTTTCTCTGAAGAATTCTCTGTGGGAAGAAACAGGGAAGGAGGTCGGGGAAGCCAATGGGAAGATAATGTGTCCTGCTGTCTCCTGATGTGGGGTGTGTATGTGTGTATGTGTGTGGCTGTGCTCTGGGAGGAGACTCTGGTAGCCCCACAGAATGAAATAGCCCGTGTTTAGCTATCTAGAATCCTGCTCCACCCAAGCTTCCTCCTGCATTCTGGAAGACAACAGGAAAATGGCATGTGTGCTACGTCATTTTGTTCCTGGCATGGCAAATCCCCAGAAAGTTTACCCAATGAGAAGTCAGAAAAAACAAACAAACAAACAAACAAGAAAACACGGGCTTCATGAATGAGATAAGTGGGGTCCTTTGCATTTGGATACCAACACCAATGGACATCCCCACCCCTTCTCCCTACACCCATAAAGCATCTTTGGGAACAGAAAGGGGGAGGTGGAAAATTCTAAAAAGTTTAAGCATTTTCCTAGAAATGAGTATTTTGAAAGGAAAGAAAGAGGAAAAAACACCCCAGAACTACCAAACTGAATTTTCCCTACTACCCAGGACAAAGATAAGGAAAAATAAAGATGTGGCATTAAGAAAAACAAAAAACAAACGATTCGGCATTTACTTTGCCTATTTGAATTTGGAGTGTTGCCTTTGGAGGCTCAGCAGTTTTGTATCACTAGTAGATCTGCCGCTGGTTTGGCATTTAATCCAGATCTGGCCTTGCTATGAAGGTTGAAGCCATTTGCTGTGGTATTATTATTATTATTATTATTATTATTTTTATTTTTATTTTTAATTGTTAAAGATTTTACTTTTAAGTAATCTCTATACCCCACGTGGGGCTCATCCTTACAACCCTGAGATCAAATGTTGCCTGCTCCACTGACTGGGCCTGCCGGGTCCCCCTATATTATCTTTGAATCAAGTACTTTGCAAGGGTGGATCCAGGCAGCATGAGGCCTAAAGCCTCTATATATGATTAGGAGGAGTGAGGTAAGAAAAAAATAAAATGACAAATACAAATTAGGGATGAAAGTAAATGTGTAGAAGGGAAAAATAAACCACGAGTTATTGGAGACCTGCAGAACCCTTCCTTCTGTGATCTCTTTATCTCCAAAAGGGGCCCATGCAAATCAAGGGCCATGGCGCTCAAGCTGTATTAGCTTCAAGTTAAATGTCTAGTCCATGCCAGTAGGTTGTCCTGCTTTTTGTAAGAACCTACGCTGCAGGAGTAGGTTTGTGGTCTAGTGAGGGGGAGAAGTGGAGAGGCTACTTCCTTGCTATGGCTGGCCTCATTGGGGAAACAGGGTCAAGTTCACCATACGCTCACTCCCAAACCTCGTGTCTACTCCTCTCTGGACTTGGGAGAGTCAGTGGATCCTCCCTGACAAAATGGGAGAAATTATTGCTACTCTCTGCTCCTGGTGAAGGTATTAGGAACATTTAGTATTAGCCAAAGTGTCTCTGGAGGGGGCGGGAGGGGGAAAGCACATTGCTGAGCATTCCCATGGAAACTGTGCTAAGAACTCTTCTATGGCCTTTATTTTCCTGTGGAGAAAAACTTTTTGCTTCATCTTTTTTCATAATAAAATCAAATGAAACCTATATTGAACAGTTAAACAGCACAGTTCCCTCCACTGGGTAAATTAAATAAGACAATATATGTGAAGTGCTTTGTGACTGTACCATGCTAAATAAATGCAAAACATTTCTATTATTGTTATTATTGCTATTATTTCTACTGCTCTGGAGTATGAAAGTTAAATTGGTCACTAAATAAGCCTAACTTTGTCATCAGGGTGTTGCCGAGACTCTGAAATCCCAAGTACTATCTTCCTTTGGGGAAGTCCAGAGAGAACTGTATGGGTGAAAGAGCAACATTTTAAAGACGGTGCTGGAAACAATCAGCACGACTCCTGAGATACCTGGGAGGATACCTGGGAGTGTCCAGACAAGAGCAGGGTCGGGCATCTGCCTCTCCAGGTGCGTCCCTTCGTCAGCATAGGGAAAGGGATGCAGCTTGTAAGGTGGATGGGCCGACACAGATTCAATTTCAGCTCTGGCTCAAGGCCGGACGCATCCCTTCCTCCCTTTGCACAGGGCTCCTGCCCGCCTGGCTTGGTGAGAGGGTGGCCAGAGGAGATTGGAAACCGATTGATTTCCTGTTTTGATACAGCTGTTGCCGGTTGTATTTTTCTTTAGTGGTGTTAAATATTTAATGGAATCTTAGAGAAAAATTCTGTCTGTGTAATGTAAACACATTGGCAGGTTGCCAAAGAGGGTCCCACCTTGATTAGGCTGAATGTCAGGAGGCCCAACAGCACCTTCTGGGCGTTCCAAAGAGATGCTCCCCCCCACCCCCCGTAGAAGCCCCACGTTCACGCAGGCACTGCTGTGCCTTTTCTGCACGGCCCAGGTGTACTCACGGGGAGAGAACTGGTCCAAACCCACACGGGGGGTTGATCCCTTCACCGGCCCATCTGGTTAACAGTTTAGTATCTCAACTGTGGATGTCTAATTTGAGAATGAGCCTCTCTGACCTTTACTGTACAGACACGTATATATTCTAGAAGCCACAACAGATTCTGATCATTTACTGAACAAACACAATTTTCAAAAGTCAAAGCAACACGTCAGTTCCTACAAGGCAGACCTAAAACAACGGGTGAATATTACAGACACACAGACACACAGATTTTGTCACTAAACAATAAAATGAATTAAAATGATTCTCCAGTTAGACCAGCTGCAGGAGAGAAACTGATGGACAGAAGCCTCAGCTCTGGGTGTTTATATTCTCTTATTTTTACTTATTTTTTTTTAGAGGCAGGGGGAGGGGGAGAGGGATAGAGAGAATCTTAAGTAGGGCTCGATCCCACAACTCTTGATTTCTTGAGCTGAAATCAAGAGTCGGATGCTTAACTGACTGAGCCACGCAGGCGCCCTGGGTATTTTTAAATAAGTTGATGGTTACTGCCCATCAAGGATGATGTTGGGGTGGTTTTGCCTGGTTACCTCCGAATCCTGCTCTTGTTCTCACAGTGTCTTCCTCATTTTCACAATCTACCTTTTTAGACTTTTTATCAGGTCCAAAGAAAACCCCCGCACCCATTAGCAGGTCATGTCATTCCTGCCCTAGTTCCACGTCTATTCTGGACACTTCGTAGAAGTGGCCTTTTGTGACAGGCTTCTTTCACTGAATATAATCTTTTCATTGTTCACCCACTTGGCAGTGTTTATTTGTACTTTTATTGCTGAATAAGATTCTACTGTATGAGGATGCCTGGGTGGGTCAGTGGTTGAGCATCTGACTTTGGCTCAGGGTGTGATCCCAGGGTCCCAGGATCGAGTTCCACATTGGGCTCCCTGTATTACAGGGACCCTGCTTCTCCCTTTGCCTATGTCTCTGCCTCTCTCTCTCTCTGTCTTTCATGAATAAATAAATAAAATCTTTTTTAAAAAGATTCTATTGTATGCATGTACCATTAATACATTTATCACTTGGTGAGCATTTGGGTTGTTTCCAATTTTTTGCTATTATGAATAATGCTGCTATGAGCACTTATGTACAAGTTTCTTGTAAACATGTGTTTTCACTTCTCTTAGGGTAAAACTACTGGATCATATGCAACTGTATGTTTAACTTTTCGAGGAACTACCAGAGTGTTTTTTTAGAGCAGCTGGATATGTGAGACTTTCAGTTTCCCCATCTTTGTCAACATTTGTTATTGTCTATCTTTTTCATAACAGCTATCCTGGTGGTTATGAAGTAGAGTCTCGTTGTGGTTTTGATTTGCATTTCTCTGATGCCTAATGATGTTGGACATCTTTTCACGTGCTTAGTGGCTCTTTGTGTATCTTTTTTAAAGAAATGTTTATTCAAATCCTTTGTCTATTAAAATCTTTATTTTATTTATTAATTTTTAAAGATTTTATTTATTTATTCATGAGAGATACAGAGACAGAGGAAGAGACATAGGCCCAGGAGAAGCAGGCTGTCTGCAGGGAGCCCTATGCGGGACATGAAGCCAGGACCCCAGAATCATGGCCTGAGCCAAAGGCGGATGCTCAACTGTTGAGCCACCCAGGCGTTCCTTAAAATCATTTTTAATTGGGATTTTTGTCCTTTTGTTATAGTGTTGTAATAATCCTTTATATGTTCTAGATACAAATCCCTTACCAGCTATATAATTTGCAAATATTTTCTCCCTTTTTCTGTGAGTTGTTTTTTTTCACTTTCTTGAAAGTTTCTTTTTAAGCACAAAAGTTTTAAATTTTGAAGTCCAGTTTCTCCCTTTTGTTGTTGATACTTATGCTTCCAGCACTGAATGTAAGAAACCATTGTCTAATCCAAGATCATGAAAATTTACTCCTGTGTTTTCTCTTAGGGGTTTTAAACTTTTATTTCCTACATTTAAGTCTGTGATCCATTTTGTTAACTTTTGTATATCGTGTGAGGTAAGAGTCTAACTTCATTTTTTGGTATGTGGATATGCAGTTGTCCTAATACTGTTTGTTTCAAGGGTGATCTTTCTTACATATAAATCTAAGGGTTTCACTTCACTTCACACTCAAAATTCCTCAGTAGCTCACTATTGCCTATGGTAGTGGTTTTTAGACTTGGGCTTCCTGAACTAGCAAAGTAAAATAAACAATTTTAGGATACTTCCATAGGGTTTCAAACTCTCTATTATTATTCAGGAGAGCAAAAGGTAGAACAAATAATGTTTATACTTTCTACATAATTTAACAAGAATATGTTTTACATAGATGCAAATGTCAGTAAAGGATATAATCTAAGCAGCTAAGTATTTTAAGTAAATTTATTAAAAACTAAGCAGATTGCACCCCTCTTTTAAATGCTTTTGTGGACCATGAAATATTTATCACAGTCTGCCATTTGGGAAACACCATGGTTCCTCCTACCTAAGAAGCTTCATCTGTGTCATCTTCTTCCTATATGCCTTTATGATTCAATCATATCAAACAAACTTGATTTATTTTCTTTCTAATAGAAATGTTATAATAGTGATACAAAGGCCATAGGTGTGTAAGAGTTAATTTCCAGCCTATCTGACCTACATTTCTTGGGTAAGAAATCAGAATAGTTAATGCAAGAAGTAAGTTAAATATGGTCATCACTACCAAGTATGGACAAACTTTTACCTTTCTTAGACTACAATTAGACTGTAATTAGAGACAATAGTGTCTGTCCCATAAGGTTCTATGAGGGTCAAATGATTTAAGAAAGAAAATGTGAGTCATCCAGTGCAGAAACTAGATGCATAGTAGCAGATCAGTAAATATTATTTGTGTTTCTCAGACATCTATCAGTGGTTTGCAACCCTAACGACACATTAGAATTACCTAGGTGGTTTGAAAAAGCCCACATCCCATTTGCAAGCTAATCATAAAATTGATATGGCCATTCAGGAGATCCAGAGTGGCCAAAAAACTCTTGAAAAAGAAGAAGAAAAAGTTGGGAGGCTCACATTTTTTGTTTTTTAACTATTTCAAGAAATTCCTCACGTATTTGTTTCATCTGCCTGTAACAAGATATACAGTAACTTCATCCCACATGAATTTCCTGTGCCTGTTAACAATAAAATATTTGCTCACACTAATGAGCCGATATTTCTGGTGTCTTTGTGAAACCTCTTCTTATATGATTCAAGGAAGCTTTTACTTTTAAGGGCATTAAGGCTATTTTATAAAAGGGAACAATAAACTAGTCTGTTTTTATTTCACTGAAGAGAGAGAACAGAATTCTGATTCTCTATGGTTTTTATGAGTACAGCTAAGTGAATGCTTCTTTATATCTAGAAAGCACTTACATATGTACCAGCTCAGGAAATATTAGTTGCTCTTATCTCATAGTCATTATGGTTATTAGAAATATTTCTAGCCTAGAATTAGTCCTTAGCAGCCCACAGACTTTTACATAGTTGGACTATTTTTTTTGCTTCAAGCATTGAAGTACCTCTTCATTGGCCTGTTTGAGTTAATTATGGTTTCTCAGCTTTCATCCAATGAGTACAAATACTTAGAAAACTAAGTATTCAAATTATTCAAAGCGCTAATTTCCACCCATCCATCCATCAAGTTACATGTCTAAAGGAACGGACTTTATTAACCAAGTAAACCTCCTGACTCCAGCCTTCAGAAAAGGAAGAGCCTGCGTCCCAGAGCACATACCCTCCATTAAACAGTAACATGTCCCATGTGGCGTGTTCTCATTAGTGGAGTTCTTCCATCCATTTTCAAGTTGAAGTTTTGTTTTGAAGCTGAGTAAACCTGGCTTAATTGGCTTCTCCCAACCCCCCCGTAGCAGAAGTTTTGGGCAAGATGTATATCTTGAAATCTAATTACATATCTTAACTGTAACCTGAGAAGCTTAAAATTCACAGATGTACTTTATCTGTCAAATATGGAGACAGTTGGCAAATGCAGGCCATAAAGGTGGAGATTTAGTACCCCACTGCATGAATTGTTGCTGCTTTCCTGTGTTTATTACTTCACAGTTAATCAAGGAGATAACTCCCAGGAGTTTGGTATCGTTCTCCCTATGTTCTATAGAATGAAGAGGGAAGGAGAAAAGAATATTTCCTTTGTGACACATTTCCAACTGGAATAAGGTACTTGCTTCACAAGTCCTTGAATTCAAAACCAACATGAAATGTCTTAATCATTTGATGTTTCTGAAATCCTTTCTAAAGCCAACAGACTGGGACATCACATTATTGTTTCTATTTGTATACAGTACTTTTGGTAATATGGTGATTGTATGAATATGTGCATGTCATTGGGACAGATATTCAGAAACAGGGCAACTCAACAACCATCAAAACCATATTTCTACAATGACCTGACATTTTTCCACCAAGAGCAATTACATTGAAATAATTTTTTTAATATGAAAGCTCTAGTTATTGAGTAGAACATAGCTTCTTTGCTGAGTGTTAGAACTACAAAAGGTTTTACATGTATATAAGTCTCAAAAACGATGCAATTACCAAAGATGAATAAAAACAGAAAAAACAAAAGAGGCTCTAAGAGACTCGGAGCAGATGCTGTCCCTGTCACCAGCCATCATCAGTGCTACCCAGGATAGCCTTTAGGAAGACAAGCCATCTTACTTCACAAGCAGTGCCAGTTACCTGGAGCAATTAAAGGCTTGTTTCCTAACCAACTAGACACAGGTGTCACCAGGTTCCTAGACAAATGGCCTTCATGATTCACCTACTCAGTAAATAAGGTAATTATGGCAGTGGACCAAGTTACCCAAGAAATTCTGCTGATAGGAAGTACTTCTATCCCTCCATTTCACGGTCCAAAATAAGGAGAGCTAACACTTCCATCCTCCTTCTCTCTTAGTGTGCATATGTTCCCCTACTATTATACAACTTTTACATGTTTTATTTTTAAAAATATAGAAATTCCCCCAACATAAAAGAAATAAAGAAATTATGAGCCAAACATACAAAGATCCAAAAAGAAACGTATATGAAGTCAAATTAAAATAGTAATTGCTCAAAGGCCTTAAGGTCTCTGGTCCTTTAGGAAAAGACCCAGGCATTTTCTTGAAACACTCTGGATAACCAATGTGTATTATCTTAGGAACGAAAAGATGCTTCAACAATAGAAAATCTATTAATGCATTACACAATATTAATGATTAACAAATTAAAGAACAAACAATCCATGATAAGCTCCATAGATGCAAAAAAAAAAAAAAGACTTAGTGAAGTTTAACATTTACTTAAGTTTAAACTCTTAGTAAATTAGAAGTAAAAGGGAACTTTCTAACTTGATAATTATTATTTATCAAAAATCTACGGCAAGGATCAAACTCAACAATGAAACTTAACAGTGTCACTAATTAGAGTTAGAATAAGACAAGGATGCCTGCTGTCACTTCTCTTCTTTGCTGCCGTTATAAAGTCTCAGTCAACACGATGAAAAGAGAAAAATAAAATGAGGTACGTATCAGAAAGATGGGAACAATACTCTATTTCTGTACAAATGGTCAGTTTGTTTATACAAATAATCCATGAGAATCTATAGACCATTAAAATTAGTAATTGTTCAGCAAGGTGGCTACTTACAGGATCAACATAAAAATAATGATAGGATTTCTACACAACAGTAATAAGTCATTCAAGAACAATGACATAAAAAAGTACCTCGTTCACAATAATGACAAACTAAAATATAACTAAGAATAAATATGACACATATGTGCTGACCTCTGTGAAATAAATTACAAAATTACTTTCTCATTAACACAAAAGGACTGAAAAGACGAATAGGTATACCAAGTTTATGGATAAGAAAACTCAAATTAATCCATGTAGCAAGGCAATGCCATTTGTATTTTCAACAGGCTTTTTCATGAGACATTATAAACCAATCTTGAAATTCCTTTAAAAGAGCCAAAGGTCATTAATAACTAAGCATCTTAAGTAAGAAGAAAAGGGTAGGGGTGGCTTGATTGATCAGATATCCCAATTAGTAATAGTGACACTACAAATAAAAACAGTAGCTGCTAACTTTTATTAAGCATTTATATGTCAGGGAAAAGCCTTTCATTTACTCAGTTTAATAAAATGATTGCTACCATTTTACATATTAAAAAAAAAAAACGATAGGGGTCACGGAGATTAAGAATCTCTCTCAAGTTACCATGGCTAGGCAGTAGCAGAGTCAGGATTCAAACCCAAGCAGGGTGGCTCCTGAGTCCCTGACCAAACCTTATGAAATAGTGTCTCTAATGCTAGTGGTAAACAAAATGCCATATTGACACAGGAATAGAAAAAACAGACCACTGAAAACTACTACAGAACTCAGAAAGTGACCATTGTAATGTGGAAACTTGATATCAATAAGTGATCAGAAAAATGAAACACATGATATGTTATGAAATTACTAGTTATCCATGTGGAAAAAAATAAAATGAAACTAGGACTTTTATATTATATATCTATGTAAATATACATAATATAAATAATACATTAATATATAATAATATATGTGTAAATATATATACAATATAAAGGGACCAATGATGAAAAGCAAAAGCTTGAAAAATTTTATAAGAAAATATGAAAGGATATTTTCAAGATTTTGGAGATAGCGAAAGTTTCTTATACAAGACATAAAAAGCCCAAACCACCCAGTGATAAATTTTACTCTATTAAAATTTAACTCTCCTACTCCCAAAACAGTAGTATAAACAATATAGGTAGTCAAGCAACAGTCTGGGCAAAGACATTTGCAATGTGTGTTAAGAAGAAAGGATTTCTATCCGGGATATATAAGGAATGTTGCAAATCGATAAGAGAAAAACCCAGCAACTCCCCATTTCTTCTATAAAGAGCAATGGCCACAAATAGGCAATTTTAATTAAAGGAAACCTGACCGGCCAACACACCTATTGAAAGATCCTCACTCTTCCTCGTTGTTTGGGAAATACAAATTAAAACATTGTGATATCACTTCATATCAGAATCTGATACAAAGCGTTAAGTACAAAAACAGTTTCTCTCATCTACTACTTGTGAGAATATCAAGTGGTACAACATTTTACAGTACACTTTAGCAAAATGAAAGAAAATCGAAATATACCTCCTCAACCCCATAATTTTACTTCTAGGTATACACCTCGCACTAAGAGACCCTCTCGCACGTGACAAGGAAATATGTTGAGGAATATTAATTGTAGGTATCATTATTTGTAATAGGAAAAGACTGTAAATGATAAATCCATATGGTCGTCAAGAGAAAAATAGATAATTAAATTGTGGTGTATTCACACAATGAAACTCCATAGTTACATGCAAAAAAAATATAGTTAAACGCCAATAACAAGACTGATTGAAGAGATTACAGAATAATACGTTAGGATTTATATGGTGCGTGTAGTGTTCATGCATAATATAACATTTATCTACAGCTTGAAAATGTGCAAAAACACCCTATAGTTTTATATTGCTTAAGGATGTGTACAGATAGTCATAATACAAACACATGCTAGACTGGTAAACCCAAATTCAGGGCAGTGGTTGCCTCCAGGCAGAGAAAGGCAGGGGCGGGAGCATGGAAACAGGGGAAGGGACGCAGGGACTTCAACTGCTGTTGAGATGTTTTGTTTTTAAATTCCACAACGATATTAACAGGCCTCAAAGGCCTCTGGCAAAATCTGTGAATCTGAGAGAGCTGGGGGATAGGTATTGGAATGTCCATTATTTCATTTCATGTATGTATATATACATATATTTTATATCTGAAATATCTTTT
Organism: Vulpes vulpes; assembly: GCF_048418805.1. Classification (NCBI taxonomy): domain Eukaryota; kingdom Metazoa; phylum Chordata; class Mammalia; order Carnivora; family Canidae; genus Vulpes; species Vulpes vulpes. Next base: position 144,988,891 of record NC_132782.1, read on the forward strand.
TAATAAATAAAAAAGGAGCTATATGTCAATCAGATGTGAATACTCAGAGTCCTGTGTTCCTGGGAGGTTGTAGTTATAGGATGATTTCAGAGGTAGCTAGAAACCAACTAGAAGTCAACTGAAGCCAACTAGCCCGTCAATTAAGCGTGCCCTTCGTCAGGCACCAAGCAAGGTTCTGGCGATAGGGTGGGCAAAGAGTCACCCACAGAATGAATATCTATCACCTTCCAGCGGGATTACAAATGTACCTCCACCAACCATGACAGGTGCCATGAGAAGTAGGGGACTACGACAGAGAATAAGCAAATCCTTGAGATCCTGAGATCCGGCCGCCTGGAAGTTACCCACGTCTGCCCCTCTCCCCGGCCCTCTTCTAGTACAAAGGTTGGGGAGCGGATACTGGTTTTCCAGACTCCCTGGCAGGTGGCACAGTTCTCATCAGTCAGACATAGTTGGGAGTCTCTGGGGAGAGCAGCCCTCTCTGAATAAAAAGGCAAACCCTCAGAGAAGAAAGCCTTACACACACGCACACACACACACACACACACACACACACCACCCCCTGCTTAACTCCTCCCACACTATTCTGTCTGCGGCATGGATATGATGCTGGGGGTGGAACAGACGTCTTGACATGATGAAGATGGGAGCCATATGCCGTGGGGGGTGGAGGACAGGGGTGGGCTCCTGGGTTCCCGATGATGCGGCTGAGCCACGGTTTGGATCGCACTGTTCACTCTGAACTTCTTTTTTAGCAGGTTATTAATATCTTCTGGCTTGTGCCACTGCTAATGCAATTTCCCCTTATTTGGAAGAGTCATTCCAAACAGACACCTTCTAGAACAGGCGACGTTGAAATTGAGAGGAGAGGAAGGGGAGGGGGGCGGCCCTGCAGAAGGCAGGCATGGGGCAGGGAAGTGGCTGGGTAAAGAGGCCCCACCGGAGGGAAACACCACGTTTCAGAGGGCTGGGATGCTTGAGGAGCTCGGGGAGCCCACCGAGGCTGTGCGGCTGCTGGGCGACTGGCTGGCCATCTGAGTGCTTGACCATCCCAGGTTAAGAAAGTGGAATCCATGATCTGAAACCAAAGACAGGCCCAGGAGCACCCGGGTACTTGCTGTTGCTGTTTTCAGAGACTTCTTTCTATAAAACAAAGAATTAACCCCAACCCATCTCCTTGGATTTGTAAGTGTTTGACCTTTTAAAAGTGAACTCCACCAAGTCCACCCTCAGTCCAGAGCTAGGGCTCTCCCCACCCACCTCCTCCACCCCAGGAGGGGAAAACAGAATCTCCCCAGTCCCCTTGACATAAAGGAAACTGCAATGATAGGATTTAACCAAAGCCTAGCCAACCGTGTCTTAGGCATTCCCTATGCTCCAGAGGTTTCTATTTTGTTCTGTACCGATCCGAATGGGAAGAGGCTGCATCACTGTTGAGACGAGCCTTTCTGCCTTGAATAACACAACAGAAATCTAGTTCCTCGAGTCCTGTCCTCCCCAGGCACCGAGGCAAGGGTTGGCTGACTTTCTAATGCGCTTCCCATTGGTCTCTTTCCTGGATCCTGTGCTCTTTTGGCAAACGAAGGTTATTTTGCAAGACAGTATTTACCGAGCACCTGGGTGGGCAGAGTGCCAGTGGAGGCGAGAAGCCCATGGCTTGGAAGAAAATGTCCATTTTCCTCTGCAAAGTCTCAATTTCCTGGGTGTCCTGCAAGTTTCCACTTGGTGATTTTAGAGCAGACCTGGATATAATATTTATTATTAGTTTCCGGGCCTCCCCCTCTTGCCCCCTTTAGCTTTCTGTAACTAAGCCATGGCCCGGCCCATTCTTCTAATCTTCCACCCACGTCCTTTCCCGAGCTCATTGGCTCCTGGTGCTGTTCCCTGAGCTTCTTCCAAGTTGCCTGAGCTGCCCTGGGAACAGGAGGTGGGAGGGGGGCTGCTCGGCTCCCAGGGGCCGTGGCCCAGCCTCGTTGGGTGCCCTTCTGCACGGGCGACCGTGACCCGGCCGTGCCCTCCATCCTGCTAGGCTGCCCAGGTGGCCTGGACTTAATTTGCAGACCTGGCTGCACCCTGGGCCTCCTGGGGCGTTGCCCCGTGTTTGGATCCCCATCCCCCAGGTGTGCACTGCCTTGCCTTTCTCAGTCGCTCACGAAGTCATTACTCCCAGCCTGCGCACCTCAAGTCTCAAAGGTTGTTTGCATTTAATTTCTGTTGCCTGAGCAGCTCAGGATACTTGCTAAATTGGGATTATTAGGGAATTTCAACAATGTGCCGCTTCTTCCTTTGCTCCACACAGGTCATGACGGAGGATGCTTAAATAAGGGTCCACAGTTTCAGCAACAGCCTGTAAGGCCGAGGCATCTTCTTAATCCTCCTTTGGGGGTAACCCCTCTACCAGCAGCTCCCACAGAACCTTCTTTGTTCCCAGGTTCTTGGCCAACTTACAACCCGCATAGTCAACCTTCATATTTATTGAGAATTGTGCTAGAAACCGTGGGAGATTCCTAAATCATGAAAGACACAGTCATTGCCCTTCAAAACCTTCTGTGACTATTGAGTATATACGATCTTCAGTATCTAACCAGCACCATAAATGTGCCAAGTACTATTAGGTGCTGAGGTCGCACATAGGAAGAGCACGGAGTCCCAGAGAGTTTCCACCATCACAGCTAATGGCGTGTTGTCACAACACAATGTGAAAACAATGATGGCACGTACACCTGGGAAGCCAATCTTTCAGTCTTAGTCTCTTCACCTGTAAAATGGAACCAACCTTCTCAGCTGTAGTTAGGGCTTCCATAAAATGTAAGTTAGGGCTTACATAACACACTACTTCTTCATATTACCACCATTCCATAATTCCTTGTCTGTAGTTCCCATATAAAATGAGATATGGACAACACTTGGTGCAGTGCATGACACAGAGCGTTAAGAATGTTACTATTAATGGGGGCCCCTGGGTGGCTCAGCCGGTTAAGCATCTGCCTTGGGCTCAGGTCATGACTCTGGAGTCTGCGGATGGAGCCCCGCATCAGGCTCCCTCTCCCTCGGCTGCTCACCCACCCCCCACACACTGCTCATGGCCTCACTCACTCACTGTCTCTCAAATAAATAATTTTTTTTAAAAAAAGAGTTACTATTAATAATAGTTCCAAGTATGATAATATAATGATTATTATTGTTAGGTTTACAATAACTACATTCAATCTGATTGATCGTGGCTGTCTGGAACATTATGATGAGATAATTCAGAAATCTTTACTAGGTCCACTAGCAAAGAAGACTGACGGATGCCGATACAGTGATGGACAGGAGGAAGAGCTAGCAAGTGATGCCCACATATAATCACACTCCAATTGCCAATGTAGCTCTTTGACCTGGAAGTGTCACACAGTGCCTAGGCGGTAACTGACTTTGCCTGTCAGGATAGGAGGGAACTGATGTCATATTGTAGGGTCTTATGCCACTCTGTGTACTACTTTAATTTAGAAACCCCAGGTGTGGTTCTAAGTTTGAAAAGTCTAAGAGGTCAAGTGAAGCTGGGGGTGGATGAGAACTTCTGCTACCAAAATGAGGCCCTTCCTGCCCAAAGCTGTTGCAGAGACTAGAGAACGGTGGTTTGCAACTGCTGCTCCATGACAAAGTTTTCATTGCTCTGCAGCAAAATAGGAGTGGTTAGGACAAAGGAGAGAAGATTTTGTGATGAAATGTCCTTAGTTGAAAGAACAGATCCTGTGTTCTTCCTATTTTGGATGTTAAATGTCATCCCTTTCATAGAAAGATGTCCTGAAGATTTCCCCTTCAGTATCAAGCCTCAAAATGTTCAAAGTTCCATAATGCTTATTTCTGTGAAATCTTATCTACTCCATGACTTTAATACCATCAACATGCTAAAATCTTTTAATGTGTATCTAGTAGCAAAATACTCTAAACTTCTGATTCATATATTTGCTTGCGTTGGGTATCTCCCACAGACCTTAAATTTGACAAACCCCAAAAAGGACCCCTGATTGTCCCTTCATGCCTCAACCTGTCCTCCTCTTAGTCCTTCTGTCTTGGTAATTGGTATATGAAATGGCAAGTTGCTGAAGGCAGGAATATAGAGTCATCCTTGATACCTCTCTCTTCCTTCCCTCATCCTTTCATCTATCAATGAGTCTCAGCAATTCTAGTTCCAAAATATTCTTCAAATCCAACTATTCACCATCACATGGCTGTCACCCTCATCATATCTATAGCACTAACATTCTGTCCCACCCGGTCTCTTTCCACTCTCCCTTCCCTCTCATCCATTGTCTAGTGACATCCAGATGACTCTTAGCATAAAGTTAAAATCCTTATCATGGGCTGAATCCAAGTACAATTTTATTTTATTTCATTTTTTTTTACTATCATAAAAGTTTATTTAACAACAAAGTTCAATATGAAAATGCACATGACCTGGTTCTTATATTGTCATAAAACAGGTACTATGAAGAGAGGATAGTCAGAAGTAGTTGGTTTTCTGGTGAACACACTCATTCCAAGGCTTCCAGTGTGATGACACTCTTTCTTCATATTACCACCATTCCACAATTCCTTGCCTATGGTTCCCATCTCCATACATTCATCTATCACAGGATTCATAAAGGGAGCGAATCCCTGCATTATTCCTTGGACATGTCTGCCACCATGTAATTTCAATGATAATTTCTTATCCATAAATGTTTTTGACCTGGAAGGGTGAGCTTTGCTCTGGGTGTCTACTCAGTAAGCTCAAAGATGGCTCCAAGTCTCCAAGCACAATTTTTAAAAAGAATTCCCTGCCTTTCTCTGTCCATATAAAATTAATGTTTTCTATGCTGTCAGAAAACCATGTTTATTTCCTTCATAGCCCCTATGACTATATAGTTATTAGTATATAACTATATAACTATTAGTATAATTGATTAATAACTATCTCCCTCATCAAGCCTATAAATTACTCAAGGGCATGGATTATATCTAGCTTTGTTTTCCATTGCATTCCCAGGGCCTGCTTCAGTAGCAGGAGATAGTAGGTACTCAATAAATATTCACAAATCAACAAATGAGTGAAAACAGAAAAAAAATTACACATCTTTACTTGGCAAAATAAGAAGATGCCTATTCTTAGTAAGATTTTTTGTCTGTTTCTGAAATCCAAAGTCTGAGAATTACTGCTCTGGGGCCTCATCTGGGGCCTCTGCATATTGTAATGGCCCATGCAAATGGCCTGTGAAAGCTTGTGGGAGGTGCTAGTAAGGTCCAGCTAATTGTTGGACTTGCTCTCTGCTCTTTGGAATACAGAAGTTTCTTCGGTCTAATTGTAGTTTTGGAGCTCTATTACTCTGGGCATGGGCTCCACAACTCTTAAATAAATGGCAAAGGAAAAAAAGAATAAAGGATCATGATACCCATCTCAAGTTGAAGCTTTGCGTTTTAGAAAAATTTATTTGTATACTTTATCTCTTGTGATGATAGTCTAAAGACAGAAAAAAATTATTTATGGTGAAACCTGCCCATATACCCATTGGCTATACAGTACCCCAATTCATAATATGTGGACTATAAATTAGAAGAGAGAGATTCTAAGCCAGCCAATCAGATTTACATTCCCAGTGGCAGCTTGTGTTATAGCTCTTGGATTGTTCTGTCAAAGAATTTATTGAGATCCAGATGCTCCAGTTCCCAATCTTCCCTGAGTAAGTGGTTATCAGGTACTCCTGTCCAAAAACAAGGCAGTTGGTGTTTAACTATAGGCTCCCACACTTGTCAAATGATCTCCAAAGAATATGAAATTGCTTGTCATCCTCGTCAAAATTACATATGAATGGGATATTTGCTGTGTTGTAATTAAAAACTCAATTAAAAGAAATTTTGAAATCATTATCAACTTTTTCAGGCATGAGTTGATCTACCAAAAAAGCAAGCTGTTTATAGCTTAGGCTTTTACCAGCATTCAGAAGAGGGCGGAATTCCAAAATAGGCCCAAGGAAGGGATGAGATCCAGACTAAAGTGGAAGCATTCTAAAGGAGGACATCAGCGGGTGTAGATGCGACATTACCTGTTAGGTGGCAAGTGCTCTTATCTTCTAGCACTAGAATATGTAACTGTAATTCTATAATTAGGTGGTATCATCTCATTAACACTGAGGACCACTGTCCCTAATGAGATTCTTCAAAATGAACAAACAGGAGGTAGCTAATCATTATGGCTCTCATTTATACCGGACCTATCTACTAGATGCATATTATTGGACAAAATTAATCGCATTACAGTGGGAGCCACTGAATGTAAGCACATTTGGTTCTCAGGGAAACGATTACCCTAAGTGGCCAATCATTAATTGACTACAGACAGTAGGGCATCGGTGATGAGAGAGGAGCAAGGATGTGTGTATATCTGAACAGGAAACTCATCATTTTATAGCCACCTAGTTGAGGCTGGATGAGAAAAAAAGTCCCAGCTTCTGCCTGAGGCCAGTTAAGCCAGGCCGTTTCTTAAATCAGGTCATGAATTATTAATAGTAATAATTCAATAGCAGCCTCCATTTATTGAGAACTTACTATGTACTAGCAAGAAGGCTAAGCCCTTTAAATTCATGATCACACTTAATCCTCACAACAACCCTTTGAGATATGTCTCACAGTTTGTAAGCGGTAAGAAGGAAGAAATCAATTTGAGTCTAAAACCAGTATCCCTAGACATAAAATTATACATTCTTGATCCAGACTCTCAATAGAGACCAGAGCCTCTGGGGTATTTTATTATCAGCCTGGGCAGAGTCAGTACATCTGGGGTTAAGGCATCTAGGTATGATGCCGAACCCAAGGAACTCCTGTGGGCATTTTTTTTCTTCTATGCATTTGGAGATTGTTTGAACATAATGAAAAACACTTCTTTTTTTTTTTTTAGGAGAAAATGGCTTTATCTTCATTTCTGTGATTGTAACACTAACCAGCAAATACCAGTGAAACGTGATGTTTAAAAAGCAGCATCGATTCCAGTTTTCCTAACTTCCTATTAAGACAGGAGGGGTGAATAGTACTCCTAATCTGTAGATCAGATCTTCTAATGAATGGAAGTGAGGCATATGGGAATATGCCCCATCAGAAGCCGTGGCACCCTTTTGTACAGAGCTGCCTGCGGCGTTCCCCTGTCAGGTATGACAAGGGGGATGACTCAGAAAATCTTCACTGTCTTAATTGTTATTCCAACTACATGATTTCCATTGCACGTGCTTCATTTTTTGGAAAAGTGGAGACTTATGTATGATGAGAGCAGAGGATGCATATGTCTAAAACGTGGGAAGAAAAGTTGACTAGAGGGATGAGGTCTAAGAAGGCAAGGGCCCTGAGAGGCAGAGTATCCATCTAAGAGCCAAACACTCCTGGGACAGTTGGCCCAGCTAGCTGGATAGCAAATATTTATATCTTGGAATGAAATAGTTTATAATTTACTTGAATGAGGACAATCAATGGGTATCCTAAGGGCAGACCCTGTGTGTTGGGGGAATCATGCCCTATGAAGAAAAGCCCATGCGTGGAGGTGGGAGAGGAGCAGCATGAGAACCCGGGGTACAGAGGAAATGTTTTAATGTCGGGTGAGAGAGCAACCCTGAGAAGGATTATGAGGGGCTTCTAAAGAAGATTTCATCTGCCAAGTCATTGTATGTGGTCCTTAGGGGAATGAGTCAATACTATGACCTTTGTCCTAAGGCCATGAAGCATGACTTACCTCTCCTCTTCCTTCCATCTGTCCTTGTGGTCTCAGAGGCATAAGAGTTAATGTCCTCCTTGCTTCAGGCCAACCTTTCCTATGGATCTCCCCCTCTGCCCCTCCACCTTTCCCCCTTCCTTTGAGAACATGATACATTAATTTTTTTTTATTATACAGTCCTACCTTTTCCCACTATCAGATCATTCTCTTTAGCCCTCAGTCTTACTTCAACTACTGTCCTCTTAGAATAACCTGCTCCTGAGTCTGCATTTCCTCTAACATCCTATCCCTCTACTTCCTCCCATCCAAAATTCTCTGTGAAGACTGTGCTCACTCGCCCCACATTCGCTCCTCAGTTGACTGCAGTTAGGTTTCTGCTGCCATTTTGTAGGAAGACTGCTCTGAGAAAGTCACCTAAAGTCCCAACTTTCTAAATTTATAGGATTCAAGTCCTTACATTGGATTTCATTGCTTTGGTTTCACTTTGGATCTTACCACTTTCCTGAACCTCTGTGACATCACACTCTACTGGGTCCCTTCACACCCCATTTCAACTATCTCTACTTCCTGGTGTCTTTCTTGGCTTTTTTATTGGCCCAACTTCTAAAAGCTGCCATTCTTAGGCTTCTACTCTTACCTCTTTTCTCTGAGGATTTTAACTACCACTTTTATGCTTATAACTTAGAAATATGAATTTCCTCCCCAGATATATTGCTCACAATTCAGAGCCATATATTCAATTGCCTTCTGGACACCTTCATTCAAATGTCTTATAGAAATCTTGAGATAAACATGGCCAAATGAACAGATCCCTTATCTCTTCTGATTCTCCTCCAGTATTCTGTGTATAAATTGTACTGCAAATCACCTAATCAGTCCAACTATAAGCTTGAGGGTCATCCTCACCAATGCTCACAAAATTAATCACCAGACACTGCCATTCTTTACTCATTTTTATATTTGCCCTCTCTGTTCTGTGTAGTTCTCCCAGCTTAAGTTCCTGCTCTCACTATCTGTCACCGGGACTACAGCAATATCCTCCCCAGGTTCTCTGACCCTCCCATGCACCCCCTGCATGCCCCCTGAGTGCCTATGCATTGGCCTCACTGGGTTTCCGTCACCAACAGGATAAAACCTGATCCTTTCACATAATATCTGTTCTCTTGAGACTAATTTTTTTGCTATTCTCTGCTTGCTATTTTAAGCTCTAGTCATACTGATCCTTTTACTAACTCGGAATATACTGCGTTATTTTTCACCTCAAGGCTATACTCATGCCATCTCCTCATCCTGGGACTCCCTTCTCCTCCTCTCCCTAACTTTCTGTGACATCCTTATTGTAAAAACTTAGTCAGGGATCTCATTCTAGGGTCCCGAGCACCCTGCATATCTCTATCACTGCAGTCACCCCAACACACTGGCATTCTCTATTTCCCCAATATAATTATACATCTTTGAAAGTAAAGATCAGGGGCACCTGGGTGGCTAAGTGGTTGAACATCTGCCTTCCACTCAGGGTGTGATCCCGGGGTCCTGGGATTGAGTCCTGCATCAGGTTCCCTGCAGGGTGCCTGTTTCTCCCTCTGCCTGTGTCTCTGCTTCTCTCTCTGTGTCTCTCATGAATAAATAAATAAAATCGTAGAAAAAAAAAGAAAGTAAAAAATCAGTATTATTATTTTTCTGAATTCTCAGTGCCTAAAGCAGGTTCTGATAGATGGTAGGTATTGTTCTGGTTTTTATTAAATACAATAATAACAGAAACATATATGTGTATAGGACTTCAGATTTTTCAGGTTGCCTGCCTTCCCACACATCTCCTTTAATCTTTATGGCCATCCTTCCTGGCTATTCAGTATGTATATTTTATCTCAGTTTATACCATATGTTAATCATTGGCAGCTTTAGCTGAGACTACCTGAGAAACACAACACAGAAAGACATTGTTGGAGGGACACCTGGGTGGCTCAGCGGTTGAGCATCTGCCTTTGGCTCAGGGTGTGACCCTGGAGTCCTGGGATCAAGTTCTGCATCAGGCTCCCTGCAGGGAGCCTGCTTCTCCCTCTGCCTATATCTCTGCCTCTTTTTGTGTCTCTCATGAATAAATGAATAAAATCTTAAAAAAAAGATTGTTTGAAAACAGCTCATCTTTATTTTAATACAATTTATAATATAATGGGACTCTCCTGAATTAAGTTTATGAGCCCGGAAATACCCCAAATCACCACCACCACCAAAAACCCCAGAAACAAAACCAAAACACAAAGTGTTTTTTAAAATTTTCCATTCACCATGTAAGTCATAATTTACTCCAGTGTTTCTGAGCTTTAAAACCAACGATTCATAGTTATTTCTTATGCTCTTGTTGTTAATGGAACATTTTACATATCTATTTCTCCAACTTTTTGAGTAGAGTTTTAATCTTTCCTTGTTCCAAAAATGTCCAGTTCATCTGGAGTTCCCAGTTCCCAATTTGTATTTTTATCTGACTTTTTTTAACTTTTAGATGACAGACTAATTCACAAAAGAAAAGCACTAAAGTGAAATGCTGTTTGATGAAGACTTCTAGTGCCTAGTCGAATAGTAGAATAAAATAGTTATTAAATGCTACTTTTGCTCATGAGGCAGTTGTTATATAAACTATATAGTTGTTATAAAACCTGTAACCTATCACCAATACTATTTAATGTTTTTCTTTTAGACAAATAGCTTTACCTCTTGACCTAGAGAAAAAGGAGACTTATAGCAAAAAACAAGCTCATACATTAAGTGCTGTTCAGAATTTTAATAATGGTTTGTCCAATATTTGAATTCACTCCCCTAAAGATAAGAGAAAGCAAATTAGATTATTTAGTTACTTCTTCCCTGCTGAAGGGAAAAATATCATCTGCAAAGATATTAACACATTCCTATTCTGTTTCCATTTCTAAGTGATTGCTCTACAAAAAAACCGTTGTTTTTTGATAGATAGTAAACACAAAACTCTGGATTTTTGTTTTAACATCTTTATTGGCTACCACATGATCTTGAAGGATAACATTCCTTTGCTTCATTTTACAAAAGCCATGAAAATTCGAACTTGTCCATTACCAAAAAAGGCAACAGTTTGGGCCTAAAAGAAATCAGACTGTTGTCTGGTGATTATTGACCTAAAAAGAAAATTATTAACTTCAGCAGGGATACTAGAATTTCTCAGCTTTGTATGCACATAAGCACGAAGACCAGACTTCCAAATGCCAGGCCAGAGACGGTTGCAAAGGCTAGTAGATTTTCTTGAATTTATAAAAATAATAGTAAAGATTTATATACCACTGATTTTGTGAGACACTCTCCTAAGCACTTTACAGGTGGCAAGAATTTTATCCTCCTCATCATTCCGAGAGCTTAAGATCAGAACCTATAGGATATGCTTCCTCCTCTAACTCTCCCATGCTCTAATGCCTTGAGTATGACTATTCTGTATTCCATGCAGGCGATTTCATATTGAAGATTCTCTTGCTTCATGTTGAAAAATTGTTAGTGAAGTCACAGAAGCTTAGAAAGCTAGAGTGAACAAGGATCCATGAAATCATTCAGTTTAACCAGGACCCAGAGAAGCTATCTGACAGGCCAGGTGTTGCACATCTACTTGGTGGCAGATCAGAAACTAGAACGTGGCATTCTGACCTCTGTATATCCTACTATTCCATATCCCTTTTCTCATGCGAAAGATAAGATATCCATTTGTTTCAAACAAATCTCCTGATCCCCTGCAACATGCCAGGCACCATTTTAGACACTAGAGCTATACATAGGAAGAGAAAATACGCTCATGAACTCATGCTCTCCAACTCCCTAAATAATCAAGAATTTATTGAGCATCAATTATGCATCAAGCTCTAAAAAAGGTCTGCAGAGGTGGAGATGGGTGGCCTGGGGGAGGGAAGAATAAAAGAGATGGTCCTTGACCTCCAAGGAATTGCATGAAAGACAAGGAAAAAACATGAACATTTATAGGAAAATTAAAAAAAAAAACCCACCAGCATATAATTAAGCTGTAGGGTAAATGAAAACCAAGGAATTTCAGAGAAGGAGAGATCCAGAGAGTAGGAGGGATCTGTGCATGTAAAACGTGGAGAAAGCAGAGAGGTAAAGGTGATGGTTGCTTACCATAGAGTATGCAGCAGCCAGATTTAGAGACACGCACAGACTTTAAAGATAGTGACTAATGTAGGAAACAAATGGAATGTAGTATGCATCATCTGTGTAAATCAAAATACATGCACAGATAACAATATGAGTTATTTGGCAAAGATGTATATGATCAAAAAATGCACGTAAAACATAACAGAATGCCTGCCTAGGCAGAGGGGAGACAAGGGAAGAGGAATAAATAGGATACATTAATTAATTGATTGATTTAAAAATCAGATCAGGCTTTCACAGACCAATGATAAAAATGTGCCATGACCTGATTATGCCAACTCTCTGTTGTCAAGTCCAAGGAGAAGACTCAGCATGGCCTGCAATAGGCGCCGTGGACCTCTGCAGAGACATACCGACCGTCTTCACGCCGAGGGAGGGATGGAAAGGTGATCTGGGTGAGGGAACAGGAGGGGAGGCGAGAGACCAATATGCAAGGAGAGGAAGGTGCATGTGGAGAAAAGGGGGGAACTGTGGGTACATACGTGTGGCTCGGGTGTCCCCCAGGAGCCCTCTGAGGTCAGCCACAGGGTACAAATGATGTGCTGAGGGCATCGCCTGAGCTGGTGAGTGACACAGATGAAGAGACTGGGGAAGGCGAGCCTGGCAGCGTCCGGCGTCTGTCCTCAGGACACAGGACACCGGTGAGGCACCCAGGAACTCGAGCCGTGTAGGGATGAGGGCCTGAGTGAATGGTGTTTGCGGGAAAGAAGGGGACATGAAGAACGGACGCCTGCACTGCGAGCAGATGACGAAATGTCCCAGGGATGGACTTGTTTGGTCCTTGGTGCAGGACACTTTTGAGAGTTCACTTCAGCCTTAGCTGTGGTTCCTGGAAACAGTTAAGTGGGTCACTTGCTGAGCTTTCCTTAGTGGTAGATTAATTAGCCAGCTGTAACTCCCGGATCTCTATTTTTAAATAACGACTTGCATAAATCTCCAAAGACAAGAACTCGCCACTGGTATACAGCATATTCCAGCAGCTGCAAGTTATTATGCCCAGTGGAAATTAAATATCTTTTAGGGAAATCATGCAAGATCTCGTGACAAATATGAAATTAACCCCTGCCACCTCTCTGCCCAACTCATTTCTTCGCTCGTCTGCCATCCTAATAAGCAGAGTCTCTGGGGTCTTGAAATGACAGCACAGTTGGCAATATTCTAAAAAGGCATTATTCATCCATGAGCATGAGTGAAACATAGAGCCTTTGTCCCTGATTGAGCTAGAAGCTCTGGAAATCAAACATCAGTAAATACACACGATAGGCCCCTCCTAAAAGGCGATTAGCCTATGGCCAGGCCAAGACGCTTATAACTCCAGGGATGTACATAAACAAATAAACAAACAAGCCATTTTATTTATAGTTTTATTTTTTTTAAAGATTTTATTTATTTATTAATGAGAGACACACAGAGAGAGAGGCAGAGACACAGGCAGAGGGAGAAGCAGGCTCCATGAAGGAAGCCGGATGTTGGACTCGATCCCAGGACCCCGGGATCACACCTGAGCCAAAGGCAGATGCTCAACCACTGAGTAACCCGGGGGCCCCTTATTTATCATTTTAGGTGTTTGATTTCTTCTGCTTAATATCCTCAAATTCCCTCTTCTCTTTCGCTTTGACTGAATGTATTCTCATTCTGGTTCTTTATTACTTCTTTCTGTCTTTATGAGCTCCAGATTTCAGATAACATGTGATTTTTGATTTTCCCTTTTCATTGCCTATTTTTTACATTAGGTTTGGGTTCTTGCAGTTTGTAGGAGATATGAGATACAATGCCCTCAGTCAGAGTGAAAACAGGAAAACAAGCAAGATTATCAAGAGCTGGCTATGAGGAACTCTGATAAAGCTGCACACAGTTAGGAAGGGTCCTGAGGTCTGGTGCAAGCTTTGGGTGCTCAAACACCATTTGCAAATGTGTGTTTAATAAAATGGCAGTCAATACACTGGCCGTGATCACCAAGTGAAGGATTTGACTTGTTTGGCCACTTTCAAGGAAGGGCAGAAACCACACAGGGCTTTACACCTATTCCCTGGGTGGGTGGAAATGGAACTCTTAACTTTCCCAATCCCTGATTTCCCACTTGAGCACCAAGAATCTAAGAGCTAGGAGAGAAAAAGAAGTAATGCCTCTAGAGAGACGGTATAATTTTGGGTCAGATGCAAAGCAGAGGAAACCAGGAGTGACCTGAAAGGAGAAAGGGAGGTGATGGTGAGGACAGCACTCCTGCATGGAGAAGCCCAGCACCCAGGCCCATCTCTGTGCAGAGCTGCTGCTCCTTCTTCAGTTCCCATCTCGATCCCCAGGCCTCCCCTTAAGTCTCCACAGGCTCCGGGACATCTCTAACTCTCCCGGGCAGGGCTGCAAACCCTTAGGCTGCCAGGCGGCACCATTCTCCTCTCTCATCTGAGTCCAGAAATGGCTGCAGCCTGGGCCTCGACCTTGACCCCGTGACCTCCCATGTCAAGAAGTTCACACGGTTTCTGCCTCTAGCTAATGGTCTCCAACATCACCAAATGGGAGTCTAGCTTATCTATTACGTGAACTTCAGTCTTTGGCATAAAGGTCATTATTGTGTTATGCACCTGGAATCACATTTTAATGAGGCACATCACATTCTCTTACAGTCAATGAGGGGGAAAAGAAGCACACAAAATGGAAATTACGCCTAAAATGACCTTGCTGGATTTCTACATCTGGCTAGCAGAGCCTGTTTCTATACATCAAGAAACTGACATGGCGGCTTTGTCATACAATCGGGTGGCCCAGTCTCATGTTAGCAAACATGCTATTATGGAACATATGGCATAAGCCTATTAGTGGTGTGCACAGTTGATGAATTCCCAGTGCAGTGTACCCATGATGTTGACTGATTCACTGCCACCCTGCCCTAGGCTGCTTCCAAACATGTCAGTAAAATAAAATGTCATCCATATTTGCATTCTGAAGTTATTCCATATTTACACATGCTAATAAAAACAAAAGCTTGCTTTTTAAGGAAGGGGCAAGATCCATAATCAATATTCCGAGAGGCTCCAGTGTTGACATGTGCTGCATGCATTGCATTCACCGGAGTAGCGACTTGGAAAACACAGGTAGGCTGGCTCTGCGATTTCTCACCTCTTCCTTGCCAGGCCAGCGGTAGCCGAGAGCAGACAGGTACCCCAGAGATCCAAGGGTACCTGTAGATCACTCACTTCCTCAACCTAAACAGCTTGCCCTAGGTTGTTGTTCAGTGACTGCACAAATATTTCATGAACCAGTGAATGCATTAGCTCTGCCAATCGCCACGACCGGATGGTGCCCTGAAACTTCTCTGGCCTTTCATTAATAGTCAGCTCCCTCTCCAAGTTCCTCAGCCCTGCTGTCTTTGCTGGAATATAGTATTTGGGGTCATTCCCTGGGACTTGGAGTTCTGGCTCTGGAAAACACTGGTATTGTGATTTTCATGAGCAAATCACTTAACCCCTCTGAGTCTCGAGTCCCTTAAAATGGGTGAATTACTTCCTTTGTCTTTAGGGATTCCTTAGGTTACAAAAGATGGACCAATTCAAACTATTTTAAGAGAACACAAAGATTAAGTTGATTAGCTCATATGGCCAGGAGAGCTATTGAGCTTCAAATGCTAGAGTCAAGACTCAAAACCCCCAGAACTCCCTTCCTCCTCCGTCTCACAGCTCAGCCCTGCTCTGCTTGGGCTTCATTCCCTCCTACTGCAGCCTCACCTTCTTCACTTGACTTTAGCCCTAATTTCACATTCTTGTACAATCATGAACTCAGAGGCAAAGCTGATTTATCTCCAAGTTCACATCAAATCCTCTCTGGTACCCCAGAGGAGGCCTCCCATTGGCCATCCTGGTTCCCACGTTTACCTCAGGACAAGCAACGTGTGACTGATGGGCATGGGGTTGTGCCCATTTTGTACTGAGGGTCAAAGCTAATGGCTAGAGGGGATTACCAGAAGAGGATTCGAACCTTGCTGAGCAAATGAGGCAAAAATTAAAGCTACGGCCCTGCTAAGTTAACCCACCAAGTTGTCGTGAGGATCCTGGCAAACAGCAAGTGCTGCAGAACCACAGGTTACTATCCTAAGTCCGTGGCTTTGCAAGCTGCCAAATGTCACATGAGTCCTAGCAAAATCGCCACCACTTCTATTTATTATTTCTCCATCCAAGAGTGGAACCTGCCTCAGTCAGTATTAAAGACAATTACAACGATCATAGTTGACATTTCAGAAGCAATTGCCACATGTTTGCAACTGCTTTTCTGAGCACCTTATCTGTGTGACGTCTGAAATAGGTATTATTATTGTTCCCAGTTTTTACATAAACAAATCAACGCGCAGAGAGGTAACGCAACTTCCCCAAGTCACTGAGCTAGCAGGGGAGTGAGTGTTTGGATCTAGGGGAGTCTGGGCCGCAGTTCACACGCCCAACCACCACACCTCAGTAACTCCTGTGCTAGAAGGATGAGGTGGAGGTTGAAAGGCAATTAATATTTTGCATGATACTGTGTGTTTTTTCCCTGATGTGCTGCAAACACTACAGGATTGGTGATTGGATCTGTCTTATTCACAGTTGCAGAAGTATGCCACTCTTAAGGCCTACATGACTGGTATGAGAAAAGGGGAGATAATTAGAATTGGGCCAGACTTTTATTTGAGTGTCTGAATATCATTTAAATAATAGTGCTTTTGAAAATGAATATGCACATCCATTTTTCTAAAATTCAGAAAAGATGCATAATATTCAGGTGCCTAATAACTTGGCTGCTAGTTAATCATGCTTGACACTTATATAGCACTTCACCTTTTAAAATCACTTTAGAATATGTTAGTTCATTAATCCCTACAAGATCCGTGTGAGACAGGGAAGGTCTCTGTGCCTGCCCTAGATCTCCTTGCCCTCTGGTATCTAAATACTTGGTGGACCAGGAAAGGAAGAAAAGAATTGGATAAACCAAGCTAGGAAATGCGTGCGGCCCAGAATGATGGAAACTAGTAGGTAGTGAATGTGAAAGGAACATCCTCTGACTCTGGAGACGTTTGCCCTTGACACATCAACTTGCGACATACAAAAATCCATATGATGATAATTACTCACTTCCAAATGGTTAAAATGTAAGAAAATATCAATCAATCTGCCATCTTCAACTTCACATGCCTATACACCAATCATTTGACCTTGTCTGTGGTCATTTCCTTTGACTAAGACGTGCTTCTAATTGTAAATTCTCATCCTCTTTTTATACTTCTATTCCAAGTTCTGCTGCCCATTCTAATTTATGCTTTTCTCAAAAAGGATCTGCCCAATGTTAACATCTAGTATGACATGGGCCATATTCAGCCTACATTCCTTCATATTCTCTTGTCATTGGCTAACAGTTGGCTCTAGGTTTGGGTGTGACGCTGAGCTAATTCCATCAGTCCTCTGAACATTTCAGTCATATCCTGGGATTCCATCTGCTTCTCCTCAGACATGGACGCTGATCAGCACTGACAGTTCATAAAAGTACAGAGAGAAAGGTACATGAACAAGGTAATAGGGCTAAAAACACCTCCCTGGGATGCTTTGGATTCACCAAAAAACACTTTTAAAATTAATGAGAAATCATCCCAATTAATACAATGGCATAAAAACCAGACCTTCCTAATCCAGGTCACCGTACAGGACATATTTCTATTATAGAGAATCATCTTATTTCTGGCATCAGCTCATCCTCCTTTCTCAAGGTACTAAGGATTAAAGGGAAGGCAGTATAGGGTTTTGATTTGAGCTCACATTCTAGGATCAGGAATACCTGGGTTCAAACTGATGGAACTAATTATTAACTATGTGACCTCCGACAAGTTGCTTAATCTATTAGTTTCCACAGGATAATACCGGAACCTACTTTATCGAATTGTTATAGGATTAAATATAGGAATCACTCACAGACTTAGCACAGTCTCAGGGATATAGTGAATACTCAGAAATAAATATTATTAGCTGTCTCCAAGTTTCTTTGATATCCTCACACTCAATTTTGAGGTATGATATTGAGGCTTCTTTAAAAGGGTAAATCCAAGAATTCTAGGTGTTTATTATGTATGAAAGAGGAATATGTTCTGGTCTATGTTAACACATAATGATCTTTATCCACCCAGGCTAGAAAGAAAAACGTTCCAAATCACCCCGAAGGTCAGACACTGTCCAACAGTTAGCAGACTAATATGCAATGTTGACCCTGGACAAAGTCAGGGGATAGATGATCTGTTTATGATGAACCTGTTTTTATGCATGTACCCTCTTCCCTCTTCTTGAGATGTTACCCTCACTTTATTTTATTTGGGGGCAATTGAGGGCCTACCAAATGCTTTGGAAGTCCCAGCAAATAAAGACCACTTTATCTACTCGTGAGTGCTCCTCTGGCAGCCCAAGACTCCCAAGGTTACTGACAGTAGCTTTTGCCCATTTCCTATAACCACATCATTAACCTGGAAGATTTTTCAGCTCCTTTCCCTGTCTTCAAACAGCTAGAAAGATAATCCATGATAAAGGGACTTGGCAGTGTCTCTGATTACCCATTAGCATGGGACGTGGCAAGGATGTGGGGGGTTGGGGAGCGTGTTATCAAGTTCATGGGTTAATTTGCATTGGTACGGGGAAATCTGAGCAGACCTTTTTAGAATCAATCCACTGGGGGAATATATAGAAGGAAGCATTCAAACCACGGTGCTCAAGCAGAATGAACACTTATTTCACAGACACAATTACAACTGCCAGGGGAGAAAATTTTTCCAAAACTATTTAATCTCTGAAATGGGCAATAAGCTTGTCAGCCTCTTGGGCATTTCAACCTTGGTGCAATGGTTCATAGCAAATCTTTCCATGACCAAACCCCATCAGATTCATCAAGTGTCTCCATTCTCTCACAATAAAAGTCATTTAGGGCTCTGAGGATGAGGCAAGCTTTGTGTGTGCAATATATGCTCCACTCTGTCACCAATGCAAAACCTGGGGATGTGTTGGAGAAAGGAGCCTTGAAAAATGAGGGTATTCATCTTGCAAGTGTTTGAGGTGCTATTTCTAAGCTAATCTCCCCTACAAATCAAGGAGTCCAATTCAATTCAAGTCCAATTCAAGCTTGTCTTCCAGAATGTCTAGTAAATCCTCAAAAACATGAACTATGTACTTGCTTTGTGCTTCACTTTCTACTCATCCTCCTCTCAGCCCCATGAGTTCATTAGAGCTATGGAAAGTATTAAGATTCAGACGAGAATTAGCAGCCCGAGAACTTACTAGAACTAACCATCCCCCCCCCATCATGTCTATTAATGACTGCAACATCATAAACAATAAAGTTTAATTAGGAACTAAAGTGTCTATAGCAATTAAATATGAAGGAAGTATTCAAAAACACAGCAGGAAGGATCATATTTTTAAAGCATTTAAATTGCAAATGATGTTATTGACAGAACTTTTAAAAGAAATTTTGTGTTTGGGGGAAAAATATCTAAACTGAAGTGTTGACTCCATGACATTTACAGGCAAATAAATATTTAGGATGGATCAATTTGTAACTATGAACAGACGCTTCAGGAAATATAGAGACCTAATGGGAGCTGTCCTTAATTTCCACCTCACTTAGACAATGAAAAAAAAAAAACCCCAACAACTTAGATTCAGAGTAATGACATGACTCATTAGTGTTAAGGCCACTTCAAATTAAGGGATTTATTTTCAGTTACTGAGAGAAGAAAATTGTTAATGAGCTTCATGCATGAATATCTGGAAAGGGCTATAGCTTGCTCTTTAGGTACGAAACTACCTGAAGTTGTATCTGCAGGTATTTAAGTTTCTAAGACCAGAGCCTAAGTAATTTTGCCTTACTGCTTGATAAACAGTGCTGGGAATGGAAGCTGTGTGCCCACTAATCCACTAAGAAAAGTGGGGAATATTGTGACTCACAGGGACAGGGTAAATGCTGGGAAAACAAAAACAAACAAAAACAAAAACAAAATGGAAGCCCTACCATGATGGAAAGACATGGAAAGGAAAGGCTAAGTTGAGCCTTCACTGTTCTAAGTTTATGTTGTTCCAAATACAGTGGTGGCAACCTCACAATTCAACATAAAGATGAAGAAAGTTTAAGCCTCTCTTTCTGAATACTCTGAAAAACTGTATAGCTACTGAATCTATCATTGTTTTTGGCATTTACTCTTGAGCTTGGAATGGAACTTGAAAGTCTTCTTCCATATTTAACTCCATCACATTATTAGGTCCATTCCAGAGAGGTGTCCATTTGAAGCCTCTGGTAATAAAAGTTTGGTGTTTGAAGGAACTGTGCTGAATAATTTAATTTTGTTCCTTGCAAACAAGTTATATAAATAGTAGCCTCATGGAAAATGAAATACTCAGGTGCAAAGTCAAAGGAGAAGTCCAGAATATGAAGACTAAACGGGACTGGAACTTTGTGGTTCTGTCTCTTATACCAGTTATGAAAAAGACATTGGATTAAGGGTCTCTCGACGGAGTTGGAACACTGCCAAAATAACTGGGCATTTGTTCATTGGCTCCTGGGATGACCTATATCTGTAATTCATTTCTAAGTTAGGGAAGAAAGCAGAGGCTGATATTTTTGAAATGCCTTTCTGACGGCCAGGAATCATGGCAATTTTATTTTCTAGTACAATTATGTTTCTTCCTACTCTGTTTGAATTGCAAAGGAACAGAGCATGGCATTCCCAGTTGAAGTTTTTAAGTTGACAGTCTGATAGTCTGATCTATTTTTATTTACTTTTAAATTTAAATTCAAAGCCAGTGTTCATAGGTGCCTTCACAACAAGCTGCAGGCCTATGGGAAATACTCCCTGGCTCCTCTGTTTATCTAAAGTTTGGCCTCCTCATTATGATCAATTAATATTTCAGAAGGTTCATTTTTTTCTGAGATTGGAATAGATGTCACTTTCCAGAAAGCCATTTTCATTGCTATTCATTTTCTTTTCAGTGTCTTGTTTATGACTAAAAAATGCACTGATGATTTCATAATGAGAGTATATTATGTAGAAATGGAAATATAATCTTTGAAAAGTGAGACTTTTTATGTGCTAGGTAACATTTCTCTTCAATTTCCCTTTTCATGGGATTTTTTTTTCTTTTCTAAAGGGAAATAAGTGTTAGGAGAGAACTGACATATATATCAGGAATTTAGAAAGTATATTTCTTGAACTACTATAAAAATCTAAAGGGACCAGGTGATTAAAGTCCTTCATTTTAAGAGGATTCTCTTTGAGAAATCCCAGAAGCTGGAAAAAAATTGTCTTTATTATTGCTTAAGTTTTGTTTAAGGGCATAGAACATATCAGGTTCTGTAAAGAAACATAATATTTGCCTCTAAATATTATATACAATTTTTTGTTTGTTGTTAAAAGCAATACAGTTCATAATGTGAAAAATGCCAATAAAGCCATTGAGTATGAACATCATGAGATCATTTACTCATTTACTTCGTAATTTATTTAAGAAGTCAGTGATGAGTACCACTACATGTCATTATGGCAAGCATGAACATGAATAACATGTCTTTCTTTACCTTTAAGAAATTTATAATATATTAACAGAGATAGAAATAATCAGAGAATTATATATAGGTCAGAAGGTTCAAAATATTATGGGATTTCTAGTTCAAGATGGCCTACTGCAGGTGCATGTAAACCTGTCTTCCCTCTCAAATTACTACTGATATGACCTTATAACAAACTATTATAAAAGCCATGATAAGACAGGAAACCAGACATCCTAACAGCAGAGCAGTTGGGAAGGAATTTTGGAAGACATAAACAATAATAGATTGACAGGCATTTCTGTTCCATGTAGCTTAAAGTAGTTTTTGGTAGACCAACTCATCTGCTGAGAAGAATTATTTTTAAAAAGCAAAATAAACACAAAAATCCTCTGTTTAAAGATATACACAGTTGCCAAAATAATGAAATCTGGAGAGGCCAAAAGCATGAAAAGGGGAGACTCTTAGAAAGGTATAATAATGATCTTCAGCTGCACTTTTCCTGGAAGCTTGTGCTGATTCTTGCATGGGTAGACCAGGAAAATGGGTTTCGACTGGGCAGAGGGCCATTGTTGAGGATAGAGAAACCAATAGATATTTTGGAACTTAGATGAGATGGAGTTATGAAATTGGATACTTGAGGAGCTTCAAGAGAGAACTGATCCTCTCTCCCTCAAAATATGTGCCAAATACTGAAGGTGCACAAAATATGAGGCTTAAGAAGTAAGCTACAAACTCTGAGAAGTAAACTGGAAAATTCTGCAGTCTCCTGGTACTGAGATGACAAAGACCTGCTAGGGTAAATGGACATAGTGAATACAGCAAGCTCTTAATTGGAAGCAATGGAAGCCTCTGGACTAGAGACAGGGAAAACCAGATACAGAATGAACTTTATTTTATTTTGATTTAATTTTTTAAAAGATTTTATTTATTTATTTATTCATGAGAGACACACAGAGATAGAGACATAAGCAGATGGAGAAGCAGGCTCCCTGTGGGGAGCTTGGTGTGGAACTCGATCCCAGGACCCTGGGATCACACCATGAGCTGAAGGCAGATGCTCAACCACTGAGCCACCCAGGTGCCCCTGAACTTTAGTTTAATTTAATAAAAACTTTAATCTAGCCTAAAACTGGCCCCTTCCTAAATGATTTAAGATAGTCTTTCACTCTATCTACCTTGGAGAGGAAAGGATAATCATTTTCTAGTGCAAGATCACAATATCTGGAGTTTCTTCCATATTTATATGTTCAGTGTTCTTGACTTATTAAAATCATGCTAAGGGATGAGTCATGTGTCTGAAAACCAAGAGGAAAAAATAGGCAACACAAACAGCTTTATAGGTGATAAGACAGTTTAAAGAACTATTAAAAACCTGATTAATACGAATAAGGAAAGAAAAATGAAAGATGAAATGTTGGAGTTTTTATCATGTAATTAGAATCTGAGCCAGTCTTGTTTATATTTTACATACATATAAACATTGCATTATTATATATAAACAATGCTCTCTCTGTATATATATATATAATGAATCATATATATGTATATATATATACATATATATGATTCATTATAGGGATTTGTCCTTACACAACTGTGACAGCTGGTTAAAAATTCACTGTACGGTGGATGTCTTTGTATTTTATACTGGAGCTTCATGTCTAAACCGTTAAGCATTTGGGGAAAAAAAGATATAAAGTTCAGGACAGTGAGAATAAATTGGTATCCAAAAGAATGAGTGGGAAAACATTAAGATGGACTAAAACGCATGCCAGTTTTTCACTGCCTCTAATTTATATGGCAATTGTCATGCACAAGAAGTTCTTACCCTTCATCACATGGTTGAAAATACATCTGGCTGAGGATTCAGAGAAGCTGAAATAGGAAAGGAAGCTGAAGACCTACCTGCTGCCCAACATTAATGAGATGAGCCAACAGATCAGTGACAATGTGTGTGAGATGCAATAGCATCTGATGTTACTTCATGACCTTCGAGGTATAAATCAATATGACTATTGCTTTAATTCTTCCAAAACTCGCATGTAATGTTTTTTTTTTTTGTACTACTTGAACTTAAAACACATACGGAAGAGTACTCTTGAAATGTAGTTTAGCTTAGCTTAATTGATATAATGCAAAGTCGCTAAAAAATCCATACAAAGAATTAGATGGGAATTCCAGAAATAAAAAGTATTCTATCTTAAGGTAAAATTAATGCATATAACACAAAACCTGGACAGGGTTGTGCACAAAATTAATAAACTTGAAGACAATTGAAAAGATCCCAATGGAACACAGAGAGATAAAAAAACGGGTAGGGGGCAAGAATAGAACAAAAGAGAAATAGTATAACATAGTTATGTAATGGATACATCAGAAAGAGAGGAAAGAATTAGAAAGAGACAATATTTGAAGAGATGGTGGCAAAAAAATAACCCTCCAAACTGAAGAAAAACATTAATTCACAAGTTCAGAATACTCAGCAAATTATAAGCAGAATTAACATTTAAAAAAAATCATTAAGGCACATGATAGAAAAATGCATTTTTCAAGAGATAAATATAATAAATCTTAAAAGCAACCAGAGAGGGAAAAAAGGACACAATCTTCAAGGAACATCAATTAGGAAATTGGTGATTTCTCCATAGAAATGATGTAAGCCAGAAGACAATGAAATAATACCTTAAAAATGCTGAAAATGACTGTCAACTTAGCACTCTATACCGTGAAAATGTACCTCAAAAATAAAGGGGAGATAAAAACATTTTCAGAAAAACAAAAATTAAGACAATTGTCAATAAGATTGCACTAGAAGGAATATCAAAGGAAGCTCCTTATGCAAAAGGAGTATGATCATAGAGGAAAATACGGAAATGGAGAAAGAAAAATTAGTAGCAATGCAAAAATAAATATAACTGAATTTAGATGGTACAAAAGTTCTATTGTTATTATTGAAAAGGTAAAAAAAATCATCATTTGTATTAGGCTGTAATAAGTCAGAGATGAATACTTCGATCTTTTAATCATTAAGCATTTGCTTAAAAATGTAAAACTGATAAAATAGAAAAAAATTGAATGGCAAAAATCCAAGAGAAGGCCAAAAACCAAAGGGCATAAAAAAGCAAAAACAAATGAGCTAAATAGTAAACTCATAATAAAATGATGGATATAAGCCAAATGTACAATGAACTACATTAACTATAAATGGACAAAATAGTCCAAGTAAAAGATTAATATTTGCAGACTCTGTGGGGCACCTCGGTGGCTTAGTTGCCTGCCTTTGGCTCAGGTCATGATCCCAGGGTTCTGAGCTCAGACCCCAAGTTGGGGGGGGTCCCTGCTCAGTGGGGAGCCTGCTTCTCCCTCTCTCTCTGCAGCTCCCTTTGCTTGTACTCTCTTTCTCTGTGTCAAATAAGTAAATATGATTTTTATAAAAAAGTTATATGTGGCAAGTTATATGTGGCATACAACAGTAATGAGGTACCATGTACCATGTAAATATTAACCAAAGAAAACTGGTATATCTATACTAATATCAGACAAAATAACCTTAAGGAAAAAGGATTACTAGAGATAATCAAGGTCATATCATAATAAGTGGCTAGTCTACTATGAAGACATAAATCTGAATGCATCCAATATGAAAAAAATAGATTTCTGCTGTAAGCCATACACATGAAAATCAGTGACTTTTTTCCCAGAGGAAACTCAACTAGCCACAAATGAGAAGTAGTAATGAAGGCTGGAAGTAGTAGACTATGTGTCATTGGTCAGGTAATTTTTTTAAAAAGAGTATTTATTTATTTATTTATTTATTTATTTATTTATTTATTCATGAGAGACACAGAGAGAGAGAGGTAGAGACACAGGCAGAGGGAGAAGCAGGCTCCCTGTGGGGACCCTGATACGGGACTCGATCCCAGGACCCCGGGATCACGACCTGAGCCAAAGGCAGATGCTAAAACACTGAGCCACAGGGTGCCCCTGGTTAGGTATTTTTTATCAGTGTGTGTGTGTGTGTGTGTATGTGAGTGTGTGTCTCTTATGCCAATCTGCTGCTCTTGGAGCAGCCAATTTCAATATCTCCTTTTAGGATTAAGCAATAAGTACAGCTTTATAAAGTGGGAATTCTGAGAAGTACCTCTAGTAGCTTACAGTCTTCTGTGCCAAGATGAGGGGCTATGAACTATCTTTAATGAGAAGCCCATCTAGTTCTGGGTCTCTCTTCTCTTGTCCGGTCCCTGGAACTAAGGTTCCCGTTATGAGAGCCTGTATTTGCTGGTAGGTCAATAGGAATTCTCATTTGTGCTAAGTAAATAAGATGTCACTATCAATACCTTTCAATCAAGATCCTCAGATACAAATATGAGCAAACATGCATGAAACACTAAACATTTGAGGGAAACTGCAGCATGGAAAGAGTCATCGACTCAACAAACAAAAGTAATCACTAAGGAAACAAGTAAACAGAAGAAACACCAAAAGAAAGTATATATATGTATATATACACACGTTTTTAAAAAATCTCATAAATATTTAAAAAATATGTTATCTCTGATAAAAGCCACTGGCTTCTATGAAAAATAAATGAGCAGAATTCTTGGAAATTAAAAACAGAATTACCATAAATTTAATAAATCGGAATAGTTGAAAATCGAATAATGAACTCAAAGATCAAAATGAGGGTTTCTCTTACAAAACAGCACACATGACAAAGAGTTGAAGGGTATAGGAAAAGAGAGGACTCGTTAGTTTATACAGAACAATAAAATGTTCAAGGATCTCAAAGAAATCTTTGAAATTGAACCATAATTAATTGGGATCTGTCTCAGCAGATATCAAATTAAAAAAGAAAAGATAAAAGGACTTAGAAAAAAACAAGGATAAAGACGAATTTTATGACATAAACATTTTAAACTTCTATATCGGAAGGGCTGTGATGGGCAAAATTAAGAGATACCTAGGAGGAGATACCTATAAGATGTATAATATACAATTGTTTACTATTCATTTTACACAGAATTCTTTCTAAAAAATTATACAGATGAATAAGCCAATAGACGTCTGAACAAAAGACCATTCACAAGAAAAGAAATACATGGGGCTAAGAAACGTATGCAAAATTCAACAGTCTCACCAGTATGAGAATAAAAATTAAACTGAGAAGATGGTATATTTTGCCCATTTGATTGCGAATGTGAAAAAGATTGCTAGTAGTTTTGAAAATGTGGTGAAAAGAGCAACCTCAGATGCTATGCAGGCACAGCCCTTGTGGAAGCAATCTCTCCATGTGTAGCTACCAAAATATAAAATGCACATACTCCCTGACCTAGCAACCTCATTTCTAGGAATCTCTCCTAAACAAACACTTGCATTTACACAAAAGTCACATATATTCAGTGATAGAAAAAAAGAAAAAAAAAAAGATTTTGAAAACTGCCAGTTATTGAAACCCAACTCAGTTTAAGCAACAAAATAAAAAAGGAAAGACCATAAATCCATCAAAGCAAATATTAAGAGAAAGAAGAAAGTGCACATATACACATGCATGTATACACAGATTTATATGTGGACGTATGTGTGTATGTCTATATATGGATATTTCCAAAACCTATTGTTAGATACCACTTAAAAAACAACTCAAGTGGCAGACAGCATGATTCTGTCTAAGAAGCAGCAGCAGCAGAAAGAACAGACACCAGGAAAGTCAGGGCGTGTGCACATTATGTACGTGCATAGGTAAAGGGCTGGGCTCTTACCTGAGGTTGCCCATGGGAAGCAGTGTGGGTTTGGAGGAGAGGTGAAGGCGATCCTTCACATTTTAAAATTCTATTTTCCATATTATGAAACTCTACCCCCACAAAAATCATAATATTCAACTGTGAGGTTTCCATGTAAAAACAATCATTTATTTTTTTATTATTTTTAAAAGATTTTATTTATTCATTCATGAGACACACACACAGAGAGAAAGAGAGGCAGAGACACAGGCAGAGGGAGAAGCAGGCTCCACGCAGGGAGCCTGACATGGGACTCGATCCTGGGGCTCCAGGATCAGGCTCTGGGCTGAAGGCGGCGCTAAACCGCTGAGCCACCCAGGCTGCCCTAAAAACAATCATTTAAAGAAAAAGAAATGATGTTACATTAGCCCAGAGGAAAGAAGACACTAGCACCAGGAGATCACTCCAAATTTGGAGCCTAAGACATGGTCCCTGCCCTTTAGAAGGTTAAGGGAGATAAACAGTTCTCAGATGGCCATGACACACACAGTACGTAGGTCTGTAGAAGTACAAACAAATTGGAGGAGTCAGGAGAGAGCTATTACTTCGAATATATTATCTAATAATTCATTTTGTTCCACCACTTAATGTGGAGAGGAAAATTCAACTCAATTGAAATCATTTATTCATATCCCTAAACTGAACGGCGTATTGATTTTGATATTCATTTTCACTACATTCAAGAGGCCTTCCATGTGGAGCCCTTTCCATTTTTAAGTGTCCTCGAATCACCCACGGTTGTACCGCCACTCTCTGAATGTCAAAAAGGCGCAGCCACACAAAGGGGAGACGGCTTCCTGTTCAGTTTAGTGGAATTTAACAAACATTGGCCAAAGGGCATTTATGTGCCAACTACTGGCCAAGGGCCGAAGAGAGGGAGGTGAGAATCCCATGTCCTTGCTGTAAAGATCCTGCGAATCTATCAGGGAGAGTAGAGGCATAAGCGCCAGAGCTGTGTTCAGGGCACATGGGAGAGGAGAGCAGGGGTGCTGTACACAGGTGGGGGTGGAGAGGACTGGCAAAGAAGTCCTGAGGAGGAGTAGGCATTTAAGGTGGGACTTGAACAACAGCAGGATTTACGTGGGGGAAGGCTGGATGGTAGAGGAGGGTAGGTTGATGATGTGAAACAGCACAATGGCCTGTTTGAGTGGATGGAACCCACTCTTCCTGGATGTCAATGGTAAGAGGGAATAGGGAAGGAGAGGATGGAGGTGAGGGCAGAGAGGTGGACTGAGGTTACATTCTAGAGGGCTTTGAATGGAGAAGTGGAGAATTTGTTTCATTCTGGGCAGGATTTGAAGGGTTTTAAGTTGCTGGGTTAGATTTCTTTTATAAATGGCTCATCTGGGTGGGATAAGAGAAGAGGGCAAAGACACCAGTTAGGAGAAAGACCCTATGTCCTGATCTAGAGTGGTAGCAACAGGTGGTAGGGTGAGTGGCTACGTGTTTGAGATTCTCCATCTGGGAAGCCAACTCAGCAGACTTGAGGATTAAATGAGTTCATACATATGAAGGGTTTAGACCAGTGAATGATGTGTAGTCAACTCCACACAACTGTTGGGTATTATTATTGTTGGATCCACCAGGTTCTCCGTACTCCTTCACACTTTCTGCTCCCCCTTCTTGGACCATCCTTTCCTCAGCAGCCCTCTCTCTGGTGCCGTGGCTCACTCCGCTGTTCCCATCGTGACGTACTCTGAGGTCATATGCGCTCTCCCTGGCGGCAGGCTGCTAGACTGCAGGGTTGGGCCTCATTTGTGTTATCTTCGCTAGCACCCAGCAAACTACCTTGCACTGGGTCCTCAAGGTGCTTTTGGTGAAGAGTAGGAACCAAAACCCACAATACCTTACACAGATTATTTTTAGCTCAAAATCATACCTCCAAGTTGAAAATAAATAAAGTTCAATATGAACACCCTTTCGAAAGTCCCTGTCCAGAGTTCCTAGTGCGCTGTGGGTTAAATCATGTCCTACATATTTAGGCTGTGATTCTTACCCCAACATGGGAAAATCGACGCCATCCAAGCCTGTGATTTCATCAGCAGCGGATGCTCTATCATGCCTGCCTGCCATGTTGTAACTGTGCTCTGGAGAGTCAGGCTTAGCGCTCACAAAAGAAATACACTCTCCACCATCTCCAGACTGATATTCAAAAGGTTGAGAAAATCCCTTCTTCCTTGTAATAGGTAGAACAATATCCTTAAAGATGTCTCCGTCCTAAGCTCTGAAACCTGTGAATGTTACCTTACATGGCAAAAGGGACTTTGCAATTGTAATTAAATTAAGCATCCTGAGATGAAGAGATTATCCTGGATTATTCAATCCCAATGCAATTACAAGGATATTTATAAAAGAAAAAAAGGGAAACAAGAGAGTTAGGAGTTGACTTGTAACACCACAACTGCGAGAAAATAAATCTGTGTTGTTTTAAGCCACTAAGTCTGTGGTAATTTGTTACATCAGCAATGGGAAACTAATACATTCCCTTAACTCAACTCTCATCGGTACAAACAATTTTCAGTTTATTTGTTCCCTTTGATGTAGTTTCAACATCTCAAGAGCTGCTCGTACATTTTAGTGTCAGAGTAAGCATGGATCCTCATTTTTTAATGATTCTAACCAAGATATTACTATAGTATCATCCCAAACAATCCCAATATTGTAAATTTCCATCTATTCTTAATATAAAAGTCAACTTAACCCAAGCCAGTTCTCTGAATTCCTATAATATTTTTGGAACTATTCTTTGAGTGTATACTGGATGTTCCCCGTCTCTTTTCTTCATCTATCATTTTGTGTTTATTCTTTTGCCTTGTTTTTTTTTCCTTTTTATAAGATTTTATTTATTTATTCATGAGAGAAGCATGAGAGAAGCAGAGACACAGGCGGAGGGAGAAGCAGGCTCCTTGTGGGGAGCCCGACGCGGGACTTGATCCCAGGACCCCGGGATTGCGACTTGAGCCTAAGGCAGATGCTCAACCACTGAGCCACCCAGGCGTTCCCCCCCCCCCCCAACCCTTTTTTTTTCCTTTGGCTGCACTCAGTGATGAAAGATACTTTCTTAGGCTACCAGGATTCAAAAAATTTCATGCTGTATCAACAACTGAAGAAGAACTCTGTTGGTCTTCCCAGAATAAATAATAACATTCCCATTCCCTAATGAGCTTTAAAATGACAAGCTGTTCAATTCTTAGACTCTTAAATTAGAAGGAACTCAGACCTAGAGAATTCTATCCTACTTGGTAAAGTATTTATTCTTAACATACATTGTCTTCACTAAGCTGATGCTCCATGCTCCCCATCTAGCGTATCCTGCCAATTTCGGAACATTTTTATAGGGCCGAAAGACTTTCTTACTGGTTCTTCAATGAGATGTCTCAGACACCATTTGAAAATTTTAAACTTTTTATTAATGTAGAAAAAGGATACCGTATTCCAAAATCTATAAAATGTTAGAGCATAAAATGGGGAGAACAAAAGGACACCAGGGGATATCGATTGCTACCTGGTGTTGACTTAGAAATCTGGGGTCCAGCTCAGTCCCTGGTTGGTGGCCCTTCTCCCTCTCCTGGATTCCTCTCCTGGATTCCTTTCTCAGCTGCACATGCTCTCATGGCAGGCTTCTGGATGTCATGTTTCAGCAATGCTAGGGCCCAAGTCACAAACTTCAAACGTGATGCAGCCTCCCTAAGTCTCTCTGCAGAGAGTCGGGCGGGGGGGGGGGGGTTTATTCACAGACGTTAGTGTTGAAACCATTCTGCTATCACATCTCCTTGTACTGAGCCAAATCTCCTCAAGTCAAGTTTTTTAGTCAAGATGAAGACACGAAGGGCGTTAATAAGCACACGTGAAGACGCTCATCATTAGCCATGAGGAAAACCCAAATCAAAACCACAATGAGACACCACTTCACACCCACTGGGATGGCTATACAGAAAATGACAGATAATAGCAAGTAGTAGGAAGGATGTGGAGAAATCGGAAACTTCCCATATTGTTGGCTAGAAAATAAAAAATGATGCAGCTGCTTTGATAAGTGGTCCTAATGCTTCCTCAGAAGTTTATACATCGAGCTCCTATAGGACTCTGGAATTCCACTCTTAGCTATGTACCCAAAGGAAATGAAAACTCAGGTCGACACAAACATTTATGTATGAATGTTCACAGCAGCATTATTCATAAGAGCCAAAAAGTAGAAATGACTCACTCAAATATTTATTGGCTGATGAGTAAAATCCACATATTCAGCCATAAAGAGGAACGAAGCGCTAATACTTGCTATAACATGAGTGAACCTTGAAAACGTGATGCTGAGTACAAGAAGCTGGTCACAGAGAACCACAGATCGTATGATTCAGATTACTTGGAATATGCAAAATAAGTAAATCCATAGAGACAGAAAGTGCATTCATGGTTTCCCAGGACTAGTGGTTAGGGGACTGAAGGGTGGCAGCTAAGGGGTGTGGGGCTTCATCTTGGGGTGATGAAGATGTGCTAAAATTAATTATGGTGATGACTGTACACCTCTGAATACACTAAAGCCAGTGAACTGTACACTTTAAGTGAGCAAATTTTATGGCATGTGAATTACATCTTAATAAAGCTGTTTAAAAACAAAAGGAAGGGGCACCTGGGTGGCTCAGTGGTTGAGCATCTGTGTTTGACTCAGGGCGTGATTCCGGGGTCCTGGGATCGAGTTCTGCATCAGGCTTTCCTAAAGGAGTCTATCTCTGCCCCCCTCCCTCTGTGTCTCTTGTGAATCAATAAATAAAATCTTTAAAAATAAATAAAAACAAAAAGAATTGGGATGAATGAGAATTTCCCCCCCACGTCCTTTCCCGAGCGGTGTCACAGGTGGCATAACCCACGTTCCCTCCTCCAGCCACCTCTCCCTCCGGCCCCACCTCCTCTTTACTTAGAACTGACAGGATCAAAACCAGCAGCTGTCCCTGAGAGACATGGGCCTGGACTGCCCAGAATTTTAGGCTTTGTTTTGTTTGTCAAATAATGAACAGCAAAGGCATTTGCTTAATCCTGCTCGCGTCTTCCCGAAAAATCCCTGCCAGGATCCAACAGCGTGTCATTTTTCATTATTTCCAAAGGAACATTCACCTAAAATATTTATTTCTGTTCTCTTCCATGCGTGCTCCAAGGCTCTGCTCCGCTACATCAACATTCATATATATTTACTTCCCCAGACTTGTAGTCATTTCTCCAGGACCTGTCCTCCCCAGAGAGATGACAGCTAATTGCCTTTATGACACAATCCGACTGCTGTCCCCTAATCCAAACCTCCTTAGCCAAACTGTCTGCAGCCTCCTCTCTCTACTACCTAAGCCACCTGCCATGGACCTAAAATCCCCACTACCAGTCTCTCTTTCGGAAAAGGCACTGAGGTCCTCCCTGAATGATAAATGTTCCTTGGAAGGAAAAGCGCTGTGACTATAGTCCCCTGTGTGTCTCCCAATGGAGAGTCAAACACAGTAGTTGCTCAATAATGTTTCTAGAGCATGAGTTGAGAAGGTCTGGGGCATGTGACACGACCCAGGGAGGGTTTTGCATGTTGGTAACACGGGGCCAAGGAGAGCCTCTGGGCAATGAAAATCTGTTTACTGTGCCACTGAAAGAAAGAAAGGGACCATTAATGGAAAGATGAGGTTTTATTTTTTATTTATTTATTTTTAAAGATTTTTATTTATTTATTCATGAGAGACACACACACAGAGAGAGAGAGAAGCAGAGGCACAGGCAGAGGGAGAAGCAGGCTCCATGCAGGGAGTCCAACATGGGACTCGATCCCGGGACTCCAGGATCACGCCCTGGGCCGAAGGCAGGCGCTAAACCCCTGAGCCACCTAGGGATCCCCGAAAGATGAGGTTTTAGTATAAGAAATGATTCACAGTTTCACCTGGGATGGACCCAGGCTCCTTTCTACTGTGACAAGAGGCTTCATCCTCGATTCTATCTTAATGTGACGTTGCTCTACCCCATTTGAACCTCCGTCGGCCTTCAGCGGTAGAAGTAGCTGTCCTCTCCCCTTGGGTTTACAGCAGCTAATAAAGCCTTGCAAGAGCCCCGCGATTCAGCGGGGTGCAGGGTACCACCTAATGCAAGCAGAAGACCATCTGGCTCTCACGGCTCCATTTCCAAGGGCTCAGCAGCACTCTGGAGTTTATTAGCATGTGACGCGTCAAATAAAACCCATGTTTCCTACACAGCACATTATTAAATTATGATTACGTCTCAAGGTGGGAGCTGAACATATTTCATTTTTTCCTCTGCCGTGAAATAAGGAGGTCGCCCTCAGCAGCTATTGACAAGTACAAACGGTCAAATCAACACTGTGCCTGGCACTGAAATGAAGTGGCCCTGCTTCCTCCCCTGCCCATGCGGCGCCACATGTCCATTGTAAGATTATTT
Source organism: Vulpes vulpes (assembly GCF_048418805.1). Lineage (NCBI taxonomy): Eukaryota > Metazoa > Chordata > Mammalia > Carnivora > Canidae > Vulpes > Vulpes vulpes. The sequence continues at coordinate 145,022,539 of NC_132782.1, forward strand.
CTGATTGTTAAGATCAGCTAAAGGTGGAAGATTCATGACAGTGAAGCCTGAGGCCCTCCATGCTGAGCTCTATGTCCAGTGCACGTAACACACGGTACTAATAACGTATTCTAAGCGACGCACAGCCAGAGGGATTAGCTCTGCTTCTCCAGGGATGTGGAGGTGATTCTACATCTAAATGTATCAAAGTCCTTGCTGCTTTGGAAATAAGATTCTCACATTAGGCCGACTGAGCCTTGCCAATTTGGGGCCCAGACTTGCTTTTTCCTTGGATCTCTTAATAAAGTGAACAACAACCACTCCCCGTGGTGTCAATAACTGAGGATGCACGACAAGCTCTAGTTTGATTACACGTCTAAATGTTATCTGACGTATGACCCTCGATTTTTCAATCAAGTTTTGGCCTCCCATTTCTTGGCTAAATATGCTAATTAGCACATCACTATTGAAAATAATGCTGCTGCTTAAGGAACCAGAAAATATCCAGGCATGCTTTGGGATGGAGAATTGTTTTCTGCTTAGTAGGCCTGTGCTGTAAGAAGACACACTTCCTCGCTGGCCAGGTGGAGTTGCCTATGCGGATCGCAGGATGCGGGGGAAGGACGAGAGGCTTCTAAGCCCTCTGTTCTTGCAGGGGCCACCGTGATGTAAGCTGGAAAAGAGCGGCAGTGGATGTGAGCCTATTAAAAATGCTTCCCACATCAGAACATCTCTCTATCGTCTAAGTCTTTTTAAAATAACTGAGTGCCTTGTATCAATACCAATAGATAGTATCGCTTAATACTTTAGAGAAGTTCAAATAGCAAATAATAGAGCTCCGGGAACAGTAAAATCTCACCGTAATATAATCTGTTATGCCACTGGACCACAAATTATGTTAGGTCCCTTCTAATCTAAGACTCCATACAGTGAAAGGCCAAAAATACCCTCTCTCATATGCATCTAAATGTTCTCTGAGCACCCATTATTATTTTTTTCTATGCTCTGCGAATGTTTCATCTGCATTTACATTTTTCTTTTCTCTTGATAAGATTAGAATCTTTATTTTATGACCTATTGCATTTACATTTCTGCATACTTTTAAATATAGCTAACTTTCATGTAGTTATGAATGCAGAACTATCCATACGAAATATGGTGATGCTACATTAATTATGCATTCATTACTCAAGATATTCGATTCAACGCTGTAGTGGGTTGAGTTGTGGCCCCCTAAAATATACCCACCTGGAACCTCAGAACGTGACCTTATATGAAATAAGGGTCTTTGCAGATGTAATTAAGACACCACTGAATGGCTTTACCTTTGGGAAGTCCTGCTTTGTGGCAGTGTTTGTGGGCCAGATTCTCTCTGCCCCACCTCCTTGAATTCTCTCACTGGCTTTATTTATTTTAGTGTATAGAGCTTAAAGCATACTTAGCTTTCACACCCCGTTACACATTATCTGATCTACAATCATAATTTAAACTATTTCTACACTGAGATACTAATTCGAATGTTTTAGTTGTGTATGTGTATTTTTTCACATCTCCCTATATATTCAGTCACATGTACTGAACACATTAAGATATTGCTTACTCACCATATTTTTCATATATTAACTTTTGTTGTCTTGTGTTACAGTGGGAAGAACACAAGTTTGTCGTAAAACAGACCTAGACTTGGAGAGCTTGTGATCTTAGGCAAGTTATCTAACCACCCTTCTCCTTAGTTTCTTCTGTCCAATGACGTTCTGGGCTAAATTGTGCCCTCCTAAAGTTCTTAGAGTGAAATCCTAACCTCTAATCCCTCAGAGTGTGACCTTACTTAGAGACAGAGTCTTTAGAGGGGCAATCAAATTAGAACGAGGTCATTAGGGTGGGCTCCAATACAATACAACTTATAAAAAGGAGAAATTTGGGTGCAGAGACACACATAGAAGGAGGAGGATGTGAAGACACAGGGGAAAGACAGCCATCTACCAGCCAAGGAGAGAAGCCTGGAACAACAGATCCTTCCCTCACAGCCCTCAGAAGGACCTAAGCCTGCCAACATCTGCATCTCTGACTTACAGCCTCCAGAACTGTGAGACAATACATTTCTGTTGCGAAAGCAGCCTACTCTGTGGTAATTTGTGTGGCGGTCTTAGCAAACTAATACAAATGGCAATAAAAATACTTAACCTCAGGGGCATCTGAGTGGCTCAGTTAAGCATCTGGCTTCGGCCCAGGTCATCAGCTTAGGGTCCTGGGATCGAGCCCCGCATGGGCCTCCCTGCTCAGCAGCTTGTCTGCTTGTCCCTCTCCCTCTGCTCCTCCCCCTGTTCATGCTCTCTCCCCATCTCTCTCTCAAATAAATAAATAAAATCTTTTTAAAAAATAATACTTAGCTTCAAACAGTTATTTTGAGAGGATTAATGACATTGTTGGTCATTTCCCTGAAGACCATTACCTTTTCCTATTTGCTAACAGAGCTCGGGTTTTTCCTTAGGTGTCAGGAAGAGATCCCTGGCTCTCAAGAATGTGGATGCAGTCCCCGGAATAGGTTGAGCACGTGACACAGCTAAGGCCAACGAGGGTCTAAGGGACACTGCTGGGGGTTCTGAGCAACATACCTTTCCCTAACGAGAGAGCTACAGGTGGAGAAACATGGCCCTGTGTCCCTCTTTGGCTCAAGGTTTGGAGGTGGGTTGTGGGAGGATGTGATGCTTGACCCTGCCACAGTTGGCTCAGATTGTGGGAACCTCGAGGAAGCTGAAGCATCATTGAGATGCTGAGCAGATGCAAAGCTCTGATTTCATTGATTGGCTAAACCAATTCTAGTGACTGCCGATACCCGGACTGCTTGTTATATGAGAAAAAGAAACTTGTATTGTTTAGCACTCTTGGCCAGGGATTTTCATGCGGAACTGAGGCAATAAGGCTCCTATTTCATAGCGTGCACTCAGTAGACACTGGGTCCCTTTTCTCTTTGTTCTTCGGTTGAAGCTTCTGTAACTTTGTTCCTCTGTCTTCCTTTTGGGGCTCATTCGCTTGGGCTGTCTTGATATCCTGCTTCTCTATCTTTGGTTTCATTAATTTAGCTTGTTCATCAAGCATGTTTTGTTCATTTCCTTTACTCATCTCATGAAATTTGCTTCTTCCAGTCAATTTTCCCCAAACTGACCTCCTTTACTGCTATTTCAGCAAAAGAAAAAAACTCAAAATGGTTTTTGTGTGACTTGGAGTCTAATCTCCTGGGATAAGGACCTTGCCTTTTGAATCATTTGCCTTGCAGACTCATCGTCTATGTGTTTGGGGATTTACAAATTACACGTGGAGCATAACCCGGGCTTTGGTGAGAGCCTACAGTGGAGAATGGATGGGAAATGGGCTAGAGTCATTGAACAGGCTCTGGCCTTTTCTACCGGGAGGTCAGTGGTTTAATTTGGCCCAAGGTAATAGCAAGCAAAACTCCAAATAAGAAACAGCTTGAAGGAAGAGGCAGAGGGGAGAGAGGAAGAGGAAAGGAGTGCATTTTAAATTAATTTTCATTTAACACATCACTGCCAACACTGGAAAAACAGTAAAAGAGAAGAATATATGTCTTCCTCCTCTTCCTGGGGATCTCCACCACCACCCTAGGAGTAATCACTATGCACTATTACAGAAAAGGTTTATGAATATGTGGTCGTATACAATTATAGATGTTTGCTGGTGTCACCTTTTCCTTTTGTACAACTGAGTTCACTGTAAATATGATTCTGCAACCTATTCTTTTACTTCAAAATGTATCTTGGATCTTTTCCCACATCTTTTACATGTATATTCCATCAATGCAACGCAATGCAAAAGGTGCGCTTACTTCCCCCAAATTATCCTTCAGAAAAAAAAAAAGCATAATATTCTTTGGCTTCTTGCAAAGTCTCTCAAATTATGGGAGGATTTAATTTTGGACAGAAGTTTGTTGTCTGGAAAAGATGCATTAGCCTGAAACAAACTCAGTCAACAGTCCTTCCAGATGCTTATTAGAGGTTATCTGTTGGGATTGATTCAAAGAGGGAAAATAAATTTATCACAAATTCATCTTCATTCCTGGGGGTAAGAACTCAAAATTTCAAGCTTGAGATTCTAAAGAGGCCATTCAGAGATGATTTAATAAGCAACAGAATAAGTGGTTGTGTTGTGAAATCCTACATATACCCCCTACATGATGAGTGATACAAAAACGATTTTCCTCACATTCTGTGACAGGCACTTGTAGTTTGGGAGAAGATTTCTAGTGGAACATCGTCTGTGGACAAACAAATGCTGCTTCTCAAGTAACAGATGGAAATAAGTCAAATGTACATTGAAAAAACATGTGTTAGATGACTCAGAAAAGAGCTCCGGTTTGTTAAAGATGCATCTGAAACATTTAAATAATACTTATTCAAGAAATGCAGAAAGTGGAAGTATTTCCAAAATAATGTCATACGATATGTGATCTTTAATGTGAATGTGTAACTAGGTTAATAAATCTAAGCAGCCACTTCACAATTTCATTTGTAATTCTACAAGCATGTACATTGAGGTTGGCCAGTCTTTCAAAACTAAAATCTTCATGTTGGAGAAGACAGACCACTTTCTATTCTAGAAGACTTTCTGAAAGTATAATGGAAGATCTAGTGTTAAGGGCTGCCTAGTATTCCATAAGAGAGAGGCACCCGGGTTTACTTTGCTAGTCTGCTGACAGCCATTTATATTTTATGTTCTGCAATTACAAACAATGTTGCCTCAGATTAATGATTTCTTCAGATATATCTCATGCACTCCTGCAAGTCTGTCTACAGAATAAATTCCGCTAAGTGTAATTTCTGGGTGAATTTATATTATAGTCAAATCGAATTTTCTATTCCTTCCTTATTTTTCTCTTTTGTGCACCAAGAGGGAATTCCTATTAGGTCAGCGCATTTGAGTTGCACTATAAGTGATGGTCAAGATAAGCAAAGGAGAGGTCCTATTATCTAATATATTTTTACTCTCAAGTCCATAAGGCCTCTTGCCATCTGCGGAGGCCCCGGACACATAGAACCCCACTAGGGGAGGATCTAAGAGAATTGAGAAACTGGAAGCTGAAAATCTGGGGGAAGACTAGAAAGATAAAAAGACCAGCTGGGAAGGGAAAGAACCAGGGAAAGAGGTTAGAAAAGTCAGAGCAAAGGAGATCAGGGCAGAGGTTGTCTGATATTCTTCTAAGCTGAACCCTGTAGTCTGATAAAGGGACCTGATGGGCAGATCAAACACATCCTCTGGGCTTTGTGTATACTTTATTTCTGGTAATGGGGTCCTACTTTCACATTCTACCTGACATTATGAGCATTACTAAGAGGTTAAATAAATACTGCCAAAATGCCCTCCAGGAAAGTTTCAAATTACACTCCCACCAAGGGATTTCCCCCAGATCCTGCACCAATGTTTCATATCATCAAACTTTAAATTATTGGGGCACCTGGGTGGCTCAGTGTTGAGTGTCTGCCTTTGGCTTGGGTTGTGATTCTGGGGTCCTGCGATCGAGTCCCCCATTGGGTTCACTGCATGGAGCCTGCCTCTCCCTCTGCCTGTGTCTCTGCCTCTCTCTCTGTGTCTCTCATGAATTAATAAAATATTTAAAAAAAAAACTTTTAAATTATTTCCAGTTAGTAAGAAATGATGTCTAGGTGGTATTTAATTACATATAAGTTTAAGTATCTTTTCATGGCCATTGACCAATTACTTACCTTCCCTGCCTATTTTTTTGTTGTTGTTTATATTTTTCTTATTGATAGTAAGAATTTTCTTTCTTTCTTTCTTTCTTTCTTTCTTTCTTTCTTTCTTTCTTTATAGTAAGAATTTTCTATGTATTAAAGAAAATAACCTTTAGTCAAGCAGGGAAAATCACTCTTCCATTTGTTATTTATCTTCTTGTGTCGTTTGATTAGTTAATTAATATTGCTATACAGAAGATTTGTATTTTTATGTAACCAAATTCATCAATTGCTTTTCTTATGTCTTCTGTTGTGCAGTGTTGTTATTGATAAGGACAGTCAGTTAATGTGTCAGAACACAGAAAAGTGGCCAGAGTCTCAATCTAGCCACTTACCAGCCAAGTGACCTTGACATGTCACTTCAGTAAGTTTCTTCCTCTACAGAGAGGAGACTTTATCTTCTGTCTCCTCAGTTTCTTTCTGCTGTCTGGATAACTGAATGAGGCTAGGTTTATCAAAGTCTCTTGACCCTACCTGGTCTACATGAATGGTAAAATAGTTTATATCTGCAAATGTAGGATGAAATGTGAAGTATTTTTAGAAGCTGGATTTCTCAAAGATAAAACCTTGAATGAGTAAAGAGTAATGAAAATTTGTCAGATTAACTTCAAGCTTCAATCAAGGCTTTGAGCAAGGCTCGGAAAGAGCTTCACCTCTTTCTCCTGCTGTTTAAGACTCCCCCTAAACACTCCCAGACTCTGTAAACTATCATGTCATCTTAATGACCTCACGTTCAGAAAGTTCTTCCATGTATCATGTCAGTCATTGAGACTAGCAGTAGAAAAAAACCAAAACCAAAACCAAAAAGCTTAATGACTCACTCTTCTTCTCTAGGGGTTCTGAACAATTGAGGACAGAAGGAACCAGCCAACTGGTGATCCCAATAGAGTATCAGCTTTACGATGGTAATAAGTCAATGGGTAATGTGGAAGGACTCCTACCACTTTGTCACATGCCTCTGACTGGCACCAGATGCAAACAGAAATGCAGAGACCAAGAGTCATAGGGCCAAGATCCTCAGAGCAGGACAGACTGGTGCATCGGTCACGAGAGAAAGCTCAGCCAGAGGATGGCCTGAGGGGTTCTGTGCTGTGGTCCTGCCCTTGACCAATATGATCAAAGACACACAGGCTCTCCATATTCTCCTCTTTTAGATGAAGCTCTTCTCTTTTTCTTGAGAGAGACAAAGGAAGTGCCATTCTCTTCAATATTGCAAACGCAGGGCTGCTGAATGGGACTCCCCTGTCCTCTATTGGAAACATATAAAGGAGAGAAATAGATGTGTATTTATCTCCTGATTTACAGCTTTGATGTGGACTCCCTTGGCTTTGAATCTACCAACACCAGCTGGGCACCTTTATGCAAGTTACATAAACTTCCTGGGCCCTAGTGGCCTCCTCTCTAGAATGGGACATGAATATCTACCTGCCAGGTGTGTGAGAGAATTAAAGAGACTACACATGTAAGACACTTAGCAGAGGAATTGGAGCAGAACATGAACTCAAGAGATGTTGGTTTTCTTTCTATGTTCTCCTAAATCTTTTGAAAGGACCAGGCTTAGTTTTGTTCCTTCACCTCAGTGGAAGTGAATAGTCATATCAACCAACCATCCACGGTCAGGCTTCATGCTTTTGAAATTAAATAATACCATGTCTTTGATTCTCTTCCACATGGGCCCAATTTCCAGCCCTGGACTTCACCATTGATCTCTTCAGAACACTCCTCTGATCCTCTTCATTTCTCTTACTTTGTGGAACGAGAGACTGGCAATGGGCTCTACTCCCCAAGACCATGAAGATACAATAGGCACACAGCCGCCCACAGTCACACCCCACTCCCATCCAGGAACCAGAGTCTCTTTCACTGAACTTGTGTGTTGTCAGTGACTCCGCATTTCCTGCCATTCTAGATACTGTGGTTCCCCCTTCCTCAGAGAATCCTGAATTAGGGTTATTAATACTCATGACTAGGTCCCCTGAAGGAAACAGACCATCTGGCCCCTTGGCAAGTCTCCAAATTATAATTGTTAAAAATGAATCCCCCTAAATAAATGAAACATAGAAGGACGAATACCAAACTTCTCAGTTTCTTCGCAGCAACCAGCAGAATGGCCTCAGCATTGGACAAAGCTCCCACCCGCGGCCACAGAGCAGTCAGCCTTAGAGGGCAGTGACTTCAGGATGCAGGCATATGGAGAGGTCATTTGTTTCTCATTTGCCCAACAGATAAGAATATGGAAATAGTCTCAGTCCATTTGTTTGATGGGCCTCCTAAGCCAGTAATAAACAAATCAATACAATTAGTTTTGGCTCATCATCATTAAGGAACCTTCACTGCTGGGACACAATTTAATTATACCTCTTGCTCCATAGGAAAAGAAACCTGTCAAGATGGGTGGCTTCTCTTGGGGTTGTAGCAGAGTGGCAGCGGGGAGGGACGCTCAGAGGCAGGGTCCGTGTGACTCCCTGAGAACATTGTGCATGTGTGTGGCATAACAGGGGTCTGCCCAGGATGGTTCTAAGTGCTCCTGCCACAACTTCTTGGGAATTCATTTGAGCAAATCTGCATTCTGCGTGGAGCTCAGATACATAACGATGCTAACAAACTGAAACAACGAATAAAGATCGAAATGACAATGTCCAATCCAGAATTGAAATAAAATTGGGAGCCAGAAGGCCTGGTGTGGATCCTCTGTGCCCCTCTGTGAGAGTGGCGGAGGCACAGAACTTCCTTCTGCCTCAGCACTGACAGTGGAGTCTCTGGCACACTATAGCTAACAAGCAGCTTTTACATTCCGTAAATGAGACCTGGGAACTCAACATGGTTCACACAAAGCTCTCTTTGGACCATGGTTGGCGCCTGGTGGACTTAAAAGTTTTGAATAGCGCCTGCCTACTTATCAGACGGGTTGTTTTACAGGGACACAGAGGAATCACCTCACACCGCTTCGCTTCCTTCCCTCACCTCCAAGGCGAACTTATCTTTAAACCAAATCTAGAGAGATGACTGTCCAGTCGGAGTCATTGTAGTAAATTTGATTGGGAAGTGATCCCAGAAAAATCAGTGTGGCCAACATCCTAAGTTTCAAATTAGAAAACGAAGGCCCAGAGTAGTTAACCGGTTTTCTGAGGTTACCCAGCTTGGTGAAGACAATCGGTACTTGAATCTAAAACTCAAGCACAAGGTTCTCTCTGCTATATCAGCCTAACAAGCCCACATTTCCAAAGCTCTCTGGTAAGGAAGACCCCCTCATAACAGAACATTTGAAAGTTTAATTTGCTGTTTTAACTTGTGTTTTTCCCCCTGGGCTCCCAGAAGATCATCAATGGAGAAAAACGATTTTTTCCAAGGTTATGCAGCTTCTAATTTATAGGAACCGGTAATCAATTAAATATTTATTTTGGCGTTGACTTAGTATCTCTTTCCTTTTCGAGTAAAGTGATGTACATATTGATTTTAAAATCTATATTTAAACATATGGAAGTGTTCAACAAGCGGATATTATGACTTGGAAAAGTTAACTAGGAGAGCCTCCTGACCTTTTACAGGCTGCGAGGTCAATGAGAAATAACTTTTTTTTTAGCTATTAAAATTTAGGGACTATTATAGTACTTAGCAATACTTTCTCTAACACAAGAACCTTTTCACACCAGTGTTTGGGATTACAAAGGCAGCCACTGTCAACCTTCCAACCATAACAAGAAATGTTTCACTTAAGCGTCTGAATATTCATATGCAACAATATTATGACAAGTAAACTGTTATTTTCAGTAGTCTTTTCCAATAATAGTAAAATTAAGTCTCCAATATTTTATTTTTTAGTTATACTAAAAAGTTCTGTTAAATAGGTACCTGACACTCACATAGTATATACTCTGCGATGGTTATTTTTATGTGTCAACTTGAGTGGGACACGAGGTGCCTAGACATTTGGTCAAACATTATTCTGTGTGTGTCTGTGAGGGTTTCTGGAAGAGATGAGCATTTGAAGCAGCAGACTGAGTAAAGCAGATTACCCTCCCTAATTTGGGTGGGCCTCATTCAGTCAGTTGAAGGCCTGAATAGGAAAAAGAAAGAAAAAGAATCATCTTCCCATAAGGACACTCTTCCTGCCTGATTGTTTTAAGCTGGGAGTTTTTTTTCCCTACTTTTGGATTCAATATCAGCTCCTTTTGGGGCTTTAGCTTACAAGCCTTTGGACAAAAACTATACCACCAGCCCTCCTGGGTCTCCAGTTTGCCACCTGCAGATCTTGGGACTTGTCAGCCTCCATAATCATGTGAGCTAATTCCTTTACAATATATAAGGATATATATGTGTAGTACACACACACACACACACACACACACACACACACACACACCCCTCCTACTGGTTCTGTTTCTCTGGAGAACTCTAATACACACTTGTATTATATACAAATATATGATTTGCATGTTTGTGAATTAACAAATGGACTAGAAAACTTAATTCACAAGGCTTAAGTGACGTTTAAGACTAACATTTTCCAAGAAATAAAAGCAACTTGACCTAACGATAGAATTCTCTCAGTAGAAGGTCAGAAATGAGAAAGCTAGATATTTAAGGTGGTATGGATTCTAGAGAGCATAGGGTGTGCTTTCAATATACCATTTAGCCCTCAAAATGGATGTAAAATATGTTAGGGAAATGGTCAGGGGTGTGTTTAGAAATCCTGCTACCAAGATTGAGTCAAGGGTTTTGATGGAACACCAAGACATTTTGATAGACATTCTACTATTTGAACAACTTCAAAGCACTGGAGAGATTTAGAGATATGGAAACAGCAGAACCCTACTAGAGGTCTGGGCAGAGATGACAAAGGAGCTCCAGAATATATCTAGGGGTGTGAGACATCTACATGAACCTGCCCACATCCTTGAGGAAACAGCCCTATACACATATAACACATTTTCAGATTGTGAAGATTCCTGATAAGTTCGTTGATATCAATCTGAGAAAGTTCTGATGACTGAATTCAATACCTCCTCTCTTTAGCACACTGAAATGACTAAGTGGGCCAAATTAATTAATTAATACATATTAAATGTGTTGTGAAATAAGACTAAGCTATATGATAGAAACATAGAAATCATTTCCAATGTTTGTCTTTCATTCTGAGTTGTTGAAAATATACCTATATCTATTATCTCATTTAAAGCAGAGAGACAGGGACATCTGGGTGGCTCAGTGGCTGAGCATCTACCTTCAGCTCAGGTTGCGATCCCGGGGTCCTGGGATCAAGTCCTGCATCAAGCTTCCCACAGGGAGTTTGTTTCTCACTCTATGTCTCTGCCTCTCTCTGTGCGTCTCTCATGAATAAATTAAAAAAAACCTTCAAATAAATAAAACCTTAAAGAATATATGTGTATATATATATACAGACTTGATCCTGCAGAGAGACAGGCATCCCTTTAGGACAATAAAAGGAAGGCTCATGTTTTAGAAAACTAGAAGATTCCAAAATAATGGCACATTTGAGAAATAGGAAATCAAAACCAGGAACCAGTGCTTTGAGATCACAGAGCAAAATCAGGAACAAAGGATCGGTTTGAGTAGTGAGACCAGAGGCATAGGGATTATAGTTGTAGTTTAGTGTCATTCCTTTATACTGAGATCACTTTTATGCTTCTGCTATTCCCTACATTTCCTTGCCTTACAAATCCCACAACACAGGTTAGTCTGCAGGGATGTCCCCTTGTCAGCTTCCCTCGGCTTGGTGTGCCTCTAGGCCATGTCTTTCTGACTTTGCCACCCCTACATGGCAGCGTCTACCTCTCCAGCCACTTGAAAAACCTCCAGCATGAGTAGTTTTATACCGCATTCTTTACCTCCAAAGACAGCATTCAATTTTGAAAGGCTGATGAATGATATAAACAATTGGGAAAAAAATTGAACTTGACAGGGAGTAATTGATATATAAAAATAGGTCTGATAGTACTTTAAAAATAAGTCAACGAGCGCAAGACGCTAACTTTCTGTTCTATATCCCTCTCACCTGCCCCCCGCCCCCCGGTGAAATAAAGGTGTAGAGCTCAAAACAACTTATACTACCCCAATCCTAGAGCACTAGGAGATGACCCTTTCTTTTCGGAAAATCATCTAGTTGGTAGAACAGGCAATAAAACAGCTTATAAATGACATTGCTGACATTACCCTACAAGAGTTCTGTACTAGTCTCAAATTTCTCAACCCCTGTGCTTATTAGTCTTACATATTTGTTAAACCCTTTCCCCTTCCCCTAATTGCTTTATACTGTGTAGTGGGTAGTCCTCCACCAGGGCTTATTTCCATGGCCAAGTAAGGTTTGTACACTATAACATGGAGAGCAGTTCAGTTTCCCAAGACACTTCCCATGGCACAGGTGGGGTTCATTGTTGGTGATAAGCAACTGCCAATCAGTTTTCTTTCAAGTGTGGCCAAACCACATTTAGCTTTTATTACCAAATAATCAGATATTTAGTCTTTAATAATGATGGTGTTTTTTCTTTTTAATTTTTACTGTGCTCATATTATTAGGTCTGCATTTTTTTCCTTTATGATGTAAGCCTATTTTTCTCAATTAAGCCTACTTATTCTAAAGCATCATTAAACCTACCATTTTATTTTATTTTATTTCCCATTAATTATATATTTTATTTATTCAGTATAAGTGTCTCTTGGTAATTCTGTAGGCTTATTGAACACCAATAAGATTATTCTTGCTCATTAACTCAACTGGGCCTCCATTCATTCTTAGAAGGGCACTGAGTTAACTCACTGGAAAGAAATGAGCAAAGACCATGAGTGAGAAAACCTAACTAGTCATAGTACACATTAACTAACTTGTCTGAACCTTAGTTTACTCAGATGTCAAAAAGGAATAATAATATATGCTATATACGCCATGGGGTAGTTGTGCTCATCAAACCGTGTATTCATTTCAGGATGTTAAACTGGAAGTTTTGACTGAATACTCAGCTCTCATAGATATCAGATACCAATGTGATTTATGAGACAGACCTGCCTGCAGGAATCGAAATTGAGACAATTAAAACCCAAAGCAAGTCAATCACACAGACAATAAGAGGTTTGAGAGAGGAAAGAACTCGAGATGGAATTTCTTTAGCAAGAGCTAAGTTGTAAGGTCTCTTCCCTAAAGGGGTGCTTGTCCCTCCAAAACCAATCAAGTAAAAGAGACTATGACCTGTCACTTGGAAATCTGGTATCTGTCCCTTAAGGCTAGGGAGATGTAATAAACTGACAAACAACTTCCAGTGGCAACAATGGCCCAAAAAGTGTCTCCTTGACTTTCTTGGTACAAAAGCTGAGTGAGTGTATGCCTTAGATTAAACATAGGCCGTATAAACAGGGGAACCAGATGCAGATTCTTAGCGCCATTCTGTTTAATAGCACCTTTGACCTGGGAAAAGTCATAAAATAGAATCTAGGGATGGGTCCCCCACCCAGTCCTCAGGATTATGGAAGGAGTAAGAAACCATTCAGAAGAAAATGCATCATCACCTACATCAAGACAACTGTGCAGTTGGGAGGTTCCCGGAACTAAGGGTGGGAGGGGGAATCCAAAGAGCCTATGAAAGTGTTCCAGGAGAGAAAAGGTTTTAATATAGGCCAGGCCCAGGGGCCATGAGGTCACCTTATGAAGAACTGGCCCTATAAGAGCTTGCCTCTCCTCCTTACGTATTGCTTCAGCTCCAAATGATCTATAAATAGCAGCTAGCTAGTGCAGAGAGGAGCAAGAAAGGAAAAGAAATCAAATGCATCACATTTCTAGGGAGTGGGCCTAATGGGAGGAGAGAGTCGCTATAATTTTGAATGAAGTTGAAAGGTTTGACCATTACATGGGACTGGACATTTAAAGTACCAAATTGGGACAGTGTTTTATTACTTAAAGTGACTGGAATATTTTTATTACTTAAGAAGTATCAGAAAAGCCATGGGAATACCTAAGTTGAGTTTTCATCTAGGAACAGAGGAAAAACTTAATGTATTTTAGAGAGAAGTGACACAAGTGTAATTTTATCATTTTATCATTATATCTCACAACTTTATGTTCGATGTACTTGAGATACACACACACACTAAAAATACACATACTATATGACATTATGTGAAAAACTTAAGTGTCTATGGACACTACAATATAAAATAGATGGGATTTTCCAAGGTCAACCCATCATGTGCAGATTAAAAAATAAAAAGTTCCCGTATCCTATAATTTAATCTCCACTTTGAGAATCCAAGAGGGTCTAGAGTGTGGTGCAAGTGAGAGCCGAATGAAGGAGTTTCATCAGAAAGCTCTTGCTGTGCTGAAACTCCACCTTAGCGGCTCTACTGCAAGCACGGTGAAGAGATCACTGGGAGACCTATGAGCTGTCTCCTGGTCAGGAGACAGAGAAGACTGATGCCTAACCCCTGAGTAACCAGCCCATCAGCCCAGAGTCAGAAGGGGTAGAGAGGTGAATGTTTCCCATGGAGCAGATGTGAGTCATAGGAGAGAGAGCAGGTGTGGGATTTTCTTACATCACCCTGAAGAAGTTTGTCCAGGAGGCTCACACTGAGGATGTATGCTCTTCAGGTCCCAAGGGCTGAGGGAAGAGCCATAAGAGACCATATAGATTAGAACAGAAACACATGCTTAGTATAAGAGTCCCCAGAGAAAAGAGCCCGGTGGGGAATGTCTGGAGGGGCCATGAAAGCTTCCTCAACCAGGCAGATCAACTTGAACAACATGTCAGGCTTGGAGAACTAATAGTCAAGTAAGAACCAGTGAAGTCCACCTTCCTCCCATCTCATGCTCAACCCTGAGTTGAAAGGGTCTTACACAGTAGCTATAAGGTGAGGAAAGAGGTGAGCAAAACAGAGTAGAGGAAGAGCCTAGGCCCATGATGCCTGCTCTGATCACAGAGCTCCACTTGGGGGAGGGGAAAAGGCTTAATGTTCACTCAAGTTCAGAGCTGTGATTATTCCATGGAACTAGAAATTATGATTACTGAATTGAGACTGCATTTGTGACTTCAAGGTATTTCAGGACTGTTTTACCCATGAGTGAATTGAGAATTTACAGAGTTTACTAGAATTTTCACCTAGGAGCAGAGAAAGAGAATCCCCCTCCAAAAAAAAAAAGTAAAGGGATTGTATAATGGTTAGCGATTATATATCCTAATGCCTGAACAACACGTGAGTAAATACTCAGCAAATAATTATTGAATAAATTAGTGACATGCTAGTTTCACACACACACACACAACTCTAGAAACTATAAATCTTCCTATAGTAATACTTCTACATAAGTATATTGTTATAATAATTATCCATGGTAGGAGCATCCAGTTAGTTCAATCTTGATCAGTAAATTTTGCAGTGGAAAGCATTCATCCATTCATCCATTCCTTCACTACTTTAGATAACAAATGTTGATTGAACTACTATTTTACTCCAGGGACCATGAGTGCTTGCCCCCCCTTTACAGATTTTTCTATTCAAAGGAGAAGATGAATAAGCAAACATACAATAAGCCTGGATTGTTGACTGGGGTGGAGGAGAAAGAGGAAGAAGTAGATCACAAAACTTCCAGAGAGGGTTTTGCCCTGGACTTGCTGAGTTTTGGACAGCCAGCAGCCAGCGTCAAGGATAGACCCGGTCTTGGGAAGAAGGAGAAAGGGCAGATGCCGCCAAAGGCATTCTGTTCTCTTCATAAATATGTTCAACACTGGTTCTGGAAGTGGAAGCCAGAGCTGTGTTGTGGAATCATGGACAACTGACAGATGCTAGAACAGTCTAGAATGTATGATTAGTAGGGTGGGGCAGGAAGGGGTCAAAGGGCCAGAAGGCCTCATAAATCATCTGCCATTGTCTGGCATTCATTCAATAAACATTTATGAGCACTAGTTCTGAGCCAGCCCCTATAACCAGAGGGCATGGATCTGGGCTCTAAAGAATTGTCCCCTGGAAGCCCATCTTCGTCTTCTTCCTTAGTTACCTTCTCTTGTCAGGGCTTTTCGTTCCACTTCTCCATAGGAAGAGGCAGTAATAGTGTAGTTGAGCAGTTAAGAGCACAGGCTTGGAGTGTACCCTGTCTGGCTTTTGTCTGGGTGATTCCAGTCAAGTGATTTCATTTCTCTGAACCTCAGGCTCCTCAGAGGTAAAAAAGAAAAAAATGCTCTAGTAGGAACCCCTCCTTGGAAAACGGTTGGGTCGATTAAACGAAACAATGCATGTGAAGGAACTGGCTCAGCTCCTTGCATGTAGGAAGCCCTGCAGAAAGGTTAGTTATTTATCATTCCCTTCTTTTTCTTTTCTGCTTGCCCCTGGGAAATTGGGCACTTTATTCTACTTACCACAGATGCTGTGGTGTTTAAAATATTCTTACTCTGTGAAGCCATTTAATATTGGTACGTGGAATATCTCCTTTTTTCTCCTCTTAATCAGTGTTATTGTTAACAACTCAGAAGCAGCACAGTGATTATGGCTCCAGAAGGAGGGAAGTCTCAAGGGCTCATAACCTTTCAGAAAATGAAGGACCTTTGGGCTGAAATTCTGAAAGCTGGCTCTTACTGCAAAGGTGAGTTTGTGTGTGTGTGTGTGTGTGTGTGTGTGTGTGTGTGTGAAGGAATTTTGATAAAATTCTCTCTGACAAATTTCTGAGTCACTGGAGCATGAAAAAAGGTATTTCTCATCCCTTGAAAGAAATTCTGGGTGCCTTTTTCAGTGCGTGAATATCTCAATAAGCAGCTTGATTTTAAAATGTCAAACTTGCCACAGAACTTGGTTCTTGGGTAGGACAAATGCCTTTGATTTGTTTGAAGAAATTTGATTTGGAAATAGCCAAGTGATTAGTTGTCGAGACTAAAGCTTTGAAGTCACAGAGTATGGATTTCTATTATAGGCCCTTGCAGAGTCCCAGACATTTGCATGTAAAATATTTCTAGAACTTTTGCATATGCTTAGATATTAAAATAAGCACGCTTAATGCATTTATAAGATCCCATCTGTCACATACATAATACACTTAAAAATGCTACCCAATGAGGAAATATGGTCTTGTTGTTTAACCTTAATCAAATAGGAGAACAAACACACAGTACTAATGAACTATGACTGCTGAAGTCCTAAATGCAGGGTTGTATTTAATTCTGTACATTGTGCATTTGGGACAGTGTTAAATGATAGCTCTTATGAGATCTCCATTTGAAAGAGACTCAAGAATGTGGAGCTGAACCAAAGAGAGTCAAGGATCATTCAAGCATAGAAATAGAAGTCTAAAAAAAGACCTTGAAAGGTTAAAACATCCAATCCCTACCTAGAGTTACAGACTTGTGGGATGTGAGGGCTGGGGGAGGCCCAAGGGAGATCACCTATTCTAAACCATTCATTTTATAAAATCAGGAAATGGGTGTTCAAATTAGAGTCTGTTAAAAACCTTATTTGTGCTTTTCTTTCAGATTTTCAGAACAGAAAATTCTACAACTTCCTATAGTAACATATTTTTGTGCTTCATCATCAGGAAATTGCAACAACCTTAATTTCCTCCAATTAGGCCTATTTTCTTGATGCATGTGGATTTAAAATAACAGTCTGCCGTACATCTCTGTTAGTGACTAATGTTAGAATATGACACGATGGCAAAATGTTAGAAATTGGAAATAATTAATCCAGAGATAAGAAAGCTCACAGGGGACCTAACTAGATTTTTTTTAAAAAAAAAATAGATTTATAGTATGTGAATAGATTTACAGTCGTTCATTGTATGATGATGCAGAATCAGGAAGGGTATGAGTGAGGATTTGGAGCAAATGGTCTGAATTCTCATTCTGTCCCTTACAAATTGTGGAACTGGGCAAATTACTTATCTTCTCTCTCTATTTCTTTATGGATAATAACAATGAGTACTAGTAGAACAATGCTTTTTTGAAAAAAAAATAAAAGGACTTAGAAGAATGTCTAACATATTTAAACATTTAATATATGGGGGTCCCTGGGTGGCTTAGTCAGACTGACTCTTGATTTTGGCTCAGGTCCTGGAATGAGCCCCACGTGGAGGTCTGTGCTCAGGGGTGAGTCTACTTGAGGATTTCTCCCCCTCCTCCTTTGTCCTCTCTCCCTGCTGGCCTGTGTATGCACACTGTCTCTGAAATAAATAAATAAATATTTAAAAAAACCCATTCAACATGTGGTATTTTTATTGTGGTTGATATTGTTGTTATATACCATATTTGCAGGGTAATAAAAAGTGATCATCTATTGTCCTCAACCTCTATCCTCTCTAACAAATACATTATTTTAAGCTAATTGACTGCTATAAAGAGTTTGAGGAACTAATATTTAGGAAAGGGTGAAGACTCCTAAAGCTGATTACTGAAAGATCTTTTTCTTCTTTCTTTCTCAGGGATCATTTAGTATGACAGCAGCTGGGGATACTATGAATCCCATGCAGGAGAATGGAATCAGGTGACATTTTGGTGTCTTTCAAATCTATGATTTCCTGACTTTAGCGTAGCCATCATCATCATCATCCTCATTGCGCTCCATCTTATTTTCTTGGTTTCAGGAGCATTGATTCTTGCTTCCACTTAGAACATAAGAGCAGATAAAAAAAGACACATGTATGAGGTGTGTGTCCAATCTCAAGATCCAATTGCACTAAACAGCTATTATTTGAATCTTTCCTTCAGGAATGCAGAAGATAAGTCCTGCTCATTATCACCAGAGACTCCAATTTATCTGAGTTAAATGAAATTTAAATGATTACTGATAGTGGTAACTCTTATGCAAATCTATTTCAGATCAGTAGCTGTACGTTATTTTTCACCACAATGAAAAGCAAATCCTCTAAGTTCTCACTCTCATTACTTAATACAAATTGGTGTCACAACATGACCAGTAAAGAAAAAGAAAATCTTTCATATTATTTCCATTTGTTAGTTTCACAAATTTAATTACAGACATGGGAACTGTCAATCTTGTTGCTTTTATATTAACCAGGAACTACAGTAAACTTTACTGCTTTTAGGTCAGTATGTTATATATATATATATATATATATATATATATATATATATGAATTTTAAAAAGTGGATTGACCAGCAAAGCGATAAATTTGGATAATAAGAGGTTGACACAAAGACACTTAGGGGAGTCTTTATAGTCCAGGAGGAAGCCAATGATGAGTAGCCAGACTGTTGTTGGACTGTGTGAGACTATTTGAGGTTTGGGGAAAAGAGAAGAATGTTGATTTTTGTTTGTCTCTATATTTCAAAGACTGCCCCTACCTTCAAAAAAAATTACTTCCTGGAGTAATGTCTTCTAGTGATATAGAGACATACATGGAGTGAATAGTATTTCATTTTTTCCATATTTCTCCAAAATGCCAATTTGAGCCTATTGATACTGTGCTGAAGGAGTGTATAATGAAGGAAAGGCTAGAGCCACAGGTCCGCCTATGGGAAGAAGAAGGTCAACCAGAGAAAACAATCTAGAGGAACATGACTGGAATAGCTCATGGTACTGGTACTATATTGATTTTAGAACAGGAATAACATGTAATTTTGTCTTGTGGGTAATAAAAGCCCATTCTCTGTCTGAATGGGAGTTAGGGATAGTGGGCCTGCCTATATGAGAAGGAACCCGTCTTCACTGAGGAATGGAGTCTTGCTAGACACTACCTACAGTACATCAATCAGAAAGGAAAAGCCTGGATCCATCAAACATAGGACAAGCAATGGTGCTACCTGGGAGTCAAAGAGTTTCCTCAAGAAATAAACCAGAAGAGACTACAGAAAAGAGAAAAAGATATGTTTGCAAAAGCTCAGGACAGGTGATCCACATCCAGCAAGGGAACTTCCCTGCCTGACACATAAGACCCTTTGACTGCATGACATGATAAAGATGGCACCTGCAATGTGAATGTACCAGCCCTGGGCCCAAGTAAGCAAGATCCTCATGTAGGCTAAAGGGAAATGAGTCTAAGACCAAGCAAACAGAACAGAATGAGACGAGGTCAGGAGATGAAACAGGATGGTAGATTGGTTCAAATACATTTTCCTTGGTCATAGACCAGTTTTCACAATACCGAACGCAAGTGATCAAGGACAGAGCCCGTGAAAGGACGGTGTCTTCCCAATAAAGTATGGAGTACAATGATCAAAGGCCTTGTCTCTCATACTCACTGCTTTGCCTCCGATAGTTAGAAGCACATCTGGCACATGATAGCTACTCGAGACATCTGTATTGGGTGGATGAGTGGACAAGCCATGAATGAAGCTTTCTCCCTTGGTGCAGCTCTTGCTCTGAGAGCCCTTAGAGGGCTCACAGCCTTGGAGAGCCCACAGCACCCCCACAAGGCTGGGAAAGGCAGCCCAGGCCAGCTCTGACCTAGGAACTGGGACATGGACTCGGGCCCTCTTGATCTTGAGTTGCTTCTCTCCTCTGACTAATGGGCTCTTCTTGAGCTAGCCTTCTCTCCCTTACTGGATGGGTGAGGTGCCCAAAGCCTAGGCTCCAGTGTAGGCTTAGGGTGAAAGGTACAAAGGAAGCTGTAATTTGCTTTCATTTGCTCCAGACTCTGTGTTATACTAAGATCAACCCACCATAAATGAATTCGCCTGGTCTATCCTGGCTCACAGATGATCACATTAGGGCTTGACTTCAGCCAGGGTGTCCGTTTGCCTGACTTCATGTTCTCAGGGAGGCAGGGCAGTGGCTGAGGGCAGGACTGGAAGACTCAGATCCTGGGTCATGATTCCATCTGCCTTTTTTAAACAAAAAATATAGAATTCGACAAAAAACATGCCAGATTAAAATATAAGAATGTGGTTGGCTCTCAGCATGTGCAGGGATAAATATTTGGGGGCACTTTATGTCATAAAATCATTTCTCCTTTTTCTTTATCTCTGTAGTCATGGCAAAATAGAGGCAACAGCAGGAAAACAGAACAAACAAACAAAAAAGACACTCTACAGGTATCTCCAGGGAAGCTCTTGAGACACAAGTCAGAAAAGAAAAGATCAAGACAATCTGAGATCATACGTCTTCCAGGAGAATACTTCTCTCCTAGGTCCATGGAAAGACAGAAGCAAAGGCCGGGCAGACCCTGAAAGAGACCACTAACTGCTGGCAAGGATTTCCCTCCTGATGGATGACAGACAAACTGCCTCAAAAACCCTTATGGTGAAAGGATACGGCAGCTACTTGGACATAACGCAAATAGATCTGAGGTGGCCAGTGGTCTGGGGTTGACCAGCTGTTCATTTTCATAAAGCACAACACAACTTTCAGTCTAGAGTTTTAATGGCTAGTTTGTGCCTGATGCGATAAAGTCTGTGTCCAAACTGCTCCTCTGAGAAAGAGAAAGAAAGGTGTGCGGAGCACAGGGATGTTGTTCAACACTAATGGGCTCAATGGTCCCCAGTCCTCAAAGTCCTACCTGACCTCTTTATGTCTTAGTGAAAATGGTCCTGCGCCATAAGGGGAAGCTATCAATGGTCTTACTTGAGCCCAGCACATGTCCCAGTCAGAATCAGAGTCACTTACATGTTATTTACTTAATGTATTTTCTCTTTTTCTGTATTTTAATACTTATCGGCAGAACTACCCTTGTAATAAATAACACAAATTTACACTAGAGTAAAGGTCTGCCAACGATAGCCTGTGGGTCACCTTTAAGCAGCGGCCTATTCTCATGTGAGCTAAGCATGGCTTGGACATTTTAAAAGGGTTGTAAGAGATAATGAAGAAATATGTGACAGAGATCATATGTGACCTGCAAGGCTAAAATATTTACTCTCTAATCCTTCACAGAAATGTCTGCTGAATCCTACACTCAAACATTGTTTATTTTCTTACATCTAAAATTATGAATAATGAAGTAAGAAGGAACCAGTATGTTAGTTTTGGTTAGCCTGGAGAGTCACAAAGATGCTGTGAAACAACAGAATTTGTCCCCAGGAAGGAAATCTTGACACTTACACATTATAAAATGACCTATTGTTATATAATATTCTATTATTCGTTGTTTACATTGAGAGCATAGACTAAAATGCAGTCAGACGCATTTTATTATATTGTAAATATTCTTGAAAAATCATCTCAGTGATTGGCCCAATGTAGGAAAGCACCAATTACCACAAATTCTGATGACTACGGCCCCCACTCATTTGTGCCTTTACTAGATGAAGTGCTTTGCACACAATATCTCACTCAAAGACACTTCAGAATTGCACCACGAGGTACACAGGGCAGGGTTCTTCCCATTCCACAGCTGCACTGACTGAGGCTCAGAGGGGTCAACAGCCCATCCAAGGCCCCAAAGAGAGTAAGCGATGAGACCAGGATTCGAACTCAGTTCTAGCTGCTTGCAGAGTAGGAGCATGGAACCCTGACACGACACCGGAGGATCACTACCCTAAAGTGTCCCCCTTAGAAAGGAGACCGGGTATATTTTGTGCTTCCCTAATTTAAAAAATAATCAGTGCACCACTTGGGGGGCTGGAAATCAGCCACCACCTACTAAAGGAAAGCCCTCCCCTTGGCCCTCCCAGCTGGCCGCTCCTGCGCACAGACATCCTGCCCAGACAGCCCACCCCAGACACCAAAGCACCCTTCCAGAAGGGTTAAGAACCCATAAAAGGAAAGCCTCTCTCACCCTTTCATTGTGATTGAAAAAGCTGAGGTTAGGCTTTCGCATTTTCATTTGGGGCTATTTAAAGGAAGAACCTTTGAATGGTGGTTATTTCAGTTGAGTGTGTACTTCGCGTTCCTTCTTTTCACTGAAGCAATGCAGCCTTCCAAGCAATGCACCTGAAATGAGGTGCAAACCCCACCGGGCACCGTGGTGCCCTTTTCCCTCACATGAGCCCTCGCCCTTTCCTTTGTGTCTGCCTGTCACCTCTGCTTGAGGTCTCCACCTTTTCCAGGAGGAGGGAGTTTTCTAACTTTCTAGTCCCCTTTAGGTGGGAACAAAAGGGTAGGAGACCCAGCTGAAACCTCTAGGCCCTCAGCTTCAGGCCTCTGTCTTCAGCTGCTAAGGGAGCATTTTTACATGGAAGTTGTGCTATCACATCAAACTATAACAACTATAAACTGGACTTTTCTTCCTCAAGAATCCAGCTCTCTATCTAGGCATATTGCTGTCCATACAACGTTATATCCCGGACAGAGCTTCCTAAAATCTTTTCTGGCCCCTTCTCTGCCCCCATGCAGAGGAGGGTCCCATGGAACCTGGCCACCCACTCTTCCCCCACATCTTACCCTCTCTCTTTCTGTACTTGTCAGCTCATCATCTGATGATGTCTGGATTCTGTTCAAGGTCTTTGAATTTGTCTCCCTGCCTTGAGACTCTTCCTCTTTACACTCTACTGCAGCATAATAAAGCTTGCAAAACTCAGAGGCTGAAAGCAAGAGCCACGATTTATCTGCTCACAATTCTGCAACGTGGGAGGGTTCAGTGGCAATGGCTGGTCTCTGCGTCACGTGCGATGGCTGGAGCAACTTGACGTGGGGCTGCAGGAATCAGGCTGGTGTTCCCAACATGTCTGGTGATTCTGCGGGGTTGCTGAACCAGATGGGGCTCCCTGAGCCTATGTCTGTCGTGCCCTTCAAACCCCCGGGGCCTCTGTCCCCCTGCGCTCTCTCTCCAGCAGGTCAGGGAACTTGGGCTTTTGTACTTGGTAGCTCAGGATTCCAGGAGAACAAATATGGAAATTGCAGTGTCTCTTAAGGCCTAGGCATGACAGTTACAGGGCGTCACTTTTGCTTCATCCTGGTCCAAGCGAGTCACAAGCCACGCTCAGTTCAAGGGGAGGGGATCCACTTTTGCTTCATCCTGGTCCAAGCGAGTCACAAGCCACGCTCAGTTCAAGGGGAGGGGATCCACTCCACCTCTCTTTCTTTTTTTAATGTTTTATTTAAACTCAATTTGCCAACATGTAGCGTAACACCCAGTGCTCATCCCACACCCCCTCTTGATGGGAAAAGTCACAAAATAACGTTGTGGAGGGGCATGTAGGATGGGAGGGCTTTTTGTGTGACCACCACAACAAAGTAAAATCCATATTCTAGCACTTAAGTTTCAATATTATTGGATATCCAGTCTACTCAAAAATAGAATGATCTGGGCAGCCCAGGTGGCTCAGCAGTTTAGCGCCGCCTTCAGCCCAGGGCGTGATCCTGGAGTCCCAGGATCAAGTCCCACGTCGGGCTCCCTGCATGGAGTCTGCTCCTCCCTCTGCCTGTGTCTCTGCCTCTCTCTCTCTCTCTGTGTGTGTCTCTCATGAATAAATAAATAAAATCTTAAAAAAAATAGAATGATCAGCTCTATAAAAAGTGAGTTTCACATCTATTAAGTATATTCAAGGACAGACAGGGTGGTATAGGCACAAGATCTAATCCAACCCTAAAAAGTTGGGGTTTCCAACTTCTTTTCTACCTTTCCAATACCGTTGCAAATTTGTATCTAGGAAAAGAAAGATAATTCAAAGAATCAAGATGTGTATGGATACAATCAATCATTGATTTGTGGTGCAAAATCTCTCTCTCTCTTTTTTTTGGTGAAGAATCATTTTCAATTCTAATTTCACACTGTGGACCAAAAAATTTTTCAAATTGTTCACCTTAGACTTTTCATTGCTTAGAAACGTCCCATCTATGGAAGTGAACACCAATCTCTCACTTGGTGAGCACAGTTTCTTACCGTACCAGAATTCTCATTTCTTCTGTTAGACCCTACATTCTGGCCAGTGTCATAATGTCTCCAGAAGTTACTTCACTGTAACTCCTACATTCATCAGCCCTGTGCCATTCCTCACTCCTGCCGCCTCTTTTCTCCCACCGGATGAGCTTGTTCCTATTTCACAAAGATAGCCGGCTATTAGTCTTGACCGCCTTCAACTTTCTTCTTCTCACCCATGGATACACATCCTTAGCTTCGCCCCTTCTTATGACCCCACCCTAGCCCCTGCCGTAGAACATGAGGTACATGCATCCATCTACCGCTTCTCCAAGTTCTATTCGCCCTCATCTTCTCAGTAATACTCTTCCAACAATTAATCTCTCTCTTTTCTGTATCTTCAACCTGTCGCCCTCTGAGAGCCATTTCTTTTCCTCCAGCATAGAAACTAGCCATCTCTCACCTATCTGGAATCAACTTCCTAATCTCTGCCCAACATCTGACGATGATCTCATTTGCTCTCCAGTGTTCATAGCCAAGCTTCAAAAGCAGTCTCAACTGGTCTTTGTATGCTCATCAAACACCACAGCTAGGATTTATGAAGAACTTGAAAGAAAATTGGCACTGTTCTAAGCATTTTACCCACTTGAACTCATTTACTCCTCACAACAACCTGAGACAGTTCTATTTTTAGTTCCATTTTGTAGAAGAGGAGATTGAGAGAGATAGAGATTTAGTGAACTGCTCACAGTCAATGGCTAATGAATGGCAGAGTTTGGGCTTCAGCTTGGGTGGTCCAATTCCAGAGCCCAAGCACTCACTCCCCAGACATTACTGACTCAACCATTCATGCTATTCAGGTCACTGCATTCTGGTTTCTGCCTTCACCACGTCCCTGAAACTGCTCCCACACAGGTCACCAAGGCCAGGTAGTTGCTAATTTCAATTGACACCTGGTGGCACGCATCTAAGGTGGCTGCCAAATTATTCACGAAAAAGAACGAAGAGGGAGACTGACAAGAAAAGAAAGGGCAGAGAATTCCTGTCCATTGTTCAGGTGGGAAGGCATAGTGGGAAACTCTGTCCTTGTCCAGAGTGGCTGAAACCAGGAAAATTAATCATGTCTCCCACCCACTTACGCCTTATATACTTTAGCCCAAATTTCTACCTGGAAATATCTGAAGTGTTAGTCAATTCAAATCAAATTCATAATAGGCAAGGGCTCAAATATACCTGCAAGTGATCCTGCAGACCTAGGGTTTATCTTGCTAAACATCAATTTTTGCCAGGACCACTGAACAGCTTACTCACTAGCACCTGTGCAGAACATGGGCCTGCAAAGCCCTTTGCTGTTAGAAGCATTTTATAAAACTCAGTCTTCCCATGGAAGGTCAATAGCATTGATTGGCACGTGCAATTATTGAAAAAAAAAAAGTTCCCATTGTTAAACAAATGACCTTAATCCTATTCAAGTTAGAAAACCAGAATAGAAAGCTGTTTGGAAAAACACAGTTAACAACAAGGCTTCAGAAATGATGCCAAAAGACTAAAGAATGTAAAATGAAGGGGGAATAGTTCCTGCTTAGATATTTGAATATTTTTCATTTCTATCTCATTTAGGTGGTCGACAAATGTTTATTGAATGCCAAGGACATGCATGTTGCTGTATTATGTACAGAGAGTGATCTGAGAGTCCTACTCTTCTTGGCTTTAAATGCACGTGTTCAATATACATGCAAACTGGATGAACATTTATTCATTCATGAGGCATAGGTTGATTGCCCATGATGGGTAGCTAAGTCACTGTCCTTTAAGCATCCCATTTTCAGGGATCTTATAGATTATTAGGGGAAGAACACCATGAACAATGGTACAAAATTGTAAAAAAAAATATTTTTAAACATTTGGAACAGCAAAAAACACAGAGTAAGCATCTGATAACATTTATTAAATAAATAGTAAATGCTATCACATAGGCTCATGTGAAGCGTTGCAGACATTAAAAAAATAAAATCAGTGTGTATTTCATGAAGATGGCATCTAAACTGGACCTGGAAGAGAATGAGACTACCATTGACAGGTATGGAGGAAAACGTTTCAGGGCAAGGCCACGGAGGCAGGAAAATTTTAAAAAAATATGTGACCAGTTGCTTTTGCCAGGACTGGGAGGTAAGCAGGAAGTAAGATCAGCCAAAGAGTTAGTGTTTTAATCAACAGGCAGGAAGGAACCAGCAACATTATTGGAGAAGGTAGGACAGGATTAGAGAACATTGATTGAAAAAGATGTACTGATGAGGTATTAACACAGATGCAGGGAAGGAAGGAGATGAAGTCATGTTTGTCTTTGTATCAGCAGCCTGCACAAGGCCTGGCTATCAGTGAGTACAGTGGACATCTGGGCCATGAGCAAAATCATCCCCACCCCATGCTCAGCCCAGTTTCTGTGGAGCTGAACGTAGCTCCAGGAGAGAACAGGCAGCCCAGGTGCTACCCTGGCCTCGGTGATGGGAACGTGACCCAGTTGGGACTAAAGAGATCAGGCCTAGAAATTTTGTCTGAACTCCTAGAGAAGAAAAGCCCTTGATCTTTTCTTCCCTCTATTGGATTTTTGGAAGCAGGAGGGAAAACCCCTCTGAAAATAGAGACAATATGGGAGAAAGTGTATTTCATATTTCATAATAACATCCTTAGCTGGTTAAAACATTTTCAGCTGGAAGTTTCTCCTAACTTGCAAATGGGAAGGATCCTGATGGATATAGTAAGAATTTTATTTAATGAATAAACATATGAATGAATGATTTTTTTTTTTTCATGAAGAAATAGACCAGTGGGTGAGGACAGCAGTCCTTGGTTAGTCAGTCTATCATATCATTTCCTGTCCCTCGATGCCAGCAGTCAATTAGTTTCACTTGGAATGCCTCTCACCCACGAGCTATGATTTATTTCTACCCAACAATATCACAATCTATGTTTTTATCAAGTCAATTGCAAAGACTCACACTACTAGGCACACAGGACCTATGCAGTAAATCCTTTGGATTTATTGCAGAATCTAGGCTTTAGAGAGAAAACAAATCATGAAAGATTCCGTTCCTCCCCCCAGCCCCAGAAAAGTAGAGTTTCACTTCAAGTAAAAAATGATTAATACTGGAAGTATCACTCAGCTGGCCCAAATAAGCTCCTCTGGGCAAATGGCAGAGAAGCTAGAGGGGTTGTTTTCATATGTGCTCACCTAAGGCAACGGCTCCATTAATACACACACACAAAAATCAAATATCGGTCAGAACATTTCAAACTTTTTTTCATTCTAGCTTCCTACCAGCTAGTCAGAGCCACTCAGTATTCCCATGGTGGCATTACATTGCCAAGGCTTTGGCTGTTGTGAAATAAAATAACTGCTCTCCCCTGCCTTACCTATTGTTAAATTGGTGGGCTTTATACATCATTCATAAGCCTCCTGGTGTTATTTATTGTGAATCTCTCTTGCTCAAGTCACATTTGATCAGCATACTGAGAAACAAGTGTTCCAGCCACTAAACAAAACTTTTATAAGAAGAGAAATGATTTGAAACATGTTCTGGATTCAGCTTACCTTAATACAGTTAACTGGATTAGCTGCCAGGGATATGTCTCTTCGCGAATTATTTGATGAATTTGTGACTCTTTTCCCCAGGGTCTAAACTGAATTCATTCAATATTTACTGAATGCCTACACTATGCAAGATACCATGCTAGGACCTGGGGCAATCTGATGTTTTGTACTCTTAGATATCATCCCTTGAATCCATAAGAAAGTAACAAAAATGTAAATGACGAGGATATGAAAAAGGAAATAGGAGGGAGTGTGTTGTGTTAGGGTGGCAATAAATAGGGAAAAAGAAGTCTTTCAACAATAGTCTTTTTTTATTAGGGGGGAAAAAACATCTTTTGGTTAAGCCCCAGGCAAAATCATTGCAACATATAACCAGAGGAATTTAAACGAAACAGATGCAATAATTATCTCCTGCATAAATAACATGCTTTTATTACCTAGCTAATACTATCGTAATCATGAATAGATTACCCTTTTGTGAGGCTTTCTCATTTCCACCACTAAGGTAGAAAAAGCGAGCGATTCTCCATCAGCAGATACTGTGGTCAAAGGAAAGACTATTGGAGTTTCCTGTGTGATGAGACAATATTTTCTTCTCTGCCTCCCTTTCTCCCTTCCTTTCTTCCTGTCTTCCTTCCTTCTTTTCTCCATTTTACAAATATTTACGCAATTCCACTAAAAAGCTAAGGAGAAATTTCCATAGTGTTTGCTATTACCAAATTATATCGATCAGAAATCCCTTCTCATGACTGACTACACTGGGTCATCATACTCCGGACCTGAAATTCCATGGTCCCTTGACTTCAAATGAGAGGAGTCTAGATCCTCAAGTCTTAAAAGCAAAGATTACTTTTTTTTTTTTTTTTTTGGTAAAAGTGTAATGAATGGGAACAAAACTATGAGGAAACTCCCCGTTTGGGGTGGTGGAAGGTCGTAGCCTGGAGAGTTTACATCATTTCATTAACTGCAAGGCTGGTGTGTTCAGTGGTGAGGAGGCTGACAGATTTGGGGGCTAATCTTCCTCAATATAGTCATTAAAAAATGCAACATTGTCCTTCTGCAGGGTGTTCTATTTAGTAAGAGTCAATGCTAAAGGAATTTTTGTTTCTTACCACATGAATCCAAAGGCTAACATCAGAATCTTCAATGTGCCCTGAATAGCTATTTAAGTCATAGGCATTAAAGCATCCGAGGATAAAAGCTTCAGCTAGTTGATACGTGAGGGTCTCAAGTACTGTTACTTTCATTTTCTCGAGATTGTATAAACCCAAGAACTTTCACAAATGGGCACTTTGAACTAAACCCATCCTTACTCTCTCTGCCTACTGTTGTCGAACTGGATGGAAGGAGGCCAGTCAGGAAAGGAGCCAGGGAGGGAAGGAGGGAGGAAGAAAGAATTGATTGATTCTGGTATATATAACACCCTAATTTTAGCAAAAAAAAAAAAAAATCAGGAAAAAAAAAAGAAAATATGAAAGTGTCAGCAAGAACTTGCATATACATAAATACCAATATTTGGCATTTCAACGCAAGCTACTCACTGGTGGAGTTACATAAAAAGTAAATGACCTTATCTGAACACCGCTGTATACTTTTTGTCACTTGCTGCAATCAAAATGCACTTTATTTTATTTCATTTTATCTTAATTCATGTTACATCGCTCTAAAAATTATTTCAGGCATCAGTTCAATTACCTAATAAATTCAACTTAAAAAACAACTTTTACAAATGACTTTTCCCTAACTTAGGGAGGGAAAAAAATGAAAGAATATGGACAAGAACAGAGAATTAATTGTCCACTATCCCATTGTTCAGATAACCAGCATTGAGAAGTCTACATCTTTGAAATTTCTTTTTTCTTCCGAGTAAGAGTGTAAAACTTGGAGGAACGCCCAATGCATAGTTTTGTATCTCATTTTTTTTATATCCTTTTACTACAGGCATTTACTCAGATTAACATGTATTTTTCTACTTTACTTTCAATGTCCATTCAATCGTCTATCTTATGACTCCAGCATGCTTTACTTAACCAGTTCTCTGTTGTTGGGTATCTAGGTTATTTCCAACAGGCCTTTGGCTACATATATTTTTAGGTCTGATTCAAGCCTGGGAGGGATGTTTCCATATTTTCTTTTTTGTCCTAAGATTCTTTGGGATAGAGCCTCTCCCCCAAAGCTTATTTACCTTACTCATATAAAGACACCTCACTTCATGGCCACAAGCTACGCTGTTGCAACATGTTAAAGGAAATGACTTCTGTCTAAGTGATCTGATGAGATGTTCTTACTCCAGGCACCAACATTAAAAAATTCAAAAAAGAATAAGGATAGGAGGTTTTATTATTACAGAAAAAAGTCTAACTCTTTTGTTTATCTGCTTGGTTTCTCTTTTGCATACATTTGATTATCTAAATGCCAGTTTTCCAAATCTTAACGCTTTCAGTCCTCAAAGGATAACATTTAACAGCTACAATATTTTTAGCAAAGTTCAGATTTAAAACAAAAAAGCAAATAAAACTTTCCCTTGATATTAATCTTCATAGTCCAGTAATTTTTAGATTCTAATTATTGTTACATGCAAAACACCATTGTAACACTAAAATAAAATTTAAAACCTAAATCTGGACACATTTTACTAAATTCCATTCCTTCATAAGCATGCAATAATTTTATACCCTCATAATGAAATTTTTTTCTCTGAGCCTCAATATCATAAAATTTTTCATGTTACCAATTAGACTTCATGTATATAACCCTGACAGATATTTTTAAAACTGACCAGAAAAGCCTCCATTGTTGAGTACTTGGGTTGTTTCTAATCATTCACTAATATAAAAAATTCTGCAATAAACATCCTAGCTTTTGTTTCTCTTCTTGTAAATGATTTCCTTAGGCTAAATTCCCAGAAGTGTAAATATAGCATCAAAGGATATGGACATTTTTATGCGTGCTGAAAGCCTTTCTGAAGCGTTTACATTGCTACCAGTAGGATATGAGTTTAGCAGTTTTACCAGTATTTTACCAGCAGTGACTGTTACACTTTAAAAATGATTTCTATTTTGACAGATGTAAAATGGTAACTGCTTATGGTTTTTAATCTATGTCTTTCTGTGGGTTGCTCTCTCAAGAACCCCGGGGTGCTATGTATAGGATGCTCCTTGGCACCATGTGCGAAATAGTAGTCAGAATAAACAGATACATAAATAAAATGGGCCACTCCAGAGCAATTTCTGTTCATTGAGACCTCTCTCCTCTTCTAAATAAAAGATGATCTAGGAAGTTGATGTAAGTTTGTATCTCCTTATGTCTTAGACTGTGTCATCACCACAGTGATTTAACCCAACTATCTGAAACTGAAGGTTGGTTTTTCAGGAGACTAACGATATTCAACCTAGATTTATTTGATATTAGGGCTATTACAAACCATGACAGGGAGAAATGTTTGTTACGACACAATTTATTTTTATACGAGCATCCTTTATACCAAGAGTCATAAAGCATTTTACAGTGATGCATAAGCTAATGGTCCTTGTAGAATGCTGATTTTTCGATGTTTATTTAACTTGTGATGAAAAAGTGGTTGTTCTATTTTCTGGCAGGTAACAGCTGACTTCCCAACAACTGTGTTCAAGAAAATAATCCCAGAGGTCAGGAAAGACCAGAGACCTGGATCATCACGATTTACCCTTTCTCACTGCCTCACACAGGACTGAGGAAATGCAATGTGGTGAAAACAGAGGAGAAGGAAAAAACATTAAGAAAAAGCAACAACAACCCTCACCAACAGAGAAAATCTGTCAACCAAGTAATATTTTTTCATAAAAGAAGTGAAAACCACTCTCCTGTCTTTCCCCAGGAAGTGCGCAGCTCCTCAGCTCAGTGTAGGGCTGATATGACATTTAAATGATAAAGTAAGACAATTTGAAGTTCACCATATCAAACACAGCAACGGCTCCCCAAGGAACGAGAAAGAAGAATCAATGGCTGTACTGTTGGATGCTTTAGGCCTGTGGTATTATTTTCATAAATTAAATTTATAACTGGCTGGCTGGCTTTCTTTTGCCTTTTTATTGAAGTCAAAACATCGTAACTCCCCATCGAGATGGTACTGACAGTTTTCGGATAGACTTGTTGGCTTTCTCTTTTCTTTTAGCCCAAGTCCCTCATCCGAATGCAGAAAATCTGGGAAGTGCTTGCTTCCAAGGGAATAAAGTGTAGGGGAGGACTCTTCTAAAACCACAGAGAAGTGACTCAGCCAGTCAATGGGAAAGTCTTTATTCTCCAAGGACACAAGTTCAAAATCTGGAACCAGGAGAAAGTCTCATCAGGTCACAGGGTGAGTCAGTCAACATCTAAAAGGCAGAAAATTCAATGTTTGATTGTTATTCACTTGAGGGTTCTCCAGGTCCTTTGTTAAGATGTGGTTCATTTATTCTTTCTCCCTCTCCATCAAACTTCATGCTCTCTACTCTTGTACCGCTGGAAGGGAAGGAGATGAATCCCAGTCAGATTTTTTTTTTTTTTGCAATTTATAGAATGCCTGATTAAAAAATATATATTTAGGGGCACCTGAGTTAACTGACTGCCTTCTGCTCAGTTCAAGATCCCGGAGTCCTGGGATGGAGCCCTACGTTGGGCTCCACACTCAGTGAGGAATCTGCTTGTCCCTCTCCTTCTGCCTCTCCCTCTGCTTGTGTTCTCTCTCTCTCTCCCTCTCTCTCTTTCTGTGTTTCTCAAATAAACAAAATAATTCTTAAAAAAAATATAAAAGCCTTGATGAAATCAAACATGATGGCAAATGTGACCTTTGCAAAGTTAATGGCACAAAGAGGCTTTTGAGAGATGAAACAATGGAAAGAACACTTGAGTCACATGGGACTGAATTCAAATCTCTGTTCTGAAGCTAGCTGTGCAACCCTGGACAAGTCACCTATCCTCTTCAACTCCTGGCTTCTCTGTCTATAAAATGGAATTAGGAGCTGCCTCACAGAGTAATTTCAATGATTAAGTAAGATGATAATTTAAAGATTCTGGTACGATGCCTGTAGAGTACAATGCCTGCGGACAGCAGGCAATGAGTAAGTGGCCACTGATTCTGCTATTGCTGTTGCCAGGGGTTTAAATAATTAGCTCATTCTTTTACCATCTTCCCTGAGAGTAGATAGCAACACTCAACTAGGACTCACAAGGGGGGGGGGGGTGGGTTGTGGCAAATTTGTTAGCAAGATGGTGAGTTCTCTTGCTCTCCTGCAAGACCCTTCCTCCCAGGAAACTCACCGCAAAGCGTAATGAAGCAGGTAATTAACAATGAAGGCTATGACCATTGCATGGGTCGTGATCAGCATCACCCACAATGACAAATATTTATTGAGCTTTTCAAAGGTATCAATTGGATACAGATAAAATATATTTGTAGGAACCAGAGGTTGTGGTTTTAAATACCTTTCCATATTGATTAATAAGATGGCTTCCTGGAAACAGATATAAAAAATAAATAAGTCTCTTGAAATTGTTTCAGCTGTGTGTGTCAGAAACTTAGCTAAGGCATTAAGTTGGAAGAATGAAAAGATCTTAAAGAAGATGTTTAGAATTAAAGTAGTGCTCAGTCAAGGTACAGAGTGCTGAAAGGATAACTTAGGAAGTGTGGACGTGGTGTGGCAAAGCCACGATAGATAGTGCTATAGGCCATGATGGATAGTGCTGGGCAACAGTTGGTGGGGGGAGGGCTGGAGGAACATGAGGAGGGGGAGGGGGTCACTAGGAACATAGAAACAGCTGTATGGAGAGGGCATCTGAAAGAAGGTGTAATTTTGGCAAGGGCAGTAAACCCAGCCTAGAGTGAACTTGCAAGGAGGTATCTGGGAGAAAAAAATACTCCAACCTCACTCTCCTCCTTCCTACTGGTCTTCTGCTAGTACTCCCAATGGCTAAACACAACCAAAGTCCTGGGAGCTAGAGAGCTGTTGGCTGTCATCTATAGAGGTCAACCTCCAGGACAGAGAGCAAGGCGAAGGGTATAGAGTGGCTCGGGGGGTGGGGGGGTGGGGCAGCAAATAGAAGATCTTTAGCCTACCCACAGACCCAGGTAAGATGAAAGCAAATCCTTAGAGTAGGAAGGCAGCTAGACCAGACAGTTCTTTAGAACAGGGATTGCGTCTTGCTTGCTTTTGTACCTGGTTGTCCAACAAGTGCCTAGCTCAGAATAAGCACTCAACAAACATTTGTTTCAGGAAGAGCAGTATTGCTTGGACATTCACTTCAATATTAGATTTTTAAAGAATATTTTCAATTTGCCACTAAAACGATCAAAAGCTTGTCTCCGCAGAGTCACAGAGAAACATGAAAATAGACAAAGTGACAAAAGTTTGGCACGTGAAGTCAAAACTGTCTTATCTCCAATGAGCTGTGCAAGGCAGCTCTGCACATGAATGCATTCCACAGCAAAGTTTGGCTCCTTCACAGCAAGTTCAAGTTTAAATCCTATATTAACACTATTGACTGATATAAATGAAGCCTCCACAATTTACCTAAAGGAGTGGTGCTTTCAGGTAAACACTTGGAGGAGCAAATGTAAAGAAGAGTACAAAATGGAGTAAGTCTGCAAATTTAAAGGTAAGCTTCCACTATAAGGAAACTTAAAAAAAGTTTACGCTTTTTCCTATTAAAATTATCTATAGTATTTTTGCTTTTGATCAGATGATGTTAAAATAGTTGTCTGGGATTAAATTTCCTAAACCTTGGCCATGTTTTTATTTAAATTCTAGTTAATTAACATGCAGTGTGAAATATTAGTTCCAGGTGTACAATACAGTGATTCAACACTTCTATACAGCACCCAGTGCTCATCACAAGGGCCCTCCTAATTCCCATCACCTATTTAGCCCCTCCCCCTACCCACCTCCCTTCTAGTAACCTTCAGTTTGTTCCCTACAGTTATGAGCCTGTTTCTTGGTTTGCCCCCCTCTTTCTCTTTTTTCTCCCTTTGCTCATTTGTTGCGTTTCCTAAATTCCACATATTAGTGAAATTGTATGGTTACTTGTCCTTCTATGACTGACTTATTTTGCTTAGCATATACTCTCTAGGTCCACCCATGTTGTTGCAAATGGCAAGATTTCATTCTTCTTTATGGCTTTCTTATTCCATTATATATATATATATATATATATATATATATATATATATATATATATATTCTTATTCCATTATACATATACCATAGCTTCTTTATCCATTCATCAGTGTACAGATACTTAGGCTCTTTCCACAATTTCGCTATTGTAGATAATGCTGCTAAAGACATAGGGGTGCACGTATCCCTTTGAATTAGTATTTTAGTATTCTTTGGATAAATACTTAGTAGTGTGATTGCTGGTCATAGGGTAGCTCTATTTTTCACTTTTGAGGCACTTCCATGCTGTTCTCCAGAGTGGCTGCACCAGTTTGCATTCCCACCAACAGTGCGAGAAGGTTCCGCTTTCTCCACATCCTTGCCAACATCTGTTGTTTCCCGTGTTTTTGATTTTAGCCTTTCTGACAGGTGTGAGGTGATATCTCACTGTAGTTTTGATGTGCATTTCCCTGCCGATGAGTGATGTTGAGCATCTTTTCATGTGTCTGTTGGCTATCTGGATGTCTTCTTTAGAAAAATGTCTGTTCATACCTTCTGCCCATTTTTAATTGGATTATTTGTTTTTTTGGGGGTGATGAGTTTTAGAAGTTCTTTAAATATGTTGGACACTAACTGTTTATCAGATATATCATTCGGAAATATCTTCTCCCATTCTATAGGTTGCTTTTCAGTTTTATTGATTGTTTCCTTTGTTGTACAGAAGCTTTTTATTTTGATGTAGTCCCAATAGTTTATTTTTGATTTTGCTTCCCTTGCCTCAGGACACAAATCTAGAAAGAAGTTGCTATAGCCTATGCCAAAGAAGTTACTGCCTGTGTTCTCTTCTAGGATTTTTGTGGTTTCAGGTCTCACATTTAGGTCTTTAATCCATTTTTGAATTTATTTTTGTGTGTGCTGTAAGAAAGTGGTCCAGTTTCATTCTTTTCCATGTAGCTGTCCAGTTTTCCCAACACCATTTGTTGAAGAGACATTTTTTCCCCATTGCATATTCTTTCCTCCTTTGTTGAAGATGAGTTGACCATGTAGTGTGGATCCGTGTATGAGTTTTCTATTCTGTTCCATTGATCTACGCGTCCATTTTTGTGTTTTAGTTTTAACCTTGGCCATATTTTTACAAAAGCTGACTAAAAGGAAAACTTCAGGAGCTGGGTTTTTTTTTTATTTTAAGTAATATCTACACCCAATGTGGGGCTCAGACATACAACCCCGAGATCAAGAGTCATATGCTCTACCAATTGAGCCAGCCAGGCGACCCTTCAGAATTATGTAAGTAGGACAAGGGATGTTTGACCACAAGTCAAACACTAGGATGTCATTTAGGACAGTGTACTTCAAACAGTAGCAATATACCTCACCTAGTAATCTAGTACACACTCAGATATATATTGCGTCACAATGTAAAATGTTTTTTTCTTAACGTAGATAGTGGTTAAACATTTTGAAATACACTGCCTTAAATGCCAATATGCATTTGCTCTGCTTAAAACATGCCTTAATATATGATAGTTAATCAGTACTATTGATATATATGTATTCCCTATTTACCCATTCATCTAAAACAAATACTGTGTCTATGTGTCATGCATACTGATAAGCTGTATTCTTTTGTAGTCTGTTTT
Organism: Vulpes vulpes; assembly: GCF_048418805.1. NCBI lineage: Eukaryota > Metazoa > Chordata > Mammalia > Carnivora > Canidae > Vulpes > Vulpes vulpes. The sequence goes on from NC_132782.1 coordinate 145,059,306, forward strand.
TTTTTGCTTTTAAAAAAAGTGCTGACTGCCACCTACTAAATTGATTTCAAGACCCACTAATGGGTAGAGACCTATAGTTTTAAAAGGCCTGATTTGGTTTAGCTCATATATAAATGCCATTTGTGGAAAATAAGAAAACACAAGTCTGCCTAAAAAATGAAATGATAGGGAGTGAATAAACTGAGGAGAAAAACAAGAGGTAATTTATCCAGAGCCTATGGAGATGGCTGGGCCAATTTTATATTATGAGTTGCAAGAGTGAGAGCAGAAAACAATCTATTAATTCAGTTCCATACATTAATTTCCCCCTATTAATTCAATCATTTATTCCACAAACTTTTGAGTTCCTGCTCTGTGTTGTCCAGAGATAAAAGACACAGTGCCTATGCTCATCAGAAGTTCATGATCTGGGAAGATGGAGACAAGTATAGAGATAATTACCATATGGATGGCAACAGTTGCTCTAGATACACAGGGTGCCGAGGAAAAGGAGGCTGTGGAGTCAGCCCACCTGGAAAAGTCAGGTGCACTGCCTAGGGGAGGCCATGCTCAAGACATGCTAGGTACCTTTAAGAACCTGTCCAGCTTGCATTTTCAGGGTTGCAGTCAGGGTAACCCAGCTCTGCATCTTTATTCTACCTTTATGATCTCAGTGACTTTGAACAACCTTCTGAGCCTCACTCTTTCCACCTGTAAAATGAAAGAGCAATACCACATACCTAGCAGGGTTACGGGAAGGATTAAGTGGGATCATGTCCAATAAGGAGCCAAGCACAGCAAACAAGAATCCAACAGTATCATTGTCAACATCAAGAGCTTCATTCTTTTTTCTTCTTAACATTGGTAGCAAGAGCTTCCTTGCAAAATGGTATCCTGAGTTTGAAGCTGGGTCTCCTGAACTTGTCACAAGGTTGGGAGATGCTCATGCTAGGACAGAGACCACAGCCTGAAGTCTTTAGAGAAGAAGGACCTGGCATAAAGGCTCCAGCATGATGCACTTTTGGTCTGGAGTTCTTTTCCTGAGCTTTAATATTGTTGTCTGAAGTGTTTAATTGTGTAATTTTAAATATTTTGATGTTTTTGAGGCTTAAGGGCACAGGATATAATTACTTAGAGATGAAATGTAAGATAAGGAAGGAAGCGCTATCAAACTCCAAAGTCTGCCATGGGCAACCACCAGGGGAGAAACTACTTAAATAAAAAACACAGCTTATTAAAGTTGTACTAAAATTCAAATGATAACTGATCACTGATCACCATGTGTTTTGCATAGAGAATTCCATGGAGGGTATGAACTACGAGCAGATACAGAGGTTCATAAAGAACAATTTTGTAGGTGAGAAGAAAAAAGCAGAACCATATTAAATAAGACAATGACCAATCCTGACTGTCAAGATTCAATTTCCACTTCCAGTTTTCCTAAGTTAGATCTTTTTGTGCTATGATCTTACTTCAATAAATAAGACATTCAGATAAAATGATCGTATTACTTCCACTCATCCTACTCAAAATCCACAGAAGCCTAATCTAACCACTGTAAAATCTGCTACCATTCCTTCTCTTATCCATCAACCCAAAAAGCTTAAACAAAATCAGAAATTCTGAGTCTCCCACCTAGTGATTCTAAAAAAAAAATCACCCACATTATCAGGCTGTTTCCATTGAGAATGATTTTAGTGATGTGAAGAAGAAAAGTAAATGCTCTTTAAAAGACTCTGTTTCTATATTAAATCAAATAAATAAAAGATAACAGGATGCTGGTTAGGGTTATAATCTTGTTACTGCGTAGAGCAATTGCTAATGCAAATGAAAAATAATAGAGTCAGGCCCATTCAGCAATTGTCTTTGACAGCAATGCAGACTCCTAGAAACCCTCAGTGATCAAACTTCCGATGCAATAGTGAGACTTGGTTCCACAGTGTCTCATTTATTTGTTGCAATCAAAGATTGGCTTACTTCTTGACACATGGAGCCAGAGGACCAATGATCAAAGGGAAATTAATGAGAAAGGGACTTCTTAGTGAATCGGGGACAAAAAACTTAGCAAAATGTATCACTGAGACTTTTTCAAATTGTGTGATTTCTAATACAATGACTGATCAGCAGCTTCCATTTGTCTCAAGTTTTATGCTTAAAACATCATGGCACAAAGACAAACAACCCAATTAAAATAATGGGCAAAAGATGTGACATGTCTCCAAAAAAAGATATATAAATGGCCAATGAGCACATGAAAAGATGCTCAATGTCATTATTCATTATGGACGTGCAAACCCAAACTACAGTGAGATGCCGCCTCACATAGATCAGGATGGCTATTAAAAAAAAGAAGAAGAAAAAAAGAAAAAAGAAAAAAGAAAAGAAAAGAAAAGAAAAGAAAAGAAAAGAAAAGAAAAGAAAAGAATATGTGTCTGCAAGGATATAGAGAAATTGGAACCCTCAAACACCGCCAGTAGGAATGTACAATACTGCAGTCACTGTAGAAAACAATTTGGCAGTCCTTCAATAAACTAAACATAGAACTATCGTATGACCTAGCAATACCATTCCTAGGTATATACCCCAAAGAATTGAAAACTGGTGTGTGAGCAAAGAGATCTTTTTTTTAAAAAAAGTTCATAGCAGCACTATTCACCACAGCCAAAAGCTGAAAACAATTCAAACGTCCATCAACTGATGAATGGATGAACAAAATAGAGTATCTTATTCAACCATAAAAAGGAATGAAGCACTGAGATATGCTAGAACATGGATGAATCTTGAACACAGCATGCTAAATGAAAAAGACACAGACACAAAAAGGCCATATAACCATATGATTCTATTTATAGGAAATATCCAGAATAAGCAATTTCATAGAGATAGAAAACAGATAGTAAGTGATTGCCAGGGGCTGGGGGAGGAGTAGAGAGCAACCATTTAATGGGAATGGCTCTTCCTCTGGGGTGATGAAATGGTCTGAAACTAGACAGTAGTGATGGGTGCACAACACTGTAAATATACTAAATAGCAGTGAATTGTACACTTTAAAATGGTTACAATGGTAAATTTTATGCAATGTATATTTTAACACACACACACACAAACACACACCCTCATGGCAATTCCAGAAGTTTTTAATAGAACTGAGGCAAGTACTTACGGGTAGCAATATGTCTGAAAGGGCTCTAGAAGTTCTGCATCAAAATTGTGTTTGCTAAACAGGAATATGGTTTTCATCTAGACTGGGTATTTACACAGAATGCCTGAGAGGAGACTGGTGGAGATCAAGGAAGGGGAAAACTTCTGGGAACCACCCCATATACCACCAATATTAAAACACCTTACAGAAGTGGCCAGTTTTTCCATTCTAAAGTAATCATTATGGGATACTACTCCTTGTAGTGGACACAGAAAATAAATCAGACTTTGTGTACTCAACAAAGTTCACATTTTGTTATCTCTATTTATTTAAGCAAACATGGCCTATAATTTCTGCTCCCAGTGTCACCACTTTTCTCCCCTGCGATACAGAAACACTGCTAATTTTCTTCTCCGCTCCCCTGGCATTTTTTATTATTTTGAGTAGCAACAGGGAGCAAGCATGTTTACATAAATGTAATAAGCTACTCCCCTCAGCAGCCCACAATCAATTTCATTCTTTCCCCATATTTCTCTATTAGACAGTGATGCTTTATTGTCTAAGGGCACTATTTTAATTTGCCAGCCCATCTTGAATTCAAGTTTCAAAGCAAGAAATGGAAGGAACTACATTCCTCAGAGCTGATGGCTTACAGGTTGTTTCGGTACAACTGAAGCATAGGTATGTGCGCTCCCGGGATATTTACCAACATGCTAGGAGGTATATAAATCCCAGAAATAATATGGTACATCTTTCTGAACTGTCAGTTTCACTCCATGATAAGGGATCTAAGAACATTACTTTTATATTAAAACAGATACATTATGGAAGAAGATGCAATATCTACATGTATTTTTAAGATTATACAAGACTTAAAAGAAATTGCTTACTAGCTTCCAGCTTCTGCAGGGGCAAGTTCATTTTCCCCAGCCTTTAGGAATATGTAAAAGCACTTTGTAAACTACAGAAGTGTAGCACTGGGCATGCCAGTGGAAAAGTGTGAGGGCCCCCTCTAGTACCACACTGAGAAGTCAGTCTTGTTGCAGAATTATATTGTTCTTTATATTGAGTTTGCAAAGTGTTTTTACATACATAATTGATCCCATCCTTACGATGTCCCCGGGAGGTTTATATTTTATAGAGAAAGGTAAGGTGGCTCTGAAAACTTAAGCAATTTTTCATTTATAGGGTTAGAAACACTCAGACTAAGAATCCAAGATACACTCGAAAAGGCAAAGCAAAATGGCAAGCTGAGAGAGAGAGATACAGTACTGATTCAAAGTCTGTACTCAGAGAATCGTGATGCAGCTGCACTCCTCTCCCAGAAAGGAGGCAAAGAATTCTCCAGTGTAATTGAAACAAAGAGAATGGTAGGAATAATGGAAAGTGGGGATGAAACCTTGTGGCTGAAAACCCTGAATCTGCATACAGAATGGGGTGATCCTCAGCCTCCTGGCAATCACATTGTGTCCCCAGGTGATTGGAGTGTTTTCTGGAGATGTTAAGTATCTCCCAAAAGTAAAATCTACATATAAAAATTAGGAGTCCTCCCAAAAAAGCTGGCTCAGCAAGATCAAGCTACAGTGAACACAAAACCCTCCATGCAATACACAACTTTCAATCAGACTTAATTCTTTGTATTATTCTTAAATATAAATCAGCAGCAGAGGTTGCCATAAATTGAGGAAAGCTTAAAAAATAAAAGCCAAAAATCAAAACAATCAGAAAAAAGGTAATAATAAAAAAACAATATGCATATATAATATGTGCAGGAACTGAAGAAAATGTAATGACATCATGTAAATAAGAAAAAAACATTGCGTCTGTAAAACAAGAACAGGTAGCTAGGAAACAGAATCAATTGAGAATGCAAAAGAACTCTTGAAAATGAAATTTTTAAAAAAGATTTTATGTATTTATTCACGAGAGACACAGAGAGGGAGAGGCATAGGGAGAGGGAGAAGCAGGCTCCCTGTGGGGAGCTGGATGTGGGAGGACCCTGGGATCATGCCCTAGGCTGAAGTTAGATGCTCAATCCCTGAGCCACCAAGGTGTCCCTGAAAATGAAAATTTTAATAGGTGAATATTTAAAACCTAGTAATTCGCATGTACATTTAAATGAATCTGCCAGAAAGCAGAAAAAAGAACAGAGGTAAAAGGTAAAAATAAATCTAGAGAATAAACCTACATTTAGAACAAAATTAATAGAAGTTCCAGAAAAAGAACCAAAAAATGGATAGTATGAAATTATCAAAGAAATAATTCAAGAAAATTTCCCAGAGCTGAACAAATTGGAGTCTCCATATTCCAATTGCTTTCCGAAGCCTTAGTACAATCCACTTAAAAAAACCCAAACATAAGCATAACACACTAATATAACTCCAGAGATGAATATAAATTTTTAACAGTTTCTAATGAGAAAAAAACAGGTCAGGCACAAGGAAGGAAAAAAAATGAAAATAGTATCAGACCTCCCAACTAGAAAATGATGGAACAGTTCTTACAAAATTCTTAGGGAAAGGACCTCCCAGTTAATTTCTATATGCAATCAAACTACCAATCCAGTGTGAAGGTAGAATGAAGACTGTTCCAGACAAAAATGCAAAAAAAAAAAAAAAACCTTATCTTTTTAATCCACTCTTTCTTAGGAAGCTTCTGGAAGATCTGATTTAACAAAATGAGGACATTAACCGAGAAAGAGGAAGAAAAGGATCCAGGAGCGAGCATCCAACAACAAATGTCACGTGGGGATCCTGTAATGACAATCACAGGCCTCTAGGACAATCTGTCCAGACGTGGCACAGTGTTTGCATATTAGGGGGGCAAAATGACGTGCATATGGAAATGTGGATGGGTTATTCAGAAAACTGTGTCAGTGAGAATACTAAGGAACTAAAATCATCCAAAAAAAAAAAAAAAGTTTTTCAAGAAAAGAAATGTAACCATGGCATACTTCTTGGCTTTGCAATGAGTAACAGTCATACAGTTTTAAATATTGAACTTTTGCATTAACTAAAAATTATGATAAAGCTGTATTAGAAGAAGGGGTAAAGAACATATGTGGGGATGTGAGGGAGATGAATTCTCAACTGCCAGCCCAGGAATTTCATAGCAAATGTCTAAACTCAAGACATCAGAGAAGTATATGTATGTTATTTAGAGACATGGGTATATATGTGCTGCTGAAGTGAGCCCTGGAAACACGGATATAAATAGCACCATCTAAAGGCACATGAAGGGCTTGCTTCTACAGGTAATAATGAAGTGTGGGGAGGAGTGGATGGGCTGCTATTTTTAAACAGATTTTTAAGTATATGCATGCATTAGTTTCATAAAGAATTAATTTTAAAAAGAACTCCATTCTGTCCAATATTAGAGAATTAAAGAAATTTTGATATAACCAAATGCTACCCAGCCATTAAATACCATATCACAAAAATGTTCATTATGTATTGTTGGGGGGGCGGCGGGGAATAAGAGCAGGTTACAGCTGTATTTCCTGTATGATCCTATTTTTGTAACACACACACACACACACAGATACAAAAAGAAATGGTCCTTACCTGAAAACAACTTCTGGTCCAGCGTGGAGGCACGCATATAAGCTGACCATCTTATATGATGTGTTCGTCAGTAAGATGCAGGGGTTCTCAAACTTGAGCAAGCATCAGAGTCACACGGAGGGCTAGCTTGTTTCAACAAAGATTGCAGGGCCCCATGCCACACCTGGTTAACAGGTCTGGGAGGGAGGCAAGAATTTATATTTCTAAGACGTTCTTGGGACATGCTGATGCTGCTGGTCTGGGACTACACTTCGGATACACGGAGATCGTTGTAAGCTGAGTTCTCCAACACACTTGGCCCAACACGGGCATCGGGGCAGGCTTTCTGGAGGAGATGCTCTCATCACATCCTAAATGATTCTCCGTAGTCTCCCAAGTTCTTTTTTTTTTTTTTTTTTAGATTTTATTTATTTATTTATGAGAGACACACAGAGAAAGGCAGAGACACAGGCAGAGGGAGAAGCAGGCTCCATGCAGGGAGCCCAATGAGAGACTCGATCCCGGGACCCCAGGATTGCTGGGCACTAAACCGCTGAGCCACCGGGTGGCTCCCAAGTTCAGACCAAGGTCAAAAACCATTTTCAAATGCTAACAGAGCTTAATGGAAATTCTGGATTTGCCAATGATAAGATTGTATATACTTAGTAAAAACAGTGTATTTCCTTGCTTATAATAGAATTCTCTAGTCAGGACTGGTAATTTCAGACAACTCAGCACCTCTGCTTGGCATTTTTATATGCCCTTGAAGGACAACATGGAGAAATAGAAAAATGACTGCTTAAGAATTACAGTTTAATGACCAAAATTTTCTGAGGTAGGGATGACTGGGAGAGGCCCACATAAGTTTGGGGTCCTTGATAATGAAAAGAAGGGAGTCTTGATTTAGTCTCATAAGTAGAGGACATAAGACTTGCCCTGGGTTAGGCTCGAAGTCAGCCACAACTGCTTCCTGCTGGGACTCTGCTCATTGTAGATGCTGTTCCCCTGTTCATGTCTCCAGAGAAGAGGGAATGGTGGAAAGTAGGCAACACTAACATGAGTGACTCCCTACCAGAGCCCAGACACCATCCCATGCACCCAAGAGGCCCTGCAAAGGTAGGTGCATCCCTAAGTATGTAGGAGGGTAAGGACTCATCAGAAAAACTAATCTCTGCTCTCATGTTGGCCAGCTGATTTCTCCTCACTGATTTTTTTTTCACATTTGTTTCCCTCCTCCCTACCCAAAGGGAAAAAAAGAGAGACCTATGACATAAAGTCCAAACAGTATAAAATCCCATCATATAGAAAGTCATCTGCTGACTGGGTGACGGGCACTGAGGGGGGCACTTGACAGGATGAGCACTGGGTGATATGCTATATGTTGGCAAATTGAATTCCAACAAAAAAGAAAGAAAGAAAGAAAGAAAGAAAGAAAGAAAGAAAGAAAGAAAGAAGAAGAAGAAGAAGAAGAAGAAGAAGGAAGGAAGGAAGAAAGAAAGAAGAAAGGAAAGAAAGAAAGAAAGAAAGAAAGAAAGAAAGAAAGAAAGAAAGAAAAAGTCATCTGCTGAGCACTGATTAAGTTGAAGGCACTGTGTGGAGCAGTACCTGGGATAGACAGGTGACCCTGTCATCTTCCAGAGCACAAGCACTTGCCCGTGAGCAAGCAGGTCATTAGCGGGAATACCACCACCTACACTCAAAGTGTATAAGCAGAGGCTGAAGGATGACAGGATTTTGATTCGGGAATCTACCACCTGGCTTCTCATGGCTGTTCTGTTACTTCCTAGCTGTGTGACCTTGACCAAGCTTTTTCTTTATTTATAATTAGGAGATAGAAAGACCCCCCGCTCTTTATTTCACAGGGTGGGGATGTAGGAATCCAATGACATATGACATCAAAATAAAAAAAAATACTCTGGAAAATAAAGGTTGTGTGCAAATGCATGGCAACATGACTGCCATTGTTATCTGCGAGGGATTTTCAGGATCAGAAGGACATACAAGGCTGGTCATGAGCTGGTTCCTCAAAGCTTCTCCATTTCTCTACGATGTTTCATGAAGTTGCCCGTCTTTAATTGGACCGTGTCTCAGCACAGTAGGTGTCCCAGAATTGGTATTGAATAAAAATTGTTAACTAAATGGGTAAACAAATGTTGTATAAGCTGTCTGGGAAAACTGGGGAACATGCTTCAAGCATGCAGGAAGTTTTCCTTCCTCAGCCTCAGAAAAATAGAGAAAGAAATCTAAATATCCTTTCATCTAACTCTAAGGCTGTATAATCTGATCTGTTTTTATAGAGTTGAATACCGAAGAGGGTTGCCATGCTGGTAGCCATTAGTTGAGTCACTAGTGGGGAAAAACTCTGAGTGTGGATACAGTGAAGTCTGCAGTTGGCCAAGCCTATCATAAATTAAAAGCTAACCTTCCTTCTCGAGGAGGGCGCCAACTTCTTTGCTTCTGATTCTGTAAAAATAGTCCATTCCATTTACTTGAAGCTATTGGGCTCAACTACTCTAATAAAACCACTTTAATGAAAATTTGTGCTGAGAAATAATTAGAAACACTATTTTCTATACTTGCATAATTGTTAATATGCCCAATTATACCTATTATAGAGTTTCCTAGAGAGGGAGAGTAAACAACATTTATGTGAAATATAGTTCTCTCGACATCTCTCTGGGGTGGAAGTCTGACCTCTTCATAATGCATAAGGCAAGACCAGAAGGCTATTTTCAATCATATCTTCATTTTCATATCATTTTATTTTAAAATTTATAGAATAATTTTTACAGAGCATCAGACTGCGCCTTAAAAACTTGGCAAGGCCCAAAATAAGCTAAACCATAATCTCCCTCACACGTTGGGATTCAAAACTATTCAAAATAGAAAAAGAAGATTCTTTTTGGGATAGGGATTCTTGGTGGGTGTGGGGAAAGGAAGGAGAAAGACGTTTGGGAACTATGGAGGGTCACGAGTTACTTCCCTGACCTGGTTAGCAATGCTGAGAACTCCTGCCTCGTGCTCTGCACAGGATCCTGCAGACAAGAGCGGAGCCCTTCCAATTCTAGGCTGAATGAACTGAAAGAGTCATCACTCTTTAAAGCCAAGTCGGAGCACACTGCCTTAACTTGTCCCAAGAACTGTTTGAATTAACAGTGACAGGTCTGCCTTTGGCTTTGGTTTGGCCAAGACTCTTGGCTCTTATAATTAAAAGGTGTACCAGTAAGTGTGTTGGAATAAAACCAAGCTCGTGTTCTTAAGACTTCAGAAATGGAGACTTCAAGGAGGAGAAATCTTGAGTAATCATAATTATGACATTAGAGATGTTAGAGATCACAGAAGGAAGTTACAGAAAGCCAGTAATTTAAGGAGAAAAAAGAAAAGATCTTAAACATGGTAGGGGGCCCATTTTGTTCTTCCTTATCAGTCCTATGTGGGGGGGGGAAAGAAAAGCGAGGGCTGAATTTCTCCAGGAGTCTGATGAAAGATGAATAGCCAAGTTGTTTCCACTCAAATTTTTGAGTCTTACATTCATTAAAGAACTACATACTTGGACTGGCAGTCACATTCTGTCAACGAAAGTCAAAAGAGGGTCCTAAAAGGAGCAGTGTTTTAAGATGTCCACTGAGGCAGGATCCCTGCTGGGTGGCATGAGAATAATGCCAAGCTGGGGACCAGTCGGGGGTTCCCATCAAATAAGAGATCTGTTGTTGAGAACAGGCGGAAAAAACAGTAATCTGTCCCTGGTTGACTGGGCAAAAAGCAGATACCTTTTCCCTAGTCCACACCATGGCTCACTAAAAGCCTGAGATGAGGTCTATCACAACACAGACCACTTCTGAGGAGGTATAGAGTAGAACCAACTAGTAAAACCATCTAGTCAACTCTGAACCATGTCATGTGAATGAAAACAATCGGTGATACGGATATTCCAAGACAAAGCAAAACCAGAAAATCATTTGGTTTTGGTTATAGCAAAACATTATTTATGAAATATCAGTTTACCTCTGTGTTTACGTTTTGCTTCTGGAAATGTGAAAATTAATGTGTAGTCTCTAAGTACACACATTGTAGAGGAGATAGGGTAGGAGAAATAAATCAGCTTGGAAAGCAGAATTTTTGCAGAGAGATTCCAGGTGGCAAATTTAGAACTAATTAATTAGATCATATAGGACAGTGGCCACCAATTAGTTTTATGGAAGGGGAAACTACAACTGATGTAACTTCATCTAACCCAGGACCCACAGTGAGACGTCCCTGTCCCTCACCTCTGACGTAGAGGTGGGACCAAGGGGTCCCACTTGGTTGCACCTCTTCTTCTACATCCCCGGATATTAGTACTTATCCAGAGTAGACTAGAAGAACATAAATGGGGTGACAAGACTCTAATAAGTTGATAAGGAAGAAAACATCATAGGGTTGTTTAGAGAAATTACACTTTGAAGACTGAGACTGCTATCAAGGGAAGCTTACCTTCCTAAGGTATGTCCTTCCTTGGTCAGAAAAAGAACCCCACTTGGCAAAGGGTAATGGCCCAGTCTCAATGTGAATTTTTTAAGCTTTCCACACAGTGTTTCCTGCTAATATTTTTTGGGCACTCTCAGTATAGGCAAGTGTGTGGGCTCTAGAACCAATTCCGCATTTGAATCTCGCTTTGAGTACATTCCCCGCCCCCCCCTCCCCCCCCCCCCCCGCCCCAGTAGTTCCTTCCCCTCTAGCTTAGGCTAAAATCAACACAATCTTTCCGAGGCTCACTTTCCTTACCTGTAAAACAAAGATAATAATTGTACCTGCCTCACAGGGTTACTGAGATGATCACATGAGATAATATATGTAATACATGGGCCAGGGCCTGGCATACAATAAGCATTTAAGAAATGATATCTATTATTATTAAAATAATTGCTATTGGTACATACACATTTGTTCAGTCTTTTAAGTTGTGCAAACCCACATTCTCTCATATTTCCTTAAGATCTGGTACTGACGTTGCTTTTTCTTTCTTTTTCTACTCAGTGGCTCCTGAAAAAAAAAAGTACATCTTTTATCTTATTTTCTCTGTCTAGTTGCTGCCAGGCAGGGACTCTCATGAAAAAAAAAAAAAAAAAAACAAGCTTAAAATTTCCATTTACTTTAAATAGTGAGTCATAAAATTAATTAATTATAATATATGAAGCTATCATGTTCCTGGGTGGTTTGAAGGTAAAAATCTAAAACAGAATTTGATGAAGAACAATAAGATTTTATCGAATATAATTCTATTTTCTAGAGAAGGGAAAGGATATACCTGTAGTGGATATTCTGCCCTTGGTAAGGTCTCTGCTCTCAAATCCTGGTTCTTGTAGCCTTCCCATGGATGGCATGTTTCTATCTCAACCCCATCATCTCTAACTTGGGCTGTACCAATAACCAGTTAGTAACTCTAACTGGGTTCTTTGGCTACACCTTTTTTTTTTTTTTTTACAAAACATCATTTTTTTTTGTCACAAAGCTCACTTTTTGAAAATATAAACATCAAGGTCCAAATTTCTTGATCTGATACACAATGCTCACTCTAATCTGATGCCATTTCCAGGGCGTCTTCTCAACATTTTCCTTCAAAAGAAAGTTCTATCGATGGACACTGAGGCTCCTTCCACAGTTTGGCTATTGTGGCCATTGCTGATAGAAGAAGATGTGGTTTATGTATACAATGGAATATTACTCAGCAATTAGAAACGACAAATACCCACCATTTGCTTCAACGTGGATGGAACTGGAGGGTATTATGCTGAGTGAAATGAGTCAATCGGAGAAGGACAAACAGTGTATGTTCTCATTCATTTGGGGAATATAAATAATAGTGAAAGGGAATATAAAGGAAGGGAAAAGAAATGTTGGGAAATATCAGGAAGGGAGACAGAACATAAAGACTCCTAACTCGGGGAAACGAACTAGGGGTGGTGGAAGGGGAGGAGGGCGGGGGGTGGAGGGGAATGGGTGACGGGCACTGAGGTGGACACTTGACGGGATGAGCACTGGGTGTTTTTCTGTATGTTGGTAAATTGAACACCAATAAAAATTAATTAAAAAAAAAAAAGAAAAGAAAAAAAAAAAAAAACAAAAGAAAGTTCTACCAACACTGAATTCCTCCAGCATACATCATACCTTCGATGCCTGTGTGTTTTTACTCAAGCTGTTACCTCCACCAGAGAAATCTTCTCATCTTTCCTCCTGAAAATCCAGAATATACTTTGCAAAGCACATCTTCTGTATATTCTATTGAGTACATACTTAGTACCAAGGACAGTTGTAAGCACTTACAACATAAAAACTAATTCAATAGCCACTAAATTCTATGAGGGATTATTATTATCGTCTCTGTAGAAGAGAAAAGTGAGGCACATAAAGGTTAAGTAATGTGTCCAAAGTCACATTGCTGGTAAGTAGATGCTACTTCTGATCAATCAGAATTAATTCTGTCTGCTTTTCTATTACAGGATCTTGTTTATATCACTATTTTGGTGCTTGTTAGGAGTCTGGTGTGTTATAAACTCCTTGTCTTATTTACCTTTGGATACTCAGTCCCTATTCTTTACATTTAATTAGCACTTAACTAAAGGTTACTAACTGCATGAATCCTGATAAGGAAAATAGAGCTACATTCTGTTCAGATTTTCCTAACACCATGTATGCTATCGTATCTCTATTTGGTTGCAAAAATAGGTTTAGTGCCAACTGAATAGAAATGAGAGTGGGTAGACGAGAGAACATAAAGAGTTGCCGAGATGGTATACTTTTGTAAAAGTACGTGCTTCAACCTACAGCAATAACCAAATGCCTTTCACGCTCCTAAATTCTGAAGAGTTACTGAAGCATATAAGGAGAAATTGAAAACATAAAGCATAGCTTTTCAAAGCCCCAAACCTTTTTAAACAAACTTCCTTTTTTCATTTATGAACATTAGGTTTTATTTTAAGCTATACATAATAGGGAGAGTTAAGAGTCTCTTGAAACAGCTTAGTTTAGTTTTGACAGTAACTCTTCTGCAAAGACTCTTTATTACACAATTTCTCCAGGACTCACTTTTCCCCTTAGCTGTCACAGGAAAACCAATGATAGATGACATTTCATGCTCTCCCTTGGACATCACTTATCTAGGCCAGTAGTTTAGGTGAATAGGTACCATGGGAGGATTCCTATGGCAGAGTTACTATGTCACTATGCAAACCTTCAGACATTTCCAAAGACATCTTAGCATCCACTTCAGCCTTCCAGAAAGGTCTATAACAATGAATAACTGGGTCCTTATTTCAAAGAAGAAACAGTGAACTGTGGACATTCAGCTCCTCATACCACTACTTTTCTGATTTCTAAGTTAAAATTTATTGAGCATGGTATTTCAGAGGAAAAAAAGAGAATAAAACTGCCCGTTGCTCTCAAGAAAGCTCACATTCTAGATATTTAGGAAGACATTTACTCAAATAGCTACTCCATTGTATAATCTGGCCAGATGTTTGAGAGTCCCAAGGAAAGAAGGAGCCACCTTGTGAAGATGTGGGCCTAGCAGGGAGGAGGGTTGGTGGAGAAGGTCCCACTTTTATGCCTCAAGGAAGCACCAGATTTAGCCTGGTAGACAGATATGGAGGAGGTAAGGTGGAAAATGGAATCATAGACAGAATAAAATGCAATAATGAGCATAAAGACAGGAAGGAAAGCTAAAAATATTGTATCGTTAGAGCACGGAGTGCTTAATGATATAAAAGGAGAAGAGAAAGAGGAAGAGAGAGAATAAAAAGATTTTGTCCTACTTCATAGAAGGAAGGCAGAGGCTATATAGATGAATCTCATTCAAAAATATGAACGAGAGAGTCAGAAGTCTATAGTAACCAAATGCAATTAAACGACTTATTAGGAAATCAAAATATGCTGTTTGATAGCATTGCATTTAATGATATCAGGCCCATTTAAGGAAATTTATAAGGCCTTCCTAACTGGACCACAAGTCATCGGTATTTGAAAAATCAGGATTAAGGTTTGGTTCAAAACATTAGAAGATAATATATTTCAGGCAAAAATAAATTTAGATTAGGTCATTGCCACACCTCAAATACTCAGATCTGTTTTATTCTAATATTACGTTTTAAAACTAAATGTTTATTGAGAACTTCATATTTACCAAGTAAATTCTTAGAACTGATTTTAAGAAATTGAGAAAATACAAAAAAATGAAAAAAGTTCCAAATGAAACCAAGTAATCAATCTTATTCAGGTAAAATTTTATGTAGTTTTTCTGTAATAAGAAATTCAGCAAGTTAAAAAAAAAAGGCTTAATTGGACACTAAGAGTAAACCAAGGAAATATTGATTAGGGAGCAAATTCACCTTGGAAAGCCGAAAAGCACATCTGATTATGAGAACAATCAGACAATAGGAAATCTTACTGAATAGAGTTGCTGGCAGGCAATGATATCAGACCTAACAGAGCTACTCAAAGGGAGAATCCTGTGCTTCAGAAAAAGGGCTATGAGTCAGTATCTTGAGAGACCCGAAGAAGCTGGACCCAAAAAAAAATCAACTTCCAAGGGTGAGTCCTCTCTTGTCTTAGGTGAGGCTTTGCTTTCTCATTTGCACTTGATTTTATAAAATATATTTCCTTTGAGGATGTGAAGACTTAAGGAAAAAATTAAAGGAATCAAGAAGAAGCTTCTGCTCATTTTGTGGCATAGCACCTTCTCTCGGTGTAGGTGCATGAAGTCACATGGGATTATGGGTGAAAAGGAGCTGTAAGAACCTTGGGGGCAAGAGTAAGATTAGGTTGGCCAGATGCGCGTTGGTACACCAACCTCTCTGGTCAGAATGAGGGTCCACTTCCTTCATGCCATCGGGATTGAGGATTGGAGATAAGAATCCCTACAATATGGGCAGCCCTGGGTGGCTCAGCGGTTTAGCGCCACCTTCAGCCCAGGGCGTGATCCTGGAGACCCAGGATCGAGTCCCACATCGGGCTCCCTGCATGGAGCCTGCTTCTCCCTCTGCCTGTGTCTCTGCCTCTCTGTGTCTCTCATGAATGAATAAATAAAATCTTAAAAAAAAAAAAAAAGAATCCCTACAATATGCAATGGTTCACTCCTTAAAAATGATGATGCCATAATCAATAGTTGTTTCCATTTTCAAAATGGGGACAGTTTCTCAAATTACAAAAGAAATCTTTCTTATGTTATACACCATCTTAGACAACAATAAATTTTGACTGTATGTAACATCTCTATGTCTCAATTCTCTTATCTCTCTCTCTCTCTCTCTCTCTCTCTCTCTCTCTCGTGTGTGTGTGTGTGTGTGTGTGTGTGTGTGTGTGTAGGGGGAGTAATATTTTTTCTCATGAGGTTATTGTAATGATTAACTGAGATCATGTAAGGAAAATAATTGGCGTGAGGTTAGGTAAAAAACAAGGATTTGTTAAGTCATTTTTTAAAAAGAAGAAAAAGAAGTTCTCACATTTATATACCCAGGATATTTTTGGTTAGGAGTTTATTTCCAATATTTAATATATTAAATAACAGCTGACACACTATAATCACGTAAAAGACAAATGTTGACCCTGATTTCTTAGGAGCTACACAGCCTTCATTAAATGAAAACACCGTGACTGAGGATACCTCAATAATAAAACTGGTTAATTCATTCGAAAACAAAGCAACATCCTTCTAGGCTTAAATTCACAACCCATAGCCTTAATGACCAGCAGTTTCCCAAATGTGATATTCTGATGGACTTCCCGACCCTTCAGGAATTACTGCCATACTCAATCAGTTATCCTTTAATCTAGCTTAGAACTCAGTCTCATTTGATTATTAGGAGTCTGAGCTTAAGCGAGTTTAGAAAATTGCATATTGACACAGAAAACTTATGCTTTTTGCAATCGAATGCTCTAATGCAGAGGCACTGGGTTACAAATTTCATTCAAAGGAGTTTTTAAAATGAACATAGTGATTTTGGTTTTCACTCCACGTGAGGAGCTTTTGAAGAGGATGAGCATAAGGCAATAGGTCCATTTTTCTATTGATTTTCTCTATGATTTGTAGATATTTCATCATCAACTGAAAATAATTTGCCAATACAAACCATGAATCCATCAAAATTAATATAATCTTGAAATTACACTGCAATACTGGCCTGAATCCTATGGAAACTACTTTTGCAGGAAGGAAAAAAAAAATGTTAATTTTAGGAGAATTATATTAAAGTCCTTTTAGCTTTGACCGAACAACAGAATCCAAGGAGAGTATCATTCAACACAATGCAGTTCACCTTTTTAGATTTATTAAATTATTTACCCAGCACCGAGGACAATCATATCTATGATCTATCATAGTATCATAGATATTAGATTTTTCTCTCCATTTGCTATATGCACATATTTTATAAATCTGTCTTCCATAATATGTATAATTTAGTCACTTGTTTTATCCATTGATAAGATAATAATGATAACAGTTAAAATATCTTTCATCATATATATACATATATATATATATACTCAAATTATCTTTAGATTTGTATTCTTGATATTTTCAATCAACTTTTTGGCATATATCTTGAATATCCCTAACCTATATACTTTTTGAATATTGAATATATGAATTATTAACTCAACTTTATAGATGAGGAAGATGAGATATTGAAAAACTAAGTGACTAAGAGTACTGGATACAAATCACTGAAATATAAAATGGCAATGAAAAGTTATCTTCCAGTGACAGCTCATAACATGCAATTGTACCCATGTATCAGTTCATTGTAGTGAATTCAATACAAAGACCATTCTACTCATTTGACAATAAAAAATGGTTTAATAGAACTTTAACTTCTCTTTGTTAATAGCTACCTCTTCTAAAATTCTTTTTTGTAATCTTGCTTTGCATGTATTTGTGAACTGTCTGCATCCCTCATCAGAAGAAGTACTTTCAGGAGATTTCTGTTATTCATCGTTGCAGAATTTTTAGCACATAGTGGGTGCAGGAGATGTTCAATAAATGGTTTTGCAAAAATAAATGAAATATTGACTTGCCACACTATGTGAGTTGATTCCTTAGGAGAGAAATTTACGTTTACTGAATAGCTTAATAGACCAAAGTACTTAGAATATGATACTTCATAGTCATGAAATCCCATGCCTACATTCCCATATATATAATAAGTGACAATTTTACTGTCATATAAAAAAAAGAGCCTGCTCTCTGGCCAAAGTTTATTACCTCCATCTCTGACTCCTACCACCTTGGTTTCTGGTTTGCTCTTTGAGGTGGTTATCTATGAGGCGTGAGTAAATAGCAACAATAGTCATGCAACTTAAATGAGCATTCAGTAATCAATATGAATGCTAAAATAAATAAATGAATGAATAAACTGATAAAATTTAAAATTTTTTAAAAACTTCTGGATCACAGTATGATGCTGTTGAATGAACAAGCCTCATCACATCTCACCACTATCTGCTATCATCAGTAGCTTTCAAAAATAATTGCCACATTGGACAAAGGGCCTGGATTTCATAAGGCAGTCAGTGCTATTTCCCTGAATTTCTTACACTTAGGAACAACTGGCAGCAAGAGCCTGGCTGTGGGGATTCAATAGAAGTGACCCATGACGTGCGGTCTTATAGGCGGCTGCTAACCATCAGCTCTTTTCTACAGTCCCCATGGACTACTGTCCATCTCCAGCTCAGCCAGCCATTTTGTCACGCTTGGTGGTGAAGACAGACAAGGAAAAGGAGGTTTGATGGAGAGCTAGAAGCAAGACCCAAAGCCGAGCACTCATTAAGATATTTTTCTTTGCCAAATGGAAATGGTTTTATTGCTTTTTCTCTCTAACTATAAATATTTGCACATATGTAGCATGAAACAATTTCAGAAAATACAGAATGCTATAATGAAGAAAACAGAAATCACACATAACCCCACCACCCACTCTGCTATCTATCCTTTTGGTCTTTAAAACGTATTTCACATCCACATTATAAAACATGACAGAAAGGAAAACCTGGAATGAGAGTGGGGATAAAATCTCTTTCTCTCATATAGTCAGAGAAAAAAAAATTAAGGAAAAATAAAGTCAGAACAAGAACAAAACCTAATAAGAATGGCAAGCGTTACCAGCCATCCAGAAGATACACAGGACAAAGAGAAAGCTTTCAAAAGGAAGAAGAAAAGATAGTCATCAAACCAGCCTATCTCAAAAAACCATGGCACTGAAAAGCATCAGTAGCAGAAGCAAGAGCTCTGAAGAAGAACAAAGAGGTAAGGAGAGAACAGAGTGAGCAAGTGCCAGGAGGAGAGAGAAAAGAACGAGCAAAGAGGGAGGAGGCAGCAGGAATGGCCACAGAAAGAAAAGCAACATAAGAATGGAAGATAGAAGATGCCCCCTACCCCATATCTGACCCTGGATGACCACCTCTGTAAGTCTGTGGACTGCTTGATTCCTCTGTTTTATCTTTGTTAAACAATCAAAATATATTAAGGTGGTACAGATGAAAGAAAGAATTCTAATATTTAAATCCCTAACTTAAAAAAAAAAAGTAAATCATTCGGCATTGTAAAAGATTAAAAAAATTAATGAAGGCAACTTAGCTACAATTTCAGCCAGAATTTTTTCCAGTGTATAAAACGAGCCATTCCTAAAAGGGATTCGGCTTCTTATCCTATTCCTGTGTCTTACTTCATTGGCAGCTCTTTCTGTGGAGAGGAGAACCCAGCATGCAAGAGCCTGCTGGGGAAAAAAGTGTTTTGATAGAGAATTGTGTGTGTGTGAGAGAGAGAGAGAGAGAGAGTGAATGAGAGAGAGAGCAGAGAGACACAGACACAGAGAGACAGACACAGACATGGACAGAGGAAAAGGAGAGAATCTGTGATGTGTTGGTTCCCTAAGAGATGGGGAGCTACAAAGAAATCAGGAAGATTTGTCTTGAATTTTATTTTATTTTTTTTTTTTGAATTTTATTTTTCACCAAAATAACAATGGTCATTTTATTTGGATCTATCTAGCTTCTGGTTAAAACTATAAAAAATCATCAGATTTTAGTGTCAGAGTTCTTCAACCATTTTAGAGTGCAGGAAATAAAGCCTGAACCTGGTGGGAAGTGACCTGACCAAGGTTACCGAGTTTGTTAGTAACAAACTCGAGGCAAGAATTCTCCTTGTTTTCACTGCTTTTATTTCTGGTGGTTGCTAAGTGTCATCTGCTACAAGATGACCCAGCACCAGCTCTTTGAAAGACCAGGTAAGTTAGGGACCCTTCCCGAATGGGAGGTTCAGTAGCTGCCTTCAGCAGAAGATGGGACTGCCAGGGCTCTGAGGCTAATCCTTGCATGCCTGTCTTCTCTCTCACATTCTCAGCTAAAAGGATACTACCCCCCAGGAGAAGGTCTTGGGATTCAGGGCAGAGAGGATTGTGCTTAATTCTACCAAGAGATTTTACAAGACTCCTATAAGAAGGAGGCTCAGAAAACATTAGTTCTAAGTATGAAATTAGCTCCAGGCAGATTCCAGTAGCTGCAAGAAGGCTTTTGAGTATCGTCTCCATGTGCTTACAAAATTGACATTCTCATCAACAAATATTTGCTGAGGACCGATAGACACCTAGCACTCGGCGCAGAGGAACGGAAGACAGCCTTGAGGGGCTTCCGACCTCACCAATCTCGTTGGCCAGCCAGACCCGTACATAAAGGATAAGAGATAGCCAAGGCGGCCTGAATGGAGTGCAAGATACAGCAGGCAAAAGAAATGCCTGAGGAATTCATAGGAAAGAAAGATAAATAGGGCTGTTAGGGACAGTTGCATGAAAGAACTGACTCTCGAGCTGTGCCTACACAGATTTATATGACAAGAATACAAAAGCAAGAACATTTCGCTGGGGAAACAGGGCCAACAACGATACGAAGCTCAGTGTGTCGTGGGATAATGCAGACTCATTTGTTTGGGCTAGAGAGTATCTGTAAAAACTAGCTGGTGGCGGAGTTGGAAGGAGGGTAGGGCAAAGTTCTCAGGACAAAAATGCCAGATGAAAGACACTATAGGCAATGAGGAGCCATCAAAGATTTGTGGGTATGCGAAGGAAATGCAAACATGCTTCAGTATGATTCCTTTGCCGCAAATACAAAAATGTGGATTAAAGGGCTAAAGACAGGAAACAGAGAGAAGAGATGGAGAAGATTTTAATGGTCTAGACATCAGATGATGAGAGTGTTGAAATAAAAATAAAGCATACGATTATGTAATCAATACTATTAAGCAAGTAACAAGGATTTGGTAATACAATCAGAGTTTGGATTGGAAAAACGAGCCAAGTTTTAAGACAGGTTCAGTGTCACAAAGGAAATACCTAATAGCTAATGTAGTTTAAGGGAACAAAGGTTAGAAGTGATACCAGAGATTGAGATAACACATAACAGTGATGGTTGACACTGTGCAGCTGGATGAGTCCTCTCAGGGAATGAACGTTTCCTTTGTGCTTAACATACAAAGGGAACAGAGAAAGAAAGAGAAGGAAGGAAGGAAGGAAGGAAGGAAGGAAGGAAGGAAGGAAGGAAAGAAAGAAGAAAAGAAAGAAAGAAGAAAGAAGAAAGAAAGAAAGAAAGAAAGAAAGAAAGAAAGAAAGAAAGAGGGGATCCCTGGGTGGCGCAGCGGTTTGGCGCCTGCCTTTGGCCCAGGGCGCGATCCTGGAGACCCGGGATCGAATCCCACGTCGGGCTCCCGGTGCATGGAGCCTGTTTCTCCCTCTGCCTGTGTCTCTGCCTCTCTCTCTCTCTCTGTGACTATCATAAATAAATTAAAAAAAAAATTAAAAAAAAATGGAGAACATGTTGAAAAAAAAAGAAAGAAAGAAAGAAAGAAAGAAAGAAAGAAAGAAAGAAGAAAGAAAGAAAAAGAAAAGCGGGCCAGTGTCATAGCTTCTTGGAAGTACAGTAGCCATGGATGGCTCTGCCAAGTTCTACTTGAACTTCCTTCCATAGTCTATGCTTCCTAATGATCCAAGACTGAGGACAGTGGCCAAGGGTCTGGAAGGAACCCATAATCCATCATTCTGAAAGTAAAACCTGAACAGTTGGAAGGCCTGGCGACTTAGCCAATGCCTACCGTTTCAAAAATCAGGAGAACATGCTGATCTCTTACTGAGGGTCCAAGGCTGTTTTCAATATGACACATATAATAACTTTTTTTTAAGAAGGGAAAAACAAAAGTCTAAATGATTGCCTGAATATACAATAAAACGTCAGCGAAGGAAACGTGACACTAGGCTTGGAATCGTTCTCTTGATATTAGAATATGGCTGGAAAATAAATCATAGTACCTAATGTTTACTAATACCATGTGCCAGGCCCTGGCTACACGTTATATGTTACAAACTTATAAGTTAAATTCATAAAGAAATGTTAATTCCAACAAAAGTGCAGAAGGCAATTATTATTACTTTCACCCCAGCTTTACACGCGAGAAAATGAAGCACACAGAGTTGATGTAAAACACGCAAGTAGAATATAGGATAATGTATGGCAAGGCACTAACACATCCAACCCCATCCAGTATCATAACACAAATCCAGCTGGACATCCCTTGACTTGAGATGTTAGTATAACCCTATTGTTATAGACAAAACATAAATGAATCGAGCACACAGACACACACGAATTTGCGGGAGGAGAAACGCTAACGGGTATTTTCACCACATGAATGACACAACCCAAGAAACCTTTCTATAAAGCTACCCTTGGTCAGAGGTCGCATTTCCAGTTCATCTAACAAGAAGCTCTAAGTTATGGTCTCTAGCAGGATGGATGGTTACATTTCAAAACTCCTAACAGAGATGGGCCTTGTAATGTCTCCACATACACTGTTTCGAGCAAAATATAGTCCATTTACAAGAAGTGCAGAAATGTTGTTAAACTTAATTAGATGTAATTGTCACACTTTCATTAGCTATTAACATTATGTAAAGATAAACTAATGCATAATGAGTTCTTTCATTGTCACATAATTGTAATTTTAATGATTACATTATGACCATTATAATACAGTGCATATTTTCAATTTTCCCATTAGTGGGCAATTATTTATAAGGCTTTCTATTACAATCTGTCCATAGAGACCCAGTTATTAATGCCTTCATTTTCCTAGAATGATGACCACAGTGTTCAAATCAATATGATGGCCACAGGGAGAATTGCAAAGCAACATGGAAAGAACAACAAAACTACAACCATGAAGTCAGCTCATTCAACACATGCCTGAGGATATTTCAAAATGAAGAAAAATAATATATTAATATTGTTATGAGAAGTTCTAGTTTATAAGGTTTTCTCAAGTATATTTTCTCCTCCTTTTTTTGTGGCCTTAAGTAGCCAATCTTTCTTAAGTCGGTTTCCATGATATGAAATATTCAATAGCCTAACCTTTGAAAAATGTCTTACACAGTTTTCACGATTCAGAGAATTAAATTAACAGCCCACAAAAGCCATTTCTGGGAAATTTTTTGAATTGCTCTGTCTCAAGGTTGCACGTCAAGAAGGAAAATGCTGATGAACTGCGTGATTCATCCTCAAAGATGACGAAGAGCGGGAGACATGTCTTAGAACAAAGGCAAAGGGTGATGCGACTGGACAATGATTACCACGACAGTCATTACGAGTTCTGCAAACTAAAAACTGCAGAAACAACAATAGTAACATCTAACAAAGTTTTCAGTTTTAACCACTACCTCAAGGAGATGGCCGATGCCCTCGTTATTCTTTTGGTGAAGTCTGAGACTATTTGGTGGACGTGGAAAGGCATTCGGGAGTGTGAAAAGAGATTTAGAGATGTGGCATAGAAAACTCTTGGCCTTAGCTGGTTGTGTT
This sequence comes from Vulpes vulpes, assembly GCF_048418805.1. Classification (NCBI taxonomy): domain Eukaryota; kingdom Metazoa; phylum Chordata; class Mammalia; order Carnivora; family Canidae; genus Vulpes; species Vulpes vulpes. Next base: position 145,082,838 of record NC_132782.1, read on the forward strand.
CCTTGGTCTTGAGGCCTCATACAGAAGCATCACAAGCCCCCAGTAGCCCTCTGAAATCAACCTCACTATGCCTCCCCCCACTTCATTAGGGCCGTCCCAATATGTCTGAATCCCAGGCACCTTGCATTCTCCAAGGTTCACAGAAGAAATTAATGAACTAGTCAGGCTGAAAACCAAAACTTCAAAGTAGCTCATAGCTCATTATCTAACTTGATGGTAAAACAAAACATATTTTAACATGGCCCAGGGGCCCTCCCTGAGAAAAGTTATTGGTCAAGGTGTTCATATAATTTGGTGATAAAATTTGAATATTAATTTTTCCATTCAATGGAGGAGAATCAAGAATCCTGGCACACAATAGGCAGCTTGTGCTCAAAACACTGGTAAGATACAAGACACACCTGAGGAACTGATTAAAATGCAAAGCCCCAGGCTCTATTCCCAGAGATATTAATCTATAGGGGTGAGGAGCTGTTTTTATCAGACATTCCAGAAGACTCTGAAATAGGTGGTCCACAGAACACATTTGAGGAAACACTGTTGCAGCTGGTGCTCAATTCAATGGTGAGGAAACCATGTGGGCCAGTGAACATGGCACTAGTGTAGGATTCAGAAGGCCTTTGGATTTGAAGCTCCACTACGACAAGAGGTGTGACCTTGGGAAAGTCATTAAATCTAGTTGGTCTTATGTTTCCCATCCATGAGATGCATGTTGGGCTCGTTTTGGAATTTTCTTAATGGCATCTCTGCTCCAGGGGACCACGAAAGTGGCAATAGAGATTATTGAGCCATGTATAAAATTTTGAAATGTCAAATGTCACTGATATATCCAATTCAAAGTCTTATTGACATATGCACTTTTTTTTTTGGTTTGTTTTTTGGCTGGAACTAGATCACCTTTGGTTATCAGAATTCCAGATGGCAGTTATATTTATTTCAAATTTTCGTAGATGGAAAAAAAAATGAATACTACTTAACAAATTTTTTTTTTTGTGGACCATATTTTTCAAAGCATAAAGCCCACAGGGGTAATATTGAACAAAGAAATGTTGGCATGAAAAAATGTTGGGACAGAGTAGGATAGAGATTTCTAAGTTCCAGTTCAACCCTAAAAGTTCTTGACCAATGACACTTCTTGAATCACAAAACTAACAACTCCAAACAGACTCATGCCATCCATTCAGCAATTGGGGAGTGAATGTCACTTATGTGCCAGGTGCTACTTGAGGGGGCATAGATTCAGCCCTGGGTAATATGCAGTCCTCCTAAGCCTATAGTCAGGTGGGGCGGGGGGGCGGGGAGATGGACAAGAGCAAACGCATGATGTATCAGGCCATGGTAAGTGACTGAAAGGACAATAAAGATCAGTGAGCAGGTTGTGGCGGGGGGGGGGGGGGGGGGTGGGGGCGGCAAGCTGACAGTGTCTTCAAGGAAGGCCTCTCTCTGGTAAGGCAACATTTGAATCAAGACCTAAAGACAATGAGAGATAAAAAAGCAAAACAAAAACAAAACAAAACAAAAAACCATAGAGGTCTCTGGGAGGACTCTAAGATGCACGGAGTTCTAGAATGCATGCTTTCCAAAATAGGAAGATGATTCATCTTCTATATTATCATAAGCCCTACTTCAGCTAACATATTTATGAGCTCATGCTCTGGGCAGACTCCGGGCTTGTAGAAAGCACATGGTCATTATTTCTTAACAGGGCTTGTGGAGAGCGCAGGTGAGATCTCTAGCCCACTGATTGTCTGACAACGAGGTAAAGCTTGGACTTTGGCACAACAGTAATTTTTGCTGCTTCGAGAACACATCTTGGTTTGCCGCACATCCTTGTGGTCAACATATTTTTAGCTCGCTCTGGGATTTGTTCTGTCTTGGCAGGGCTTCGCAGCTACTTTCATTTCCTACCTACTGACAGCCTGATGAGCATGATTTATAAATATTAAAAATAAGGAGGTGAGACCGGATGCAAAGAACCTGCCAACACATGCCTGAATCTCTGATGAGTTCCCAATAAAACTAGAGAGTAGGTTTCAAATATAGGTGTATTCCTCATGTCTAGGGCAATGTCTGACACTTAGTTAGCACCCGGGGAATACGTGCTCAAAGAATGAATGAAATGTTTGTAAAAGACTTGAGCATGTCTGCGCTGCCTATCTCAAACCAAAATAAAAACTCTGCCGGAACGGAATGGCTTGATGTGAGTGTAGTGGGTGAGGGCGTGTGGGTGTATGTTAGTAAACAGGATGTTTTCAATCCTTTATGAGAAAGCATGGCAGCTGCTCCCGAAGCTCCTAGTAGAGGAAGCTGCCAGTTTTACATCCTTGAAAGCCCCTATTTGCATAGACCCTTTATAGAAGGCAGACGTTAGAAATGGAAATAGTATATGATCACCAAATCTCACTTGTGCTAGAAAGTTCTGCCTGTGGTTTGTGATTTTTGGAGATGTGTGTGTGCTGACAACAAAATTAACTTCTCCAAAGAACTGAGAATTGCCTACTCTCATCATCCCTCTCACTATAATTTACATGACTTGACGAAATTAGACTGTTATTTCCATCGGGGTGATCTGCAAAATCATAAAATGATGTGTATTTTGGGAATGCCTAATTAACTCTCCTTGGTTCCACTGAGGTTTCAGCTACTAATATAAGCATTGAAAATACCACGGAGGTGTTCACATCTAGTTTTAGAAACCATAAAGGGATACTCAAAGGACTTGAAAGAAAAATTTCTTTAGAAATCAAGCAAATCAAATGGTGAGCCTATGGGATAAAGTCACACATACACTGATTTGCCAGAGCATGCCTTGCGGCAAATAGCAAGAAGTACTCTTATAGTTGAAGTCAACATTAATAATCAAAACAGAAGAATTACAGACATACACATACAAAGTCCACCCCATTCACAGTTTTTATCACAAACATTAACTAATATTGATCAAGCTGTTTGTCACAAAAGTTTGCTTTAACATATAATCAGCATCTGAAGTGAGAGCCATGTTTCCTAGACAATTGCCAGCACCTTGTGTCATACTTGTAAATAATGGGCTACTCCTATTGAGCACCATCTGCTTAATATAGAAAAACGTTCATCTTAATTAGGAAATTCTTCTTATTATTTAATATTTACTGAACACCCTCAATGTGCTTGGCAGCAAAACCACCAGAAACACACTCTCTGCCCACCAAGAATCCACCTGCTAAGGAAAATATGATGAACCAGTTACACAGTCATTTCTGTTTTTAACATATTTTAGGTAATTCTTTCCAGGTGACAAAGTTGCCAATGGTTCAGTCTTTGGAAGCATCTTATCTTTTGATCAAGGTGGGACGGTGAACTATCAGATGAGTTATGAGCAAAGTAAAGACAAAAGAGGACAGAAAGGGCAAGTTAATTATAACTGCATAAAAACATAAGTGAAATTTGCTCCATCCATGGAAAAAGATAGAATGCCCTCCTAAGTAAACATGACTATATTTGTTAAGGACTACATAACACAATAGAAATACAGAATAGGTAGTGAAAAGGTCACCTTGAAGCAGCAATCTTATTTTGTTTTGCATTTACTTTCAGAGCTCTTGCCCCTCCACGCTGATACACGTGGGCTGTGGAATACTTGTTTCATCAAAAGGATATTAGCATCTTAGTTAAAAAAGACTTAGGTCTTAAAAAAGAAGGTAGGTATTCGATGGTCAAATATCTACTGTCAACTAGAATTAAGACAGATTGGCAACCCCTCCCAGAAGTCTTCGACTATATTCCCTTCTCTTTTTCCTACTCTCCACTCAACAAAGTGCAAGAAAATTTGACATATTCAATATTGCCATGGAATAGGGAAGCATTCTTGGGGATAAGAAACTGTTCATACCAGGAAACTGTCACACATGTGCCTATCATATGTCTTTGCGAGAGTTCTCTAATAATAATTTTAATTATCATTTTAGTGAAAATTATAATTTTTTTCCTTCAAAAATTTAATATCGCAAACATATTAATTTTTTTAGATCTTGAATTCTAACTAGTTCTCCACTTCACATGGTAAGAGGGTCCCCACCCACCTTGCCAGAGTCTCGCAAAATATCTGAGGTTTCATTTTATTTATTTTTTTTTAGCACTTTTCTTTAAATCATATGCTTTCCTCACCCTGCTTTCTTCATGAGAAAAGCGTACAATGAATGAAAAGAATGCAATGGTTTTGGTCATAATGTTACTTTTTTCTCCCTCAAGTTTTATTGTTTTTCATAAATCAGCAATATCAATTGCCCCACTTATCCATTTAGAACATGGTAAGTCAGAGAATGGAATATTATCCAGTATCTTAATTTTATGGATATATTTCCTGGATAACTACCTCACCCAGATAATTTAGGCAAAAGAGAAATTACATATTAGTGGAGGTAATGCTGTGAGGATGGCAGTTGTCAAACAGTGCTGATATGAACTTTAAATGAATATAATTTGAAAGAAATACTTGACAGAGGGATAATGACTAGCTCATATATTGTCGGGGTAATAAATACCTAATGAGCAAAATTGTAAAGCAAATAGTAGGTTGAGCATACACCCAAATGTTGATTCTTGACTCAAAGTCAGAGAACAGAATGATTTGTCTTTCTGTCTAGAATGATAAAGCATCCTTTCCTCATAAGCTAATGAGCAGCACCATCTGGCATGATTACAGAGGAGCAAGATCTTAAGAAAGTGAAAAATAAAACGACAGAGCTGTAGTTGGATTTTTGCAGGAGATTAAAAAATTCTCACCATTAAAAATATCATAATAAAAATAACTTTAGGTGTTCACATAATTCCACACTAGTAGTATAAAGATTATAGGACCAAATGTTTTCAAAAGAATTGAATATAATTCCTGATATCTTAGGGTCTTTCCCTACCACAGTGATTCTCAAAGTGTAGTCCTAGGAGAACAGCAATGGTATTACCTGGGAATGTGTTAGAAACACAAAATCTATGGCCTTCCCCTTCAAAACAACAACTCAAGAAACTCTCAGGATGGGTCTACCAACCTGTTTTAACCAGCCCTCTGGGTGATTCTGATGTTGGCCCACATTTAGGATCCATCTTTCTGCTAAACCAAGTGAGAGTCGGAAGTGTTGCTGATTCTGCTGTGTACTAAAGAAATGAGCTAATTTGGTCAGTTCTGTTTAAATAACTGGACCATGTGCTAACTAATAAAAAATAAGTCAGACCATTCCTTGAGTGACATAATGATCACTTTGAATAGAGAGTCATCATCCTACCAACCATTTCTGGAACAACAAATTGCCTTCCTCCTACCTTAATTGCATAGTTTCTGAACATATGTATTTTCTTCTTCTTAAGCTCCTTTGGTAGGCCGTTGAGACAAATTTTGCAAGTTTGCCTCAATCTTTTATTTATTTAATTGTTTTCCCATTCTCTTGGTTATTCATCTAGCACATAATTAAATGTGTATTCCCTGCCATACACTATCCTAGGTGTTTTGGGATTTATCAATGACAAAAACAGACAACCATCCCAGGCTTAAGAAATGTATATCTTATGGGGGCGTCAGACAAACAACAAACAATAAAATAAAAGAAGCTTATTACACAGAATGTTAGTTAGAAGAGAAACAATGCTACGGGGGGGGGGGGGGGCGGGAATTGGAACAAGGTAAGGATAAGTAAGAATGTTGGTTATGGGAAGTGGGATTTCAATCTTAAGTGACATCATGTTAGATGCATTGAGTAGGAGACGAATGAGCAAAGCCTTGAAAGGAGATGACGAAGTGAATCATGCATGATGTGGGGAGGAAGGTGGTCCAGCAGAAGGCTAAAGCAGAGGCTGAAGGAGGGAGCATGCCTACTATCTTTGAAGTGCAGCTAGGAAGTCTGTGAGGCTGGAGCAGAGTGAGCACGAGGGAAGTTTAATAAATGAAAATCAGTGAGGCAACAAGGGACCAGATCACCCTGAAAGTAATGATAAATCACCGGAAAAACTTGTGCCTTTACTCTAAGGGAAACAGGAAGCTATCCCAAGGTTTTGAGTGGAAGAGTGACAAGATCTAAATTATGTCAAAACACTTTCATTAATTTTCCTCCAAATCCATGTACAAATTCACCAACCATTTATGCAGTGGGTTGGAAGATACTGCTACTGTCTTTTTTTTTTTTTCTTTTATGTGCATCATGACGTTTGTAAAAAGAATTTTCACGAAGGCAATTCGCTTTCTTTGTTATCAAAGAAAAAAATGTTCTATGGGAGATAATTAGAAGATAAAGCTGGGTAGTGATCAGTTCTCCTTTACTTGGATCTTTTGTTCTCTGCCTTCTGGGATGGTTGTTGTATTTGCTTCCTAGAGCCCAAGAGCATAACCTTGGGTTTAGGTATTAGCAACTGTTTTTTCACCAGGCAACTGACAGCTAACGGAATTGTGAGTGAAGTCTCACAACCTGCTTTGCCATTGACATGAAACTAAAATGGAAACCTGTATTTGAAGAATGGCTCTGTCAGTGACTTATTAAAAACCCAGTGCCCAGTCACAAAGTCCCTAGAGAAGGTAATAGATTTGCCAACCTTTGGGTAAGGTAAAGCAAGGGGTGGTTTGTCTGAATAGAACTGTGGAAACTTTTCTATCAAAAGACAATCCTAGAACTTGCCTCATTCGTTTTACAGTGACCCCTATATACTGAAGGAAAGTGTTTGGAAATTCACAAGCATTTCAACGAGTGGCAAAGGGACTTATAAACTTAAAAAAAAAAAACCTATCCAATATTATTTTTTCACTCATTTGCTCATCTGTTTATTCATTTGTCCATCAAATGTTTACTGAATACCTATTAGAGTCAAACATTGTATCAGGGGCTAGGGAAACAACTTTAAAAGAGCTGATATTCCCTCAAAGAGTTTACAGACTACCTGAAGAGATCGGACATTAATGGTGATAATGCATGGTAAACAGTGGTGACTTCCATTTTTAAAGTCCAAATGCTCTGGATTTTCAGAGGAGGTAATATAAGTTCTAATTAGAGATACTGTAAAAGGCTTCATGGAAGAGGTAACATTTGGTTTGCTCATGAAGGATGATGCACTTGTGTGCACGGTGATGGGAGGAAGTATGATGTAAGCAGAGGCAACAATCTCTGTCAAGCCAGAGTCAAGGCTGTGTTAGCAGTTACCATGTGAGGGGCAAAGAAGGCCCCAGCCTGGACCAGTGGTAGTGGTGATGACAAAAGAAAGAAAATGAGTTATTTGCTGAGGTCATTTCAAGGAAGCCTGAAATATTTGTGGGCCATTTGGCTGAAAGAAGGTGAGTGAAAACAACTCATCTGGTATTTTGGTGGCAAACCACCTACTCTGGTAGGTCGGAGAATAAAACGGAGATGTGCACAGTCCCTGTCCTTAAGAAGTGCGTCATCAGTGAGGGAAATGGACAAATAAACCCAATGAGGTCAGATAAATAATTCTTGCTGAATTCTTAAGATTAAGGTGCAGCTTCAGATGGGCGCCACGCTTAATTGGCCAGGAACAAAGCAGTCACAAAACTGGGATTCAGCTATAAGCAGCTTACCAAGCTATCTGGGAAATAGCTATCCTTCACCTACGTATTTCCCTGGCTCAAGGAACAATGTAATGTTGTCTTGTCCCTTCAATCAAAGCGATCCAAAGTAGCACAATTGGAAGCAGGATCTGCAGGTTAACGGTAGTGGCCTGGCCTGGAAACTTGTTCAAAATGTAAATTATCAGCCTCCATTCTCACCTGAATCAGCAGGTGACTATATGCACGTTAAGGTTCAAAAGTACTATGTTAAAAAGAAAGAGAGAAAGAAAAGTACTGTATTGATCTAGAAGACCCATTCTTTAGTGAGACAAAGAGCCAAGGAGGGAAGTCCATTTAGAAGAGCATGAAAAGTCTCAAAACAACCAACCTTGTCTTAGAAGTCAAGGCCATGCAACCATTGAGGAGAAAGGAAAGAGACTTCTCCTGGTTCATATGTTTTCTTATGGGCAAGTGTATAAATCATTCTTCATTTTCTTGATTTTACCCTCACCTTGAAGAGAGACGGAGATGGCTGAAATTAAAAATCAAAAGGAAAGCAAAAATCCAAAATACAGAAGGAAGGAAGTAAACCAGTTTAAGAGATGCATCCCCTGACTTTAAATGAACAAACAGACAGAAGTTAAAAATCTTCAAAGCCTTTGCAAAGTTTAAAAGTGTAGATATATTCTAATGAGGCTTCTAATTTAAGGCCTATTTGTCTTTGAGTTTCACACTCTTTGTGGCCTTCAAAAGCCTTCATGCTGAGGGAACGTTCAGCATAAGTGTCTGTCATTCAGCATAAGTGTCTGTCGGGACTTTCTTTCTATACAGTATAATCTAGCTATGCATCTAGCTAGGCTGTCAAGTCATATCCTAAGGCCCAGGAGGACTTATTTCCCCAGGTAGACTGGTTCCAAGTCTTGATTTCTACAACTACCAGTAGTCGGAACAGCTTTCCTTTTAAAAATATGGTCACTGAATCTTAGCTGGGTTTCTCTTCTATTAATCCTCAACTAAGCTGTCCTGTCAAATGCATCATGGTCTTTAACCCGGTGGGTGTGCGTGCACACATGCGTATGTTTTTAAGCACGTGGCAGGTTGGTACTGATAGCTTGATAAATTATAGACATCCCTTCCCTTCTCCCATTATTAAAATAGATTCTTCCCTCTTTTTTATTGAGTTTTTAATTTCCAGCCCGTGTGTATTATAGAGGAAGGCCGAATGTAGGTCATTCGATGCCATCATGAATAATGGGAAAAAACTAAGTCCCTTGTTTCCCAGTGCTTGTTAGCATGAAAACCCAGCCCTAGATGCCTCAGTATGCTTTTTGACTCAGGAGTCCTATGGGTCTGCCCATGACGGCTGTGTGAACTTCTTGTTCCTGCCAAATATATAAGCTGGGATGGGAACATTAATTCATTTTAACAGAGGTGTGTCAACGTTGCTCTTGAAAAAGTGCTGAGATGCCATATTTGCAAAGACCATCTTCAAATAGGGAAAAAAAAAAAAAAGGAAAACACTGTTTTTAATACTGTGTCCTGCCTTTCAACCCAAGAATTTCTCCACTTTAACTATTTTCTGTTGTTCCAGGATTTCCTAGAGTTTGGCCTCTATTCTGAGTTCCAAAGAACTAAACATCTTTGTTAGCAGGGTCCAGATAGAATAATAGTCCTAGTTTGGGTAAGTTAGGCGCATTTCAAAATGTGCCTTGAGGCTGACTCTGGTGCAGAGTTTTGTTCTATTTTGGTTTGGTTTTTGCCCCTGTGCCTTGCTGCCCTCCTTTTGTTGAGGCAGCTTATCTGCCTTGTAGCCCAACAGAGGGGCCTCTCAGAGAGTTCCCAAATTCTCGGGCCGAGGAGGCTTGAAACTTCTTCTAACTCTAGAAACCATAAAGGATTTGCAGACCTACGGGACGTGAGCCAACTTAATCCTTAAAGTCGATCACATGGCAGCATAAGAAACTTTCAAAATGGCCAAGCTGAAATAGCAAAACCCAGGCTGTACTTAAAAACATGCCAGATGACAAACCTGTCTCCAACAGAAGGCAGTGAGAAATGACGCTTCACTGATTTCTTTTTCCCTCCTTAGCATGGAGGGGGAATGGATGGAGCATGCTGGCAAATATTAAACATGCAGCCATCTTGATATTTATGAATCAGTTTGCCATGTTGACAGTGTCTTCTGAAAGTGACTTTTGTGCACCCAATTTCCTAAATGATCCTTAAAAGGAACTCCCTCCCTTCTCATCCTCTGTACCTGAGGCAGTAACATCTTGAAACATTGATCTATTTGCTGCTAGCTTTCATTAATTTCATCCATCCCTGAAGGCGGAGCCACATTGGTGCCAGCTAATTAAGACCTATTTAGGGCAGCTCAGGGCCCTTTATCAGCCTTAAATTAGCTTTGCGTTTTTAATGGGGTCTATAGCTTTCTCAATTATTACTTAATTAAATAATGTGCTTGCATTTGCCAATGTATTTCTAAAGTGGGAGGCAAGCTGCAACCGCCCACCTGCCTATAGGTAAGAAGAATATCTCACATTGGCTCTCTGTTGCTTCTCTAGGAGAGTTCACATTCATCTTGCTTCTGTACCTGGCCAGGCACCTAATCACATTCTTCAGATGTTGAGTGTGGTGCCATGTGCCACTGTCAGCCCTATATCACCTCCAGGGTATTTCAGTCCTAAGATGTATTAATGCAAATGTGTAAATGTCACTGGGCTAATATTATTTATGCATACCAATCATTCAAAGGGCGGGGGACGAAAGATCCATTTTGGTCCAGATTATTTTGAATATAAGACCTTTCATTCCAATGCTTTCTGGTTTGTTGAAGGTTATTTCCCAGAAAAATATCTGGTTAAGTGAAAATATAAAGGTGCTGCTGTCCAAAGACCTAAAATTCCAGAGAAAACTGGGCCCCAGAGGATGAAGGGAGAAAGGACAAACTGTCTTCTCTTCTTGTTCTCTCAGCCGTTCCCACAAGGTCACTCTTTCTAATTGGCAAGCCAAATAATTTTAGTCAGTAACTGATAAGAAAGCAAATTAAATTTCATTTGGTTTGAAAAAGTATTCCAATATGCTTATGAGTTGATCTAAGCTCATTCTAGGAAATTTAACACTACATACATTTCTTTTACTAATTCAGGTTTCCTCAATGAAGAATTCCTTAAGACAATGAAAAGCACTGGAAAAAATGAAAAGGTACTCGCCTTAAATGGGAGAGGGGTTTATACTTCTTAAAAGGATTTTGATAGTTTAAAGATGCAACCTAGGAGCTCATTTGAGAAAAGTTCATATAGTTATTTTCCTACCATGGTTCATTGAACTACTAGAGACACAATTTTTTTAATTCTATAAATAATACATCATAATGGTGACATAACTTCTTCATTAAAAACCTGATGATGAAAACGAACACTTGCTAAAAAGTTCTAGTAAGTTCAGGCAAATCAATCAAAGTAGCAAAAGTTAAATTAAAAGGATGTCCTTTTTTCCTTACTTACTCATGTCACCAATGGTATATCCACTGGAAATACTCCTATTCCCTTAGGAGAAAAAAAAAAGTGTGTATATATGTATGTGTGTGTGTGTGTAATTATTTATTAATTTCATGATTTATTAAAATATTTAAAATATTTACTTATTAAATATCTTATTAAAATATTTATCTGAGAGACAGAGAGAGTGCATGAGTAGGGAGGGGGCAGAGAGAATTAGGAGAAGGAGAAAAAGACGAATCCCAAGCAGACTCCTCCCTGAGCATGGAGCCCCACATGGAGCTTGATCTCACAACCTTGAGATCATGACCTGAGCTGAAATCAAGAGTTGGATGCTTAACCAACTGAGCCACCCAGGTGCCCCAGGAGAAAAATATTTAAAACTTCTGTTAGGATACAACCAACACACCCGTTGTGAGTGTGGACCCACATGAATCCTTGCCATTAAAATGTCTTCTTTGATGTAAAATAATCTTAAAATGCTGACAGTAATAATATTGCTGGTTGTGATGTCATTCTAAGATTGTTGTGTGTACGCTGTGGGATAAAACTCTAGACTTGTGATTGCCAATATGGCAAAAAGGAGAAACACCTGTAACATACATGAGGTAAAATTAAAACTTGGTAGCCTTGAATCTGAACTGGAAGTTTCAGTTCAAACTCATAATGATTTTACCTTTAAACAAAATATAGACCATATATCATTTCTATACTAGCTGTGTCCAGTGAAAGGACCAGGAAACAAAGACAAACCTAGTAGAAATGAGCACCTGTAGCACCAAGATTATGCTGTCTTAAGTACTAATAGGAGCGAAGATCTTTGGAGAAATGTCTGGATCCAGGTTTGCATCAGACTATGTACAAGAAGAGCCTAAGTCATCCTATAACAATAGGAATCAAAGAAGCTATCCAAAGTTACTAAAGGCAACATCAAAAGGACTCTAAAACTAATTTGAAGAGGGTCCAATAGCACAAATAGGACACTTTGAGCATAAAGGCATAATTCTAATAGGTTGAAATATTTCAAATATGGTTAAATATGTCAATATGTAAATATTAATAATAATAAACTTACTGGTCACTTTTGGAGGATGCTAGGAAACCAGTGCCTTAGACTTGATAAAGAAAAAAGGATTGGTACTATCTTTATCTCTGGTTAAAAAAAATAGTTAATGATGGTAAGTTTCTGCTTATAAAGTTTCAGCTGATATAAATGAAAAAATGATGAAATATCACCATTTTGCAATCTCTAATGAATTATTGGATCTAGACAATGACCATTAATGATTACTAACATAAAAAGAGAAAACTAGACAGTATTCCTGCTGATAGAAGTATCACCGAATGGTCTCGGTAAGAAGCAATATGACCTGAATCCAATAAAGCCTCAATAAGAAATATCAATGAACGAAAAACATCAGGGGGGTACAATTAGGACAATTAGATTATGGAATACTCTATTGGACAAATCACTAGTTTTCTTTTCAATAATATAGAGGAAAGAAAGATACAGGTTAAGAGAAATATAGAAGACATATCAATTAATTGTAATGTATACAGCTCACATTAATCCTGATTTGAGCAATGTATGGTTCTTAATGCTAATCCTAATTCGAATTAAAATTTTAAGATATTAAAAGGGTTATTGGAGAAATTTGAAAACAAAATGTTATTAAAGAAATATTGCTGAGTTTTATGTAGGACAATGACATTGTGTTTATTTTTAAGAATCTTTATCTTCTAGAGATACATGCTAAAATGTTAATGAATGAAATAATACGTTGTCTGGCATTTGCTTCAAAATAACTCTTGGGAAAAAAAATAACTCTTGGGGAGGGAGAAAATGTGTAGGGATATGGATGAAACAATATTGGCCATGAATTAATAATTATTCATCCCAAACAGTGAGTATACAGAGGTTCGTTACACCACTACTTTCTCTACTTTATAATTTTGACATTTTCCTTCATAAAAAGTTAAAAAATATTCTTCTTTGAAATTTGGCAATGAATGTTAGATCACTATGGGAAATCCTTTGACAATAAAATCCACACAACTGAAGTTAGGATACAGATCTAAATCACAGAGCAGATAACAAGTCATTTGAGGTCATTTGGACAACCTTTTGTCATCCAACCAGATTTTACCAAAACCATCCATTCTGTTCATTTCTAAAACACTAGCACAGTTGTCTTTTTCAGTTTGGTTGCAGCACTCCATGATGCAAGCAGACATGAATAGACTCGGTGAGAAAAACAGAAGGAAGCATCATAAAATCAATTTGGCTTTTTTCCCCTCTACTTTTATTTTGGTAACTTTACCAACTGAATGATACCTGCAAATTAATTTTATCGAGAAAGCTTTTCCTCACCATACAAACAGCTTTCCTCATCACAGCCAGTAGGAAAATGAATCCTCCACAGCTATTCTCTCCTGATTCTTGCTATACAATCCACACATCTGTGACAGTGTGCTGTCTCATTGAAAGCTCACAGCAAAAGCCAACATGATATAAATACACAGGAGCATACGGCATGCTGAGCTCTTCTCTGATAGCCCCAAATGATTCTAGGGCATATAGGCATGACTGGGGGATACCCTGAGGGCTGACTATGACTAATGAAATACCAAATATATCTAATTAATTGCATTGCTCTGGGCTAATGAGAGACCAGAAATTTTCAAACCCTTTGAGATGGTCATATTTATATAGAATTGTGCTACATGCCTACTCCTTTATTTCTCCTGCCTATCTCTTTGGACAGCTTATGACACACTGATCCAAATCTAACCATTGGGATTCTTCTTGTGAACTCTAACTGTAGAAAGGGCCAGCATTATGGTGATTCCTGTCTTGCATTTCCTTAGATGCTGTGCATTTTGAGTAATCAGAATTAGAAAATGGTATGCTTAGCCTACATTATCAATAGGAGAGTTAGTCCGGATAGGATTTTAAAATAATTATCAGCACACAAATTACACCCACGGATATCAGAAATGTTCCCCCCACAAGCACATACCCCAATGTAGTTAAAATTTTAGGTTTGATGATATTGAAGAGTGAAAGACTTACATTTTGAGGAAATCTGATTGTTAATATTGGAATTACAGCCAATGCTCAATTTATCCATGGTATTACATGAGTTAGTACCATTCACACATTACTTAAAACTTTTGCAATTTGGTTTCAATATTTTCCGCCAGCAGTTCTTTATCAGAACTGGAAATATGAACTAATAATCTACTTCTCTTCCATATACTAGTTATCTTTCTAAAAAGAAAGAAAAAATGGTTGGTAGTAGGGTCATAGGGGAGAATGAAGAGGATAAGAGGGAGCAGAGAAAGGAAATAGGAGATGTAAGGAGCAGGAGAAAAATGAGGTGAGCAGGCCTCAAGAAAAGGAAGTGGGAAGGGTGGTTTATAGAAGGCTACTGAGCAAAAAAAAAAAAAAAAAAGAATGTAATGAAAAATGCAAATTGGTTTGTTGGATAATTGAGTGAATGGTATTTATACCTCATTTCTCTTCAAGAATCCACTGTTAATGATTTTCAGTAATGCATAATTTCAATATGGTATTCTGAACAGACCAACATATCTGTTAGATACAAAGTTATGGTGCTCACGATCTTAGGGCCTATTTGCATGCAAGAAGCTACACAGCCTTATTAGAGAATCAATAGCCTGTTGAGTTTTGTGGTCTCAGGTAAATTTTTACCATAACTTCCAAAGGAGTTGAGGTCCTCAAGTTCCTTAACATTTCTGTTTCAAAACAGAAATGTGTAGACTTCCTTTCGGCTAACATCCAATTTAACCAATAGCAAATTGAGCTAAATAAGAACAAATCTAAAGATATCTTGGGGAAGCATCCAGTATTTTTTGGATCCTCAAGCCAATCAAAAGGGAGAGAACAGAAGGTAGTGTAGGTGGAATAAATGGGGCCTAGTTGCTGGCTCGTCAAGTAATCATAATAGTCAAAAAACATAAAACAATCAATTTGAAAAATAACTCTGTTCATTTGATAGCTGGCAAAAGAACTCAGCAAAGAGCTAGCATAAAAGACAACGAGACTGCCTCTCAGCGGACTCACCTGTCTTTCCCAGTTTCCTTCTTAAAAATGCCATCACAGTAACTCATGCGCTTCTCTGTGGTCACGTAAATTTGGGCATTCGGGTAGATGTCAACAGTCTTTTTCAGCATGTTGTAAACGATGCCATTGCCATCTTTCCTCATATTGCGGAAAGGGCCCCAAATGACATAAATAGTAGCATTTGCTTCCTTGAAAAAATAGTCAGGGTTTTTTAGCAAAAGAGGAACGCTGGTATGGGACACAACTCGAATCATTGTCATGCGGCCAACATCTTCTTCATAGCCCTTGGTGGGGGCATTGTTCATTCTCCAAATGCAGGATGACTGGTCTATCTCATTCCCCACCTTCTGGCCAACCATCTGACCTGAGTTTGACACTATGGCGCAAAGGTCACAGTCCAGTTGCAAAGGCTGAAAAACAGAGAAAAAAGATGGGGGAGAGACATGGAAATTAGTGAATTCCAGCTATTTAAACAAGTTCCTCTGAGAAAATGAAATTCAGATATTACATATTGCATGTAGCAGCTGAATGTGGGATTTTTTGAAATATATGGACCAATCCTACAGTAGCTACCACAGGCTTTCAAGCTAGGGACATGCTTCCATTTAAAAAGTGAATATAGACTTTAAGAAATAATTGGGGATCCCTGGGTGGCTCAGCGGTTTAAGGCCTGCCAAGCCCAAGGCATGATCCCGGGGTACTGGGATCGAGTCCCACATCGGGCTCCCTGCACAGAGCCTGCTTCTCCCTCTGCCTGTGTCTCTGCCTCTCTCTCTCTCTCTCTCATGAATAAATAAATAAAATCTTTAAAAAAAAAGAAATAATTTTAATTTCTATCCCCTTGTGTTCGTCTAAAATTAAATGGAAAAAATAGTCATTTGTTTTCCATTCTAAATAATGACTTTTCATTCAAAACCATAATTTCAAATGAAATAAGGCAACAGGGAAAGATTTGATATCTTTAATAAGGATCGTGGCTAAAAAAAGAAATGCAAAAGGAATATATCCAGGCATCAATTCCGTATTTTACTTATATGTATGAATAGATATGTAGCAGTTGATGAAACTAGGAAAAATTCAGCAAATCACAAGGTTCTGAAAATCTTTTTCAGACAAGAACTATTTAAGACAAGTCTCAGGCTGGCAAAAATTTTATAAAAATCCTTAAAAAATTCCCTGTGTCACCATGTTAACTGGCCTTTGTGTTTATGTCTATTTTAGATGGATATGGAAAGGCTTCTTTTAAGAACTCCGGGAAGGGATGTGCAGAGATAATCTCTAGTGCTGGTCTAACCACCTCCCTCTTGTCTTAAACCAATAAGGTAACAGAGACTCACAGAGGGTAAGCACCAGCTCTCACAACTTGCAGATGATAGATTGAAATCTAGATCTGGTAACTCTAAACCCATTGCTCTTTCCATTATTCCCTGCATTCTTTCCTCCCAGGAGAACCAAATAAATTCCTTTTGCCACTTTCCTCCTACATGATAAAAGCCACTCTATCTTTTAAAACAGTGATAAAGGAGTGATGAACTCTGTTGATATATATCTTTCTCATCTTCCTTCTATGAGATTTCACATTTTGTATCTGACATTCAATCCTCTATTTTTATTGTGCCTATTGGTCATTGGTTCTTCTCACACTGGGTACTGCTCTCATTTTATTAGTTATGTTGTATTTTATTGTTTAATTGTGTCTTTCTACTATAGAGTAAACTCTGTAAGAATCAATGTCTGTCTTTTTCATTTTAATCCCATTTCCCAGAAGTCCTTGGATTACTATAGGAGCCCAGGATATAGTGGTTTAGTTAGGAGATGAGAGCAATCGAATTAAAATAATTGATTAAGAGCCTGAACACTGAACTTAGTATTAGGGAAGACATAGCCTTTCCCAAATTTGTTGAGAACTGTTGATTTAGATGAAAGAGAAACACAATCTGAAAGAAACCTATCAATATACAAACAGGTTCAATTTAGGTGGGTAAATGGAGAAGTAAAGTACCTCAGAAAAGTCACTTGTATAATTACCACCCAACTGTAGCAAGATGTCTTTCCTATCAATGGGAGGAATCCAAAGTAGTTATTGAGCAATAATAATGCGCCATGTTCTTGCGGTTGGGGATTATTCAGCTATGAAAGTTTTAAGCAAAAACCCCTGACCTCATAGATCTTACATTCCACTGAGGGGGGAAAAGGCAATTAATAAATCAGCATTGTATATAATAATGTTAGATGAAAAAAAAAATAATGTTAGATGAAGATAGGTGTTAAATAGAGAAAATTAAAGCAAGGAAGGAGGTAAGGAAGCATCTGTGTGCATGTGTGTGTGTGTTGGTGGAGTGATCAGAGAAGGCCTGGGAGGAGTGGGGAATGGTATGTGAGGGAAGACTTGAAGAAAGTAAGAGGGCTGGCAATGGGGACTTGGGGCGGGGTGGAGGGTGGGGGGCGTGGGTGCATATTTCTGCAAAGCAAAACCAAAAGCCACTGCAAACATCCCATGGTAGGAGAGGAACACAGGGAGCGCAGTGTGACCTGGGAGAGCATTGATTGAGGAGAGCCAGTGGGTACTGGAGTCAGAGAGATGACCAGAGAGACATCTCATAGGCTCCTTTACTCAGGGACCTTCGGAAGGCTCTGAATAGGGAAGTGGCTGATCTGTGTTATATTTTAACAGCATTGGCTGCTGTGGGGAAAACTGACAAAAGGGAAATGGGTAGAAACCCAAACAGACTACTGCCACAATCATGACAAGAGATGATGGTTGGGTAGCAGAAGAGGTAGCAAGATGCTGCCCACGCGCTGAACAAATTCTGAAGGCAAAGCCTGTTGGGTTGACTAGTAAGATGGACTATGGGACCTGAGATACAGGGACGAATTATGGAAAACTTCAAATTCTTAGTCTAAGCAACTGGAAGACTGGACCTGACTTTAAATGAGAAGGCAAAGGCTTTAGGAAGAGCAGGATCAGCAGAGGAAAACAAGCTCATTTCCAGATCTGTTAGATTAGAAATGCCTTGAACACAGACCTCCCATAGCTACTGTTATAACAAAACCACTCAAACTGCTTTAAACCACTCCCCCCCCAACCCCGATTATTGAAGTAATATGAGCTCATTGTGGAAAACTTGAAAAAAAAATAGATTAAAAAATTAAAACTCTCCATATTTCCACCATTTGACAACAATATTTCATGGTATTTTCCTCCTTCTAGATATATTAGACAGGTTGAGAAATAACTATTTACAAAATTTAGCAACCTTGCTTTTCCAATTAATTTCACATCATTAAAATTTCCTATGCCATGCAAACAGTCCTTAGAGATGTATTTTTTAAAGTTTTATTTATCTGTTTTGTAGAGGAGGGACAGAATGAGAAGAAAATCTTTAAGCAGACTCCCCCTGAGTCCAGAGTACAAGGTGGGGCTCAATCCCAGGACCCAGGAGATCGTGACCTGAACCAAAACCAAAAGTCAGACACTTAACCAACTGAGCCACCCAGGCACCTCTCCTTAGAGATACTTTTAATGCTGATTCAATATTCCATTATGTGGACATACCATAATGTTCCTACTTGCCTTCTGCTGGGCATTTGGCTATTATCTGATTTTTTTCTGTTATAAAAATTGCTTTAATCAACATCCTTGTCTTTCCAACTGCATTTTGGATGCTAGCAGTTACTAGGTTCATCTAGCTTTACTTCTTTTAGTTTTTATTGCGCACCTGTGAAATATGCTAGAGGGACAAACGTTCCCGTTCAATCTTAAAAAGAAGGATTTTGAAAAAACTTGACTTGTTAAGTAAACAAAAGTCCACTTAGGTGTCTTTTTTCCCCCCCTGTATAAAAAGAGAGTTATTGAGCTGTTAGAATCACGTAGCGTTTGAACAGGGCCGGACATTAAACAACATAGGCTCAGGTATGGACTGGACGTGCCGCTGAGGTGTCACCATTTATGCAGTGACTTAAAACTCCACTATCAAAAGGACTGTCCATCACCCCTGCTACAATAAGATTTCTGAACAGCAGGTCAGAATAGGTCTGCTCGAGGTGCATGAGCATATTAGGGCACTTGGAAATGGGGTGATGCCATAGTGAAGACTTCCTTGGTGGTCAGATGGGGGTGTAAGAGGATGCCTCTTGGGATGGGATAGTGATCTAAGACCTTCACGCATCTAGGAGCCTACGGTTTTTCAGGGCATAAGGAAGAACACGGTATTTTTCTTGCCGAACGATTTGCAGCAGGGCCAACATACATTACACTTAGCTAAGTCCTCCAAACCCACTTAGAGTCATGCAAATCAATGCCTGATTTAAACTGTGTGTGTCATATGGCACACTCCAACTTATCACCAAGTTGCATATGGTACAGGGAGGTTACATTCCATTTTCTGTTCCAAGAAGTTGCTTCACTGTATAATAAAAGCATTTTTGGGTATGGCCTCCACAAATTAAAAATAATAATAAAAAAAAAAGAGATAGAGCCTCGGATGTGCATTAATCTACAAATCTGCATCAGATTTCCTAGTCGTTGAGTGAATTAGCTGGTTGTGCTGTAACAAGCCTTAATTTAATAAGAATCAGCAAACTGGTTTCACTTGACAATTGTAACCTCTGAAAGTGATCAATTAAGACATCACAATCTGTTTCATGACAACATATCAGAATGCCGCAGCTGTGCAGATTATGAGGTCAGCAGCTGACTAACAACTTGAAGGCAAACGTTGGCAACCACAGCCTCTCGTTTATGTAACAAATATGTAAAGGGGCACAGTGCTAGGAACCTAATGGTTTGGGGAATAGGTGGTGACCTTTAAATCGCCCCTTTCTTCTATATATTGTCACCATGGCCAGAGCTGGAAGAGCCTTCCACGTACCTCTCCTGCTTGGCCACCATCCTGCCTCGCTGCCTGATGTCGTCCTAAACGAAGTACCAGGAGACATGGTTGCACACGGTGACTGCTCCACCTGCCACCTGGTTGCAGGGACTATTTTCTAGCATGCTAGGAGAGCCGGGCTGGATGCATAGAACATTCCTAATCATAATCAGAAGCCTCAGGTAACACCAAGAGCTTGCTAAGGCCCAAGGGACTCATTTATATGTTTGAAGACACTTCAAACTACAGTAAGCCATGATAAAAAAAGAAAGAAATACCTAGGCATGGATGGACGGTTTGACCCAAGAGTCACTCTTATCTGGTTATCTCAGTTCCTTTTATTAGCTTTATCGCTGCATCTTGTGATCTCAACTTTCTTTGTTAAAATGTACTGCTGTTTCTTGGACTCGTTTATATTATTTGACTTGGGGCCCTTGCTCGAAAATGTATTCCATATGTCTCCACTCGCTCGGTTCTGCCTCGGTAAGCAGTTTCCTCCCAGAATGAGGCCCTGGATTTTCTGAGACCTTTGGAAAGATTTAGTCAGCTCCACTTTATCAAACTCTATCTTAATTTGGAATTCCCCTTTTTAGTTGACTTGTCCTTTACTTTTTGTTTCTTTTCATTAAAAACAAACTTGACCTCTTCATCTTTTTCTCATGTACACTCAAAGCATCATCAAACCAAATGTTTTGGTTGGGCTTGCGAGGTGTCTATCAACTGAGATCGCCACAAATATTCAACCAACTGTGTCTGGGCAACTGTGTCCCTGTTAAAAGAGAGCCCACAAATATAAAACAAGTCCTTTTTTAAAAAAAAATAATATTTTATTTATTGGGGCACCTGGGTGGCTCAGTGGATTAAACATCTGTCTTCGGCTCAGGTCATGATGCTGGGGTCTGGGATTGAGCCCTGTGTCGGGCTCCCTCCCTGTTGAGCAGAAAGCCTGCTTCTCCCTCTCCCTCTGCTGCTCCCCATGCTTGTGCTCTCTCTGTCAAATAAATAAAATCTTTAAAAAATAAAGATTTTATTTATTTTAGAGGGGGGGGGAGAGAATACAAGTGGGGGAGGGGCAGAAGGAGAAGCAGACTCCCCACTGAGCAGGGAGCCTGATGTGGGACTCCATCCCAGGACCCCGGGACCATGACCTGAGATGAAGGCAGGCACTTAACCAGCTGAGCCACCTAGGTGCCCCCAAACACATCCTTTTATTTAAAGCCTAAAATGTTGATTTTTTAAAAAAGATTTTATTTATTTATTCATGAGAGCCACAGAGAGAGAGAGAGAGAGGCAGAGACACAGACAGAGGAAGAAGCAGGCTCCATGGAGGGAGCCCGATGTGGGACTCGATCCTGGGTCTCCAGGATCACGCCCTGGGGTGAAGGCGGCGCTAAACCACTGAGCCACCCGGATTTCTTTTTTAATGGTAAGATCACTATATCTGATTTGGGTATTTCTCCCTTGCACAAGTATATAAGTTCTATATCTGCATATCTGGCTATGAACACTGGGCTTGGGGAAAGTTAAGAATTTGGCGGCATCTATTAAAGAACCAAGTAATTTTTACTTAGTACTTATTCTGTGAAAGGCACCATGAAGGATAAAATAATTTTAGAATTCTAATCAGTGTGAGCTTTTAATCTCAGTACACAGCTCTGAGGCATAGCAGAGTTTGATGATTAACTAGGGTCAATTCATACACTACTTTAAAGGCCTAAGGGATTGCCTTGAAAAACAAGCCCTTTCTCTGCTAAAATGAATCATGACATTTGCTTCGTTACAAGAAAAAAGGACTTGACTCCTGTCTGGGGCACAGGGAAAGGATGCGAGGGGGAGGAAGGGAAGAAACAGAGTGAGAAAGACATCTAAGCAAAGTGTATTATACTTATTGATAGAAACTTGATTGAACACCTATCATAGGCCATTCATCCTGCCAAGCAGTTTATTACATTATTCCATTCATCCTCATAATAAATTCTTCATAAGTTGGATTGTTTTTATTTCCTATTACAGAGTTGAGGAAATTGAGATGAATATTATACCCAGTGAGAACTAGACATCTTTCAGGTTAAAAGAAGCATATGTTATCTTTCATAAAAATACACTCTCAGCACTAAGAAGGGAGAGATATTAAAGAAATATTTATTTTTACTTTGCACTATTTCTAATATACATTTAGGAAAACATCTCAAAATCTCCTTCACTATTAAAATTATTTATATTAAATTGCAAATTAATGCTTTTAAGCATCTTGGTGGTCAAGAATTTCACCAAAAGAGGACAAGGTTTTTCAATTGATGAAAGGAATTCCTCAGGAATATTAGGGTTTGTACATGAGCAGAATTAACCTCTCTTCTCTGGCAATGGTATTAGCATGGCATAAGAAATTATGTAGAAAATTTATTCGTATTACTTTTGATTTGAAATCTGGCTGAAACATCAGTTGAATATAAACTAATCATGATCAATTTTATTAGCCTCGAATGGTCCTCCATATCTTTACTTAATTTGTTTTTCAAAACTTTTTCATAACAGCAGCGAATTGTATCTCTTTTGGAAGCATTAAGTGATTACAGTCCATGTCTGAAGGAAAAAAGGCCATGGCAGCTGATGTTTTCAGAAGCTGATCTCCGTGGCTAAAGGTAATATCTCCCCCTGCATGAAAACCTCCTTGAGGTAAATTATCTTTAAAAGCAAGTCCTTGGGGGCGCCTGGGTGGCTCAGTGGTTGAGTACCTGCCTTTGGCTCAGGGCGTGATCCCAAAGTCCTGGGATCGAGTTCTACATCATGCTCCCTTTGGGGAGCCTGCTTCTCCCTCTGCCTTTGTCTCTTCTTCTATCTGTCTCTCTCATGAATAAATAAATAAAATCTTAAAAAAAAAAAAAAAACCCAAACAAGTCCTTGGGATTCAAAGTTAGCTCAAGATTGCCAAGCCATTCTCTAAGTCATGAGTCATTTTTCCTCTCTGTACTTATGAAGATTCCAGAACACTGGCTGATTGGGATACTATATCCCTAACTATAGGTCCTTTTACAGCCATGGCAAATTTTATTTGTATTCTATTACAAGCTTAAGTGCTTAGCATGAATATGAATCTTGTTTGCAAAAATGCTGAAGAATGAAAGCCCAGGAAACTCAAGAAGATCCTTTACTCCTGATCCTATGGGGAAGGGTGGGAGAAAGGTTGGCTATTCTTTACTGCTTTTGAAGAATCTGTGGCATCTTAATAATTAGCTTTATTTTCCTGTGTTTAAATATTATTTCTATGGGCCCTAGAAACCAATTTACCATGATATGCCCAATTGATCCTTTCCTGGCTTAAAAAAAAAAAAAAGAAAGAAAAAAACCGAATGAACAAATCACCCACTCTGATTGGCATGAGTTTATCAACAAGTTTGTTTTGTTATTTTTCAGTCACTTTTCTCCTCAGATTAGTATACATACAAAGAACTCTTCTGTTTCTCTGCGCCAAGCTTACACACACATATACACACACACGTGCACGCACACACACGTGGTTACCCTCATCCAGCTCATGAGACTGCTCACTCTCCTAAGCCACTTTTTTCATCCTGCTCCTCACCAACTGCTCTGGAAAATTCCCCCTCTCTCTTCTTTGGGTAAGAACCTGACATATTGTCATGTCTTTTTTGAATGATATATTGGGACAACTGCCAAGCACTTTACATTTTAATCAGCAAGATGAATGAAATATTTAACCTTTACTTTTTTTTCTCTGTGAATAAGCTTATAGACAAGATAATTAGAGCCTATAGAATAGATAATTAAAATCTGCGAATTAAAACTTGCAAAAACAGTGTGGCTTCCCCAGCAAAGAGAAATGGCCATGTATGAAAGGTCACCTGTCAACTAGTTCTAGTTATTAAATCTCTGCATTTATCACTAAGGTGGCTCTATGGAAAACGAAGGTCAAGACATTAAATTATGAAACAGTGTGGATTAGAAAAGGTCACCAAAAACTCAAGTAAAATTTAACCAAACCTGCTAATTCCGCCCCCGGAAGGAAGCAGACACAGCAAGGGATGACACCTAACACCTGGAAAGTGCTAATCTCTTTCCCCGAGCTTAGCCCCACACAGAATATGAATTTCTATTTGATGTCTTGAAGTCTAAAACAAAACTTGCTCATCTCAAATAAAAACAGGAGCTTCGATAAATATTTCAGAATGAAAATCATGTTGGAATCGAACTAGCTTAAATTATTAAGAACATTGTTTTACACTACTCTAATGGTTGCTTTCATTTCAACCGTAAGAATGCAATTTAAAATATTGGCCATGGGGCACTCCTGGCACCCTAAATGCTTTACAGGACAATTAGCAACTCACCACTCACTAATTTACTACTTTAATATTGAAACAAATGGGATCTTTGCTTTTCATCATCCAATTTGAATGAATCTGAACAAAGCAAGTTGAACAAAGCTCCAGAGATGCACTCTTCAGTTTGCTGTCATTTCCTCCTCTCCTCTTCATGAATGTCTTTAGAGTTTTAGTTTTAGAGGCTTCAACATGTATAATGATGCCATTGGGGAATAGATTTTGCCTTTATTCTCCTTGATGTTCTTTTGAGGTCTTTCAAGTGAAAGGTACAAAAGAGGCATTAACAATCTGGCATTGTTTTTATTGCTTGACAAAGAAAAAAATGTATTTTAATTTTTCCCGTGTTTCAGGAATGATTAAGCAAGCTGTTTTCATCTACACCGAGTCACTTTCAGCAGACCTCTAACTGTGAGCAAAGAATTGTGAAGACTGTTCTAGAGAGAAATCAGCACAGTGCAACCAAGCCAGCCTGTAAATGTACTTCCTTGCCCCTCTCTCTCTACAAACCAGCATCTCTGTTAATGCAGCTTTCAAAAGCAGTGTATATAAATCACACACTACGAGTACCAGCACATAAAAAGACAGATTTGATAACCCACAGTTTGGCTCTGATTCTCTGTGGATTTGGGATATGGCATTTACCTTGATTCCTACCTGGTGGCATTACATCTAAGCATAAAACTTAATATGGGGGTACATAAAAATGTTAATGTCAAGAAATAATTCTAAAACAGGCAACATAAAGCTATGTTTCTCAGTTGCCGTATATGATGTGTTCTTTTTATTTGGAAGTTCCTTGAGGGGAATGGATCTGTATAATCATGTAGGCATGCCAAAGGAAAACAGCTTGCATTCTCTGGACTGGAAGGCGAAAATCGAGTCTTCTCAAACCAAGAGTTTTCTCCTATGGACTGGAATAATTGAAATAATTTATACTTCACTATCACTAGAAGGTCATAAGATTTGACTAATTTTGCAATCAATTTCCCTCTAGATTATTTTCCTCTCAGGAAGACGAGCTTGGGATGTAGTGCTAACATTCTACCCACCATGTCATGTAAAAAATTAAGAAAGAACATCGGTTCATGCTATAGTACTGGTATCTTAATATGTCACTCAATTAGGGACATAGTTCTCAACTAAATTCAACAATGACTAGGAGAGCTTTTAAAAAATTATAAGGCCTATATTCCACCCCTGACCAATAAAATCGGAAAACTAAGGACGGTGCCTATACTTGTTTTTTTTTTTTTTTTTCCAAGTTCTGCAGATGATTCCAATGAATACCTAGCTTTGAGAAATATTGTCCTAGAGGAATTAGCAACGATAAATGAGGAGACCATAATGCCTGATTAAAGAGATGAAAAACAAAATGGTAAAGGTGGATCCCAGGGGTACTTCATGGAGAAGATCCTGGGGTAGTAAATCTTGGCAATGACAGCCTTGAATACTACTAGATTGGTGAGCAGTGCTTACAACTGAAATCAACCCAAGAAGTCAGAGGTTATGAAGAGCAAATGGAGACGATATTGGAAGTGTGCTTGCAGTACCAAGCACGAGAGCTTTTATTTCCCACAAAGTCATGTTAATTATATAGCAATAGAGGTTTTCTGTATGTTCTGGCTAAAACTTGCTTTGGATGTAAGGAAGAAAATCATGTTACCTTATAAATTTTCTTAATTGTCACGTAGAATTTCTGCCAGCATTGAAAGCTAGTGACAAATTGAACATTCATTCAATACAATTTTTTCACATCTAGTTTCTTTTTCTAAGCTGAAGGATGCTTTGAGAGGAAGGGGTTGGTGAAGATGGAGTGACTGCAAACACAAGAGAAGGGCCCATGAATGGAGTGAAAACCTTGGGAAGATAGAAGTCAGTAATGTAGGAGTACGGTTGACTGGTTATCCTTTGAAAAGACAGAGACAGGAAAAAAAGAATTAAGCACGAGAGGAGAAACCTCACAAGAGAAGACAGCAAGTAGAGTTCATTCAGGATTCCCTTGCATTTCTAAAAAGTAAGTAAGGGTCAATTATTGAGAGATGGAATACTTAGAGGTAAGATTAACAGACTTCAGGAGAGGGATGGACTTTTGAGGAAGAGAATATTTTGAGCAAGAATCAAAAGGATTGCCAGTAGTGCGACAGCCAGAATTTAGAAATAATAGATTTTTGATGAGTGTGCTGCAAGATTAAACATTCTTTCTAGTGCTGTTCAGGAGCACAGAGGCAGGAATGAAGAAGCTAGCCAGCTTGATCTAGGGTTGGAGATGGTGATAAGCGACGTACTGAAAGTTCATAGTTGAGAAATAATTATGAACACTAGTAACACGGATTCCAGGCTAACAGTGGAAGGAAGGAAATGATGGCAAAAATGAGCAAATGGAAGAGACAAGGCAACATGACTGTCTTAGTGGGGTTAGGTTTATTCACTGGAGACAGGGAGAGAGATATGCTTATACTGCAAATCCTAAGATTATGCTTATTTTAGGAATAAGGAGAAAAATGTGGCTTATGTAGGCTTTCAACTGGCTCAGGCTTCAGGAAATAAACTATAGTATAAGTCATTCCTTCTAGCTTGGAAATGCAAAATCAAAGTATGAAGGATATTCAAATTCGTAATTGTTAAAAAGTACTAGCATGAGAATATCTGCTTCAATAAATTAACTTACAAAATTCAGACCAACTTGCCATGGCAGAAAACTAAAAAGAGCTGGAAAAAAAAGATAAGAGCAATCTGTTTGAGATCATCCAAGACTTAATAAGATAGTGAGGAATTGCCAACCTGGAGAAGCCTAGAACTTGGGGAGGTAGACCAACACTAAAGCTGCTTCTTCCCTGGAGTCATTTGTGGCTCCGGAATAAATAGCTGAGTTCTGCTTCTGGCAGAAATTGGAATCCACAGCCCAAAAAGGGTAAATCAACATTTACTTTGGACTCAGACTCCTGAGATGTATGCTAAAAGTAAGTTTGAAATAAACCAGTCTAGCAAAACCTGTTATCTTCTTTCATGCTGATTGGTTGGCTCTGAAAACTTCAATTTCAGAAAATTACATTATGTAGTCCTGAACTTCTAATAACCTTAGATACCTGGAAAAAGCAAAGAAAAATTTTCTCTGGAGGAAGATAATAGCATACCAGGCCTCAAATTATTGCTACAAATAAAATTTCAAATACAATGTCCAACACACAATCTAAAAACCCAGACATATGAAAAGACAAAGCATCAATAGAGAAAACAAAAAGAGTCCCATAGGAGTTCCACATATGGAATTACAGGGTACAGCCTAAAACAATCTATGTTTACTACATTCAAAGAGATAAAGCCAAATGAAATGTTGACAGGGAAATGAAAACTCTACGAAGTGAATAGAGTATATGTAAAAAAAGAACCACTTAGAAGTTCTAGAACTGGTAAATATAATACATGAAATGAACTCAATGAATGTATTTAATACCGAATTAGACAAAGCTAAAGAGAATTAGTGAGTTAGAAGATAAAAGCAAGGGGCACCGGGGTGGATCAGTCTTTTAAGCATCTGCCTTGGGTTCAGGTCATGATCTTGGTCCTGGGATTGAGCCCTGAGTAGGGCTCGCTGCTCAGCGGGGAGTCTACTTCTCCCTCTCCCTTTGGCCCCCTTCCCTTGCTCATGTTCTCTTTCTCTCTCTCAAATAAATAGAATCTTTTTAAAAGAATTTTAAAAAGAAGATAAAAGCAAATGTTCAGAATAAAACATGAGATTAAAAAAAACTGGATAATAGACCCAGAGAGCACACTGATAAGGCCTAACATATATTTATTTGAAATACCAGAGAAGAGGAAAGAGAGAACAGAAGACAATGGCTGAGAATGTTCCACAATTTATAAGAATCCACACATTCTAAAGGCTAAGCTGATGACTCAGGGAAAAAAAATAAAAATAAATCTACAGCTAAACATTGCAGAGTGAAACTTCTTAAACACAAAAACAATGAAAAAAAATCTAGAATTAAAATGACCATAAGATAACCCCTCCCATATAATTTGGGAGGGGGTAAATGGCCGTAAGATATTTTCAGGTTCTTCCATTGTCATGGGAAGAGGGTAAATGTGCCAAATAACATTATACTTTCATAAGCTTAGGGTGTCTGGTACTGTTCCTAGGGCAGTAGTTCTCAAATGTTTTGGTCTCAGGTGTCATTTATACTCTTAAAATCATTGAGAATTCCAAGGATAGTTTGTTTAGATTAACTGAATATATATCAATATTTACCATATTCAAAACTGAAAATGAGAATACCTAAAAATATCAATTCACTTAAAAATAACAATAATATGCCCATTTCATGTTAACATAACACGTTTTTTTCCTGAAAAGTACTATTTTTCACAAAAATAGTGAAAAGAGTAGGATTATTTATATCACATTTTTTGCAAATTTTTTTAGTATCTAGCTTAATTGAAGATAGCTGGATTCTCTCTTTTTTTGTTTAATTTTTTTTTATTGGAGTTCGATTTGTCAACATATAGTATAACACCCAGTGTTCATCCTGTCAAGTGCCCCTCTCAGTGCCCGTCACCCAGGCATTCCCTCCCCCCGCTTGCCTCCCCTTCCACTACCCTTTGTTCATTTCCCAGAGTTAGGAGTCTCTCATGGTTTATCTCCCTCTCTAATTTTTCCCAACCAGTTCCTCTCCTTTCCCCTATAATCCCTTTCACTATTTTTTATATTCCACATATAAGTGAAACCATATGATGATTGTCTTTCTCCTATTGACTTACTTCACTCAGCATCATACCCTCCAGTTCCATTCACGTCAAAGCAAATGGTGGGTATTTGTCCTTTCTGATGGCTGGGTAATATTTCCTTGTATGTATGTATGTGTGTGTGTATGTATGTATGTATATATCATATATACATGTGTGTGTGTATATATATATATGTGTGTATACATATATATATATGATAGCTGGATTCTCATATCTGTTTTGGCTTTCAATCTATTGCAATGTATATTTTTGGTTGAAGCAGAAGAAAATAATCAAGCTTCACAAAGGTACGTAGTAGGGAAAAGGAGATGACTACAGGTATTTTTCTTTCAATCTATACCAGAATTTGACAAGGAGCAATTTCTTAATTTTTTTTGCAATATGGAACCTGAAACCATATCAATAAAATTTTCTAGTATTGCATTAGAATCCATTGTTCTATCTTAAACACTGTGCATGAATAATTTTGTAACATCGCATACTGGTCTTTGAAAAATATTAGCACAGTAAGTTATGTAGATATTTGAAATGTTCAAATTTTCCAATATATATTTCAAATACATTCATTGATATCACTGACCTCATCAGAAAAGCCTTTAAGTTTTAAGAAACCATAAAGCTGATGGTGACAAATACAAGATTTCCAAAATGCCAATTTTGACTTGAAAGCTCAATTTTTGTCATTAGTAAAATATGCTGCCTGTTATTTTCTTGAAGTGACAGGCTCATTGCCTTCATTTTTAAAGAAATGTCTGCCAAATACCTAAATCTAAATATTCACAATTTGTCTGTGGGCTGTTATTTCAAGTAAAAATGGTATTCAATGAAACTTACAACTCATACAAAATTTTTCATAATAAAAAAGTTGGGGAGAAAAATATTTCAATATAATTTACAACATTCACAAATGAAAACAAAACAAAAATTCTACAGTAAACATTGGAATCCACATTTACTTGTAAATAAATTGGGAATAAAGAAATGATTTCCACTATCACCATTGTTATGCAATATGATACTGAGGTCCTAACCAGTGCAGCAAGGCAGGAAAAAAAAAAAAAGAAAGGAAAAGAAAGGATAAGGATTGGAAAAGAAGAAACAAAAATTACTCAAAGATGACATGACAAGATAAAAGAATGCACATATACCTTGTTACAATTTTTATTCAGTTAGTATTCTGCTAGATACAAACTAATTGTATTTCAAGTGTATTGGCAACAGTGAAAATTGACAAAAGTATATCATTTATAACTGCATCAGCAATAAAAGAAAGCAATAAAAATATCTAGGAATAAATCTGGTAAAAGATGTGAAAGACCTCTATAGAGAAAATGACACCTTTAATGATAAGCATTAAAAAAAAAAACCCTCTATAAATGAAGAGCTATAACATGTACATAGAATAGAAAACTTAATGATGTAAAGATGTAAACTGTCCTCAAATTGATCTATAGATTCAAAGTAATCCCAACCAAAATTCCAAAATATCACAGGATTTACTTTGTCAAATTTTATAAGCTGATTGCAACATGCATATGAAATGCAGAGGGCCAGTAAAGCTAGAAAGCCCTTGATGAAGAACAAGATGGCACTGGCACAAGGATGGACAAATGCAAAACAATAAAGACCCCAAATAATAGGATCAAAGTGCCAAACAGAGTCATGGAGAA
Source organism: Vulpes vulpes (assembly GCF_048418805.1). NCBI lineage: Eukaryota > Metazoa > Chordata > Mammalia > Carnivora > Canidae > Vulpes > Vulpes vulpes. The sequence goes on from NC_132782.1 coordinate 145,113,577, forward strand.
AAAAAGAATCAGGCCTTTAAAAAAGGGGAGTTAGAAGAATTGAATTTTTAAAAAAGTAAATCTAGACTCTTAATTATATGCAAGTGAATTGGAAACTTGTAACTGAAAGATAGCAAAGCTCTATTAGAAAAAATGTAGGAGAAAAGTTTTATAATATCATAGTAGGAAAAATTGTTCTTAAGATACAAAAGCACTAACAATAAAGGAAAAGATGGACGAAATAAACTATATTAAATTTAAGAATGGTTATCTTTCGAAAGACAACATTAAGAGAGTAAACAGGCAGGCTACACGTGTGTGTGTGTGTGTGTGTGTGTGTCTATCTCTCTTTCTCTTCCCTCCACCCCGTGAGGTGTGTGTGTATGTGTATATATGTGCATATATATATATATATATATCCTAAAAAGAGTCAATATACGAATATATAACAAAAAGCAACAATAAAAGATAGCAGAGAGCCAAAGCAACACAAAGATGGGCAAAAGATTCAGCCATGACATAATAGAGGAAATTCAAATGGCAAATAAGCATCAGAAAAGGTGCTTATTGTTAGTAATCAGAAGAATGCAAATTAAAACAATGAGATGTTATTGCATCTCTCCCAGGTTGCCTGAAAATTAAAATGTCTGATAAAACCAAGTATTAAAAAGAATGTATAGTGACTGGAAGTCTCAAACAATAACTGGTAGGAGTGTGAGTCTTACATAAACACTTTGGAAAACTATAGCATTCTCCTGCATACTTGAATACACACATAAACACATGCACACACACACACACACACACACACACTAAACCCCAAGAATTCTACTCCCTGCTCTATAGCTTTATAAAAATGCACTCCTACCAGGATTCGTGTACAAGAATACTCAGAGCAGCATTGTTTATAACACTCTCAAATTGCAAATAACACAAATATTCATCAACACTCTTGTGCAAAATACTCTCCAGCATTGAAAACAAACGAACAACATATATGAATCTTAAAACATCTCAAGCAAAAGTGAGACACAAAGGAACATAGAGTAGAAGATCCTGCTTATACGATACTCGTAGTGAGCCAAGAGTAGGATATTTTCTTAACATTTCATTCTGAAATCATAGCCAACATCACAGTCAACGATGCCCAGTAATGTACGTTCTTCAGAAATGGGGTGCTGAGAAAAAAAATATATTGACAAATGTCACATACATTTCTCCGCCTCTGACAGACTGCCAGTGCATAATGGATACCAAAGACTGGAGCCCCGGATTCACTCAGTTGGAAGAGCATGAAGCTCTTGATCTTGGGGGTCATGAGTTTGAGCCCCACATTGGGTGTAGAGATTATTGAAATAAATAAAACTTAAAAAAACACCTAAAAGCTATAATATAAAAAAATTACTAAGGCTATGAAAAGTCATTCACTAAAGAAATTTGTCTCCTTTTGTTTAATTCGGAGTTTCAGAAAAATACTTGGAAACCTTACCTGCCTTTTTTGGTTGTTTCTTCTTCTTCTTCTTATTTATTTTTTTTTTTTTTTAGTAGGAGACTGATTAACATCCTATGGAATAATGATTTGGAACACAGTTTGGGAACTCTGTACTAGATATGGTCTTGTTAGGGCTGGAAACAGGATACGAATGCCTACTAATGCCACAATTATTTTATGTTATTCTGGAAGTTCTACTCACTATAATAACTGAAGCCCAGAAGCAGGGTTGGGGGAAGTATCTGGAAGTAACTGGAACACATGGGGAAAATCATCATTATTTGCAGATGATATGCTAGTCTTCCTTGCAAACACAACGAACCAGAGAAAACGATTAGAATAAGAAAAATTTAAAATGGTAGCCAGCTGCAACATGGATATACAAAATTACTATCCAGAGTACATCAGGGGAAAACAGAATTACAACAGAAAAATATCTAATGTGCAATAGCAACCAAAATGCAAAATATCTAGGGGTAAAAACTGAATACGGAACTTGTGAATACTCTAAGAAAAATGAACACATAGGCTGTCAGTCCAGATACGGAATTATAAATGGTTTTTAAGGGGAAAAAATATGTCAATCTCTACATCCAGACTAGATGCTTGCTAAGGTTTATTTCAGGTCTGAGATCTTGTGATCTACTATTGGACAAGCTAAATAAACCCTTTGAGTTATAGGAATCCGATATTAGGATTTAAATATAATGTTTATACTTGCTTTGGAGTCTCTTTTTCCCTTATTACAGTGGTAATTATAGCTTGAAATTCCTTTCTTGTTTGAATAATTATTTTTAACCTATTTTAAATCTTCTTCTAGATATCATGGGTTATTGACCCAGTAAATGAAATTACTGAGCCCACAGTATTTTAATGCTTTAATGAAGTGGCTTTCTAAAATGCTCACTCCCTGTGACCATGTAAAGCATAGCAATTAGCTAAAACTGAAAATTACCACCCTTCGAGGACCCAAGATTGTGGAAACTAGACAAACTAAGGACCTCGCTCAGGTTTCAGAAGATCAAGAGACAACAATAAATAATTATTCACAGGATGCATGAGTCAAAATGCCTTATCGGAAATTATGGTGGCAACAGTTTTTAGAGCAGATTTCAGACTTTCTGGAAGTCTTCTTCAAGGCCTACGCAACTGGATTTTAGAACTCTCCATGGGATTATTTTGATGAAGGACAATTTGAGCATCGCAAGCACTGAATATTGTAGCAACTTTACCTATTTTGAAGCTGGAAACAAAGCAGGCCCTGAAGTTAAAACAGATCAATTGCCATAAAACGTGAAAGCACAGGCAATCCGAAAATGTAAACAAATTTTTATTTTTGTTTCATGTACCGAATTGGCTTACTGACAGGCTAGGAAAAGAATGAGTGTCCTTTTCTTTCCTTAAAAGAAGGAAATGGGAACCTGGAGAAGTCCTGGCTGTGCACTGTAGCCGTGACACAGGTCCGCCTCACATCTCTGCTGCCTCTACCTGGGCTCCTGTCTGTTGCCGCATATTGAAACATAGGGCCTAATTAACAAGCTAATGAGTTATGCATGAATATGTTATCGAATATACCGGCCTGACCATAACAATAAATGACCCTGTTCCATAGAATTCCATTTGCGAGGTGGGGAAGTGAGAAGCCAAATAATTTTTTGAGTTCTAATTTTTATGAAAATGGTCTGCCTCTGTGTGTGTGTGTGTGTCTGTGTGTGTGTAACTGCTATAAACAAACAAGTACTAATTCTCTGCAAAGAATAGGTAACACTTCAAAAATAAATAAGGCTTGTTCCAACAAAATGCTCATTTCTTCATTAGAGGAGACAAGAAGTTTACTATCCCATGGCTGTACCATTTCTCTATCTTTTCAGTGCCAAAAGCATATATTTGCCCATAAATCATATTTTCCAATACAGATTAAATAATGAAGGCATAATTTAAAATCAAAACTATGAACACCAGGACTTTGACAGCTTCATATATAAATTTTCATATATAAAAATACAAAATACAGTCATTTCAAAATCAGCAACCTCCAACATTTTATCATATTCCACTTTTATCTCATCTGAAAAACTTAAAGGTGTTAAAGAAAATGGTAAGAGTACCAGCTTCTAGAAGCACAGTAGAACACAGGTATGCGCTGACTTCATCATCAGACTTGTGTTCAAATCTCTCCCTGTCATTTTCTAGCTGGGCGCTTTTGCAAACATTTCTCAACTTGGTGACTCTGTTTTTTAAGCTCTACAATTCACTGCTTAGTCATCCATGAGCAACCACTGTATTTGCCCACATGGCAACCTTGAATAGAATTCAACATTACCGTTCATCCCTCTACAGTCATTGGCGGGCTAGACAAATTTAGCTGAAGACAGCTTGGGGATACGAAAGATGGCTCTCCCCTCTCGGATCTTTATTTCTACCTAGTGACACCCCTGAGACTTCTCTTTCTCTGCACTTCTTCACGAAGCAGAGTATTTCTCCAGATTCTTCTAAGCTCATACCCTCAAGACTGTCACTCACCCAGCCCCCTAAAGACTCTCTAGTTACCAGAATCAACCCTTCTCGGGGGTTAGTAGAGATGTATCAGTAACAAACCATGCATCTGACAAATAAAGGCACAATTCCCCCCTTTTTCAAGAGGAAATGAGGCCTTTTTAGTTTCTGCATTGTATCATACATCTTAACAAGCAGAGTCCCTTCCGGCCTAGTAAAATCTCTCTGCTTTGGCTTTTGCTCTGTGTTATCTTTCTTACAAGATGCTAGTAATGAAGTGAAATATGTTTCAGAAGCATCAGACACTTGCTGCCTTCATTTTGTTTCCTCCCCAAGTCTGCTCGGTAGAGAGGTGGTAGTAAGGAAACATCAGATGCAGCTTCTGGACACACAGAGTGAAGGCTTCCATGTTGGCTGGATTGTGAATGGAGAGCATGCGCTGTGAAGGAAACCATTCCTCCATCTCATGATGAGAATAATTCCTCAGATCTAAGTTCTCCCTCTGCCCCACGGAGGAAACGTTAAGTAAAAATCACGATCCTTTCTTAAGAAGGCTCTGCAAGCTTCAAAAGACAACCAAGGATAGGAAAATCCCTCTCATGGTTCTATCTGTCTCCTCCGAGTGACACAGAGAACGTTCCAAATCAAACACGGCATTGGGCTTTGTTTCTTAGAAACAAAAGGATAGATTACACTCAAAATTGTAGAAAGAAAATTAATTTCAAAATAGATTTCCTGGCTGGGTGTTAGGAAGCCTGTTCTCAAAAAATAAAGGGCTATTTGTAGTCCTCTTTGGAAAACTAGTAAGGTTTTATGCAGAGTATGGATCACCACAGATGGCAGGAAAGCGTATAATGTATGCAAAGGGGAATGGTTCCAAACTGATATTTTGTTCCCCTGGAAAACTATCTAATACGTCCACGTTAATAATGGGCCATTATCTCGAAATTGGAGCTGGTAAGTCCAAACACCATAGGACTGGTAGTTAAGCTTTGAATGTGTTCTTGCAGTTTTCCAGCTGCGAGTTAAATGCAGGGTAGCCTATGGCTTCCCAAGTTGAGTTTTGACTCTTATTTCTAACCAATTGACCAATTGGTTTTTGACTGCAATAGTAGGTCAGTCAACAAAAATATCCTGGATGAATGAGCTGACATGGCCACCAAACCCTGAGTTCCAACTCTCAAGCTGGAAGTCTAACCCCTAATTTACTCCAGTCCTGGGCTGATTAGACCCATTATTTAATGAAGTCTCTCTTGGTTGTCTGCCTATCAAATTATTTGTATTCATGGAGAGAAAGTGATAAGCCAAAATGCTAATTATCCATTTTTCTAAAATAAAAGGTCCATGCTAAGAATAACAATGAGTTATTAAAATAGCACTTTCATCTGACATAATACATCTTAACAAGCTTTTTAAATCCAGGGATTTTCATTGCTGGACATCTTATCTAATAACAAGGAAGATGTTTACTTTCTATCTATTCAGACTCTGCTAGCATTGGGCAACAGCTTTTGAAATTGAATGTATTGAAACTAATGAGATAAGATGGGGGAATCCAGTCTTTAAAAACAACTTTGAAAAACTCTACACTTAATAAATTCATATATATGATTATTTTTCCAAATGCCTGAGTCTATAAAACAGTGATTCTCAACTGGGAAGAATTTTGTCCCGTAGGGGATATTTGGCAATGTCTGGAGACATCTTTGGTTGGTACTACTGGCATCTAGTGGATAGGTGCCAAGAATGCTGCTAAAGATCCTACCATGAACAGTAAAGCCAACCGTCCCCAAATAATTAATCAGCCTAAAATGTCAATAGTGCTGAGGTTGAGAAGCTCAGATCTAAAAGAAATGAAAGAATTCTAATAAGTAATTAGGATACAGCTCTAATGAAATTTGGTTACATTCTCGCTGTGAAATATATATATATGCTTGTAATAGCTTTGCAACTTGTTTCTGAAGAATATGCAATCCTACAAAAAGTTCTGTTAGCAAGTAAACTCCTACTGATCTCATCAATACTACCTAGCCACATAACCCACATTCCTTTTATACACCAACCAGCTGGAATAAGCTCCATCTCTGTCCCACACTCACAACACACACTCACACCTGAGGCCTATGACACATAGGGGCTGCCTTAGCTCACCACCACCACTGTCACCAGTGCAACCAATTACACTGATCCCTAGGGGGAAAAAAAATAGACATTTTGATAATTGGGAGCCAAATGAGTTGGGAAGCACAAATCACGCACCAGTTTGTTTTCTATATATAAAACTGTAGCATTAAACTTCCAGTGGAACATCCTAAGTCATTTTTAACCACAAAACAACTTACAGGTTAACTTCCAGTCTTCCTACAGGAAAAGTCAAGAGAATACAGTTTATTTTCTAGACAGGTTTCTGTTTCCTTGGCACACAGACTTTTGGCACTGGAGAGCTGTGAGAAACACAGTGGTTTTGGGTTGGCAAGCTCAGAGCATTTCAGTTCCCAGCAGCCAGGCTCCTCTGAGGCCTGCCAAATCCACAAAGCAACACTTAAGTGTTTGGAGGCAAAAGCCTTTGGGAGGGAACTATCCTCTGTGCAAAAAAAAATCAATATATGCTCCATTAGCTAAAAGGTTGATTATCAGTAGAGGAATCCTTAATAAATCTTAGCTAAGTTTTAGAATTTGAAGGATACTAGTATTATAGAAGTTTGGTACTTAATACTGTATCAATAATGTAGATGCCAGAGAGAGGCAACCATGTCTAAAGCCATCTCTTCAGTTAACACCAAAGTCCCTCCCACTGGCTCAGATTTGATTCAGTAAGTTCCTTTCAAAAGCAAAACAAACAAACAAACAAAAAACTTCAGAGATTAAAGACATTAATAGGTGCAGATAGTGTGTAGGAAGAACCAGGGACTTTATTTGCAAAGACTTGCCTATGAAGCTCATGTGTACCCAATGAAGAAGTATTTGTTAGAATACAGGGTGGCCCCCCCAAAACAAAATGAAACTCAGAAATAAAAGCACCACGCAACCAACATAAATAATAAATCATTCTATAAATAAGTGAGCACAGAGAAATCTATCAAAACCCACTAAAACAAGAATCATACATAAAACTGAGTTTGTCTGGAGAGGCTGGATTAAAGGTCAGTATGATAGAATGATAGGAGGGGATAGCAGATCATTGAAAGGGGAAAAAGCAAATATCCAGCTGCTTTAAATTGTTGGCTATTGTGAAAAATTAAATTGTATACATTCTTAATAAATGGTACCGGTACCCGAAAGCATGGCTGAGTGTATCAACAGTATTCTGTGAAAGCGGAATACTAAATCACCTAGTAAACAAATGCATTCGGATGTTTGGCACTTGATCTCATTGTGCATTATTTCCTCAAAGTAGGATCATTTTTTTCATTTCCTCCTTGACAGATAAAACTCTGTCCAATACAAAAATCTTCCAAAGGAAAGTAATTAAAATGTTGATGTGTGCCATACTTTCTTAATAGAAAAGTATTTTTTTAAGAGGGTGAATTAAAACTGATCTCAAAGGTTAAGTGTAATGAAGTGTGTCTAAGATACACAGTTGCCAATTAAAAACATATTTGTGGTAATTAGGATTCAAAATAAACATGGAGATTGTAGGCTCTGGAATTCACATCTCCTACTCTCACAAAGCTATAGGTCCATAAAAGCAAGTGAATCAAAACAGTAACTACACGAAGCAAAACGCTGCCCCCTGGCATTCCTTGCCAGAAGAACCCTTAAGGAGATTGCTTTGTTACTTCTGTTAACCCCAAATCAACAAGGTTCCCACTGTATGTAGAATAAACTCCAGACCCTTCCTGGACTCGGGCCCTCTCCATCACAGCCAGCGAGCAAACTTAATTTGTTTCTTGACCATGTCATGTTCTTGCCACAGCCTCAGGACTTGGAACGTGGTCTCTTTTTTCCTGGAATCCTTTATCCTCTACTGGTCCTGCCATTTTCACAATCAGTAGGACCTCGCTGAAATGTCAGCTTGTCAAAGAAGTCTTTCCCTGACCACTCGTTCAAGCTGAAGGTAAATCCTCCTCATTAGGCCCCTTTACAGCACACAGCAGTGTACCTTCCGAGGCACTTAGTGTAATTATAACGGTATACTTCTTACTCCATTTACTCATTTATTGCCAGTCTTTCCCATTAGTCCCTATGTTTCTTGGAGAAAGAGAACATTCCGTTTGCCACTGTGTCAACAACCCTAACGAGTTGCCTGGCTCAAAGCAGATGTTAATAAATATTTTTAAATGCATAAAAGTAGCTTCAGATGTACTGTAGATACTGCACTGGTGAAGACTTAGCTGTGATGTTGACTCATAGAGCAGTTTTGGCACCGTTACCCAATATCAATGTCAAGTAGGACGCTACTTTATTCACACAACATCTTATATTTTTCAGAGCATAAATCTTAAATTTTGTTAAATTCAGTGAATTCAGAGGAATCTCCAAGAATACAGAGACCTCTGGTACCTTTGGGACATAGAGTTTATCAACCTCCTATTGAACCAAGAAATAGCATAAAATACACTCACTGTAGTCACTGTCTAAACCACATAAATATACGTCTGTGTGTACAGGTGCACATGTGAGTATATGTGTCAAAATTCAGTGCTAAGCAGATCCCTAGTCAGGGGCCTGCTGGACGGACTGCCCAAGAATAGACATGTCAGGACTTACCCCCTTGAGTTCTTTCTTCTCCTGAACTTTTCAAAAGATTGCTTTCTTAACCTACATTTTCCTTTGATATGCAAGAGGTCTGATATGAAATTTCAGATAAAATTATCGCACTGAGTTAGAGGGACAGACTGTAAAACAGACTCAAATTTGTACTGAAAAGGTTATGATTGCTGGAGAAGCCAGGATCACGGGACTTTTCTCATTTAAGCAGGTCAGTCGAAATGGGTACAACATGAAAATGGAAGAGATGCTATAAAACAAGGAGAGTGAAGAATAAAATTACCGTAGGATATTCACCTACATACAAGAGGATAAAATCATTTTTAACTCCTATGTTTAACTGAGAAAAGTGAAAGGCAGGTTTTAAGGCTCACCGGAAAAGGATACAAAGCATAACTTTGAATTGCAATCTTAGTGGTTATTTAACAACTTGGTGGTAAGTTTTATAAAAGCCAGGAATTTATTTTGTTCTGCATTTAACTCCAGCATCCATAATTGTGTCTGACATCTAGTAAGTGATCAGCAAGTATCTGCCGAATGAATAATAACAATAATGGCAACTTCTATTAATGCTTTGTGAAATACCATACAAAATAATTCATAGGTAAATACCCAATAACCACCACATCATTGCCATTTTATAAGTGAGTTAACAAAATCCTAATAACTTCTCCGAGGATCAGAGAGAAAAGCCAGCATTCACATTCAGGACTAGCTGTTTGCAGAGCCTGCTTGCCTGGCCACCACACTCAACAGGTTCTTGGACGTGCAGGATTGTACAGAGGACAAATGTGGGCACATTTAAAAGGATGTGCAGGGGGAAAAAATCAGAATGTAAGATGAACCAGAGAGCTGAAGAACAAGACCTGTTTCTGTATGATTAGCTCACTGAAGCTGCAAGTACGATGCCAGAGGATATTATGGAGGAGGCTAGAGGAGGGATGGGGGTGAGAAAGGGAATCTAGAAAAAATAAGTAGGAAAGGAATAAAGAGCTTATTCCTTTCCACAGTAACAACTACACCACTAGCTGCAACATTGCCAGTGCTGCCAGAAGAACCCTACAGAAATGAGGCAGACCTTGTTTTTCAAAAGAGTAATAATGAAAAAATAAAGTCCTGTGGTGCTCTTCCTCCATTGGCCCTACTTATAAATTCATAGCACAGCATGGAGGTTATTAAAATCCCATATGTGAGAACCACACACAGCACAAAGAGATATGAATTGGTGTTCCATGGAGATAATGCTATCTAATGGGCAAAACAAGTAGTAGGGTTTCATTTTTATTCTGAGTACATGTGAAAAGGGCTCAGCATCAAACCACTGTGCATGGATAGCTGACCGTCCAAAGACTCTTTCTACCCTTCCTTCCTATGGATTCATAAGTGGGATATAAAGAAAGAGTAAGGCTGTTATCTGCCCAAGTGTGGGTATTCCCATGATATTTTTTCTTTGCTTGCAACTATTTGAAATACAGTAGATTAAAAAGCTTTTCCAGCTGCCCTGGCACAGAAGGGAAGCAGAAGAAAACCTTCCTCTGCTCCCCACATAGCATCACAGAGGCCCAGGGGGCTGAAGAAGCTCGCAATTTCCAGTGGAGACTCTCCCAGAGATTCGCCTCAATGCCCAGTGCAGGCTGGCTTCCACTTTGCTGTTGTTGAGTTGGTTTGGTCAATGCTATTTTGTTGGTTGGTTGGTTGGTTGGGTTCTTTAGGGGGTCAGAAGAGGCAAGCTGGACGTCCTATTATGGAAGATCAGATCAGAGTAAATGCTATTCCATATGATCTGGCATTGGGAGTGGAAAGCAGTACTGAAGATCAAAAAGCCAATTTTAAGAATATCCTATGCCCTTAATCAACAGGAAACCTTACATCTGAAATTTCCTGAGTAACTTAGTGCTGAAATGTCACTAAGACAAAATAGTAGCTATTTTTCATTCATTTATTCTAAAACCAACCTTCAAAAGCAGGTAAATTTGTAGTGTTTATGAGCAGGAGACACTACTCTAAGGAGCCAGGAACTTTAAAATCCAGCCAGTAACACAAAGTAACTCTACAGCCTTCCTGGTTAACAACACCCCCCCCCCCCCACCAATTCAAACAGAATCTAAACCTAACCTAACTTAATGTAATTTGAGAAATGCATTATGTAAAAGGTGGGTAATTAAAATGGGAGTGGTTTCTGAGTTACCCACATCAGACGTTCATTCATTCAGCAAATATGTCACGAGCATCTGACCTGGTCCATGACCCCGGCCCCTGTCCTCAGGAAGCTCACTCTAGCGCTGAGAGGGCAAGAAGATCACCTCCTCAAGTGCTAGAGTCAATCTTAAAGAAAATTAAATGGCTTAGCTGTAGACCTATCAGTTCCTCAAGGAAACTTTAAGTGCCAACATAAAAACTCATGATTGAGTCTCTGTCGGTGGCTTGAAATGAGGAGCCACAAAACTCTGTGGCCATGGGTGAGAGAACCATCTGTGGGCTGTTGTCAGAGGACCAGTAAAAGGCCACCTCAGGACAAGGAGCATGCAGCAAGGTGAAAGGCTATGCTGGGGAGAGGCTAAGGCGAGCTCTAGGGTGAGAGAGTGAAATGCTGGATTCAGAAGGAGAGAGTGTCCTTACATGAACTTCAATGCCAAACCTCTTTGGCCTCCTAGAAACTTCTAACGACCAGGGTCGACTGTCTTACTACCACATCCGAAAAGATGAGATGTTGCCCTAGTAATTTAGGATAATAACTCCCTTTCAAGAATCCTTTACTGGGGGGTGATGAATATTCTCTCACTGGTTACCAGAGGTAAAAATGTAGGCAGAGCAGGAAGGAATAAAAACCTCAAGGCTAGCACTGAGGAGGCCTGGGTTCCAGGTGCTTCGCTAACACCAATAGTCATGAGATGGCTAGACAAACAACTTTATCTTTTTATCTGGGTCTCTTATATGCCAATTGCAGATAATAGCACCTACCCTGTCCAAACTCTCAAGGGTTGCCAAGAGAAAAAAACAAAAAAACAACAACAACAACAAAAAAAACAGGTTGGATTTTAAAAAAATAAGGAAGGGACACATTTGAAAAGCTCACACCTAATTTTTACAATTCAGTTCAGCCAGGTTTGAGCCTCTTGGCAGAGAGAAATTTAAAATTAGAAATAAAAAAAAAAAATTAAAAAAAAATAAATAAAATTAGAAATAACATATAGTAACAATAACTGCTATGATTTACTGAGCGCTTAATACATGTATTAGGCACATATTTTAATCTTTCTATCAGTCCTATGAAGTTCTTATAATTATGGACCACATATTACAAACAAAGAAACTGAGGCCCTGAGAAGTTAAATGTTCTGTGAAAATACACACATCTGGTAAAAGAACCTCAAAGAAACTCAAGTCCATCTGACTCCGAAATCTAGGAGCTAAACAACTAAGCTATTCTGGTTCTTAGTCACCACTCAAGCTAGACTTCATTTCTAATCTGTACAATTCGATTCGATTCAACCCACGAACTTTATTGGTAGTAGTAAGACTTAACGTTATAGGCTTTCAGAGTTTGGGTAGTTTGCACATTTGCCAAAAACCACACACATGTAACCTTGCTCGAAGTTCCCAGCCTGCTTAGCCAGGAATGAAGACGGCAGTGGAAGCAAGGTGACTGCACAGGGAAAGGACTGAGTTCACATGCCTTGGCACCCATCCTCTGGCTCCCCAGCAGAGCACAAAGCGGCTCTTGACACCGGGTTGTAGGGTGCCGCCAGTGTTGAGAAAACAATTTTTCTCCCATCTTATTCTTAACACACTAATTTATGCAGCTCTATTTAAGCTTCTGCTTCACGAGCCAAAATTGTCATCACTGTAAGCTCATCCTCAACCATGGAGAGAAAACAGAGTCAGTTCTCAAAATATCTTTGCCTCCAGCTTTCCAGAAATCCCATCTTCTTGATTGCTCAGTATAGTTCCAGGTATTAGAGGGATTTAAAACAAATATAAGGAGTGGTCCAATCCCCCAAGATCATTACAATAATAATCACAATCATTTATGGAGTGCTTCCTTTTGTACCAGACATGGTTTTAAGTAATTATGGACTCGTTGAATTCCCAAAACAACATTATGACATAGGTGTTGCCATCACCTCTCATTACAGTGAAGAAACCAAGACACAGTGAATTTTAACGACTTGTCCAAATGTTAGACTGGAATTTAAATCTAGTAGTCCATCTCCAGGGCTGTGTCTTTAACCATTACATCATGCTGCCTATGTGCTCCACATGCTGGGGGAGCAAAAAGATCTGAGACAATTAAGTAACACAATTAACTGGCATATTTATTTCCATAATAAACAATCGATGAGGATGCAATGGAGTTTAAAAGTAAATTTACTCAGTCAAGGAAAGTTCATGGACAATATAAAACTTGAACCCAAGAAATTTCCCTGTTTGTAATGTTTGCCCTCCTTCCTCACCCAAAAAAAGGGGTGAGTGAGTGAGGGGTTCCTCACTTCTACATTCTATCTTGAGTTTTTTTTGTTTTTTTTTGTTGTTGTTGTTGTTGTTGTTTTTTGTGGAATCACTATTGTATATTTCTTTTCCTGCCAAATGTACTCATTTGTATTAGGTTTCCAGGAACAGAACTACTGGCTCATAGCGTAGGTATATGTTCTCATCTTTTTGTTATTGATTTACAGCCTAATTCCATTGTGATCAGAAGAAATACTACATGCGATTTCAATCCACTTGAATTTTTTAAAGACTTACTCTAGTGACTAGGATACAATGAAATTTGTTAAATGTTTCATGTTTATTTGAAAAGAATGTGTAGTCTGCAGCTTTTGGATGCATAGATCCATGTCATTTAGCTCCAGTTTTTTAACTATGTTGTTTGAATCTACTCTATCCTTACTCCTATTTTTATCTGCTAATGCTAATAATTACAGAGAGAGATAGCAGAGTGCCCCTGGGGCTCAGTCAGTTAAGCTCTGCCTTCAGCTCAGGTCATGATCCCAGCGTCCTGCGATGGAGCCCTGCTTTGGGCTGCCTGCTCACGGTGGGGTGTCTGTTTCTCCCTCTCCCTCTGCCCCTCCTCCCTGCTTGCATCCTCTCTCTCTCTCTCTCTCTCTTTGTGTATGTCAAATGAATAAAATCTTTTAAAAAATAAAATAGAGAGCTATTAAAATATCCAACTATGATTGTGAGAGTGTCTCCTGTTCTTCCTAGTTTTGCCAGTTTTTGCTTTAACTGTTTTGACTTAAGTGCCTACCTTTTATATTATTGGCTATTGCTGTCAAATTACCCATTTTGTTACTATTGACATGACTTTTTCAGTTTTAGCATAACTTCATTCCTTATTATCTTAAAATGTCCGATATCAGTATAGCTACATCAGCTTCCTTTTGATTAGGGTCTGCAGGGCACATCTTTTTCCATTCTTTTATTTTCCAACTTTTCTGTTCTAATATTTGAGTGTGTATATTCAGGTAGCATAATAGTATTTTTATATAGTGTATCTTTTAATGGGAATATTTAGACCATTTATATTTAATATAACTATGGCTACATCTGCATTTAAATCTGCCACATTCTTGTTTCTCCTTTCCATTTGTTCTTTGTTCTTATAGTCTTTTAAAAATTAATCAAGTATTTTTTTATTTTTCCATTTTTATTAGTCTGTTATTTCTACATTCTTGCATTATTTATTTTAGTTGTTTCCCTGCAAATTACATTATTTTTTCCATGACTTATCAAAGTATAATATGATTTAATATTTTCACCAATTCCCAAATGTTGCAAGGCTCTTACAACAATTTAACACTTTACCCTGCTTCTTCATTTTGCATATTATTGCCGTGTATTTTAATTTCACTAGACATTATTATTTTTATTTTGCACAAGGTCCATCTATATTTACTTTCACTTTAAAGTTTTTTCTTGCTCTTCATTCCTTCTTTCATTTCTGTCCTTCCATATAAGATCATGTTCTTTTACCTAAACAGTTCCCTCTACTATTTAGTGTGAGCCTGTTATCAACAAATTCTCAGTTCTTGTTTGTCCACAAATACCTATTTCATCTCTACTTTGAAGAAAATTAGGTTACCAGGCTGATTACTATCATTTGCTTTCAGCACCTTAAAGATGCCATCCCACAGACTTCTGAATCCACCATTTCTGTTGAAAAGACATTTTCAGGCTCACTATTGCTCTTTGAAGGTTTTCCTTCCTGACAGTCTTCAAGATATTTTATTCTGTCTTAGGTTCACTAGCTTCATTCTGATGTATTTCAGTACAGTTTTATTTGTATTTATGCTTCTTAGGGTCCATGGAGCTGCATGAAGTTGTTCCTTGAGGTCTTCATCAGTTTTAAAAAATCCTCAGCCAAAACAGTTTCAAATGTTACCTCTGCCACATTCTTCCTTTGCCTGACTTCGGGAACTCCAAGGATACATATGTCATACCAGTATTTCTCCGACTATTTATGATGAATACATTCTCCTTTTATTTATAATCTCTTGCAGACCAATTCTGTCATAAAATACATTAAAGATTTTGTGTCTAAATCAGTTGCTATAAATATTTATAAATATTCTTTCTTTACTTATCTTGTCAGGGACCAGTAGAAGTGATCTCAGTATCATACTTTGAGAAGCACCATGTTAGATTTTTTCCACTGGTCTCATATGTCTGTTATGCTCATTAATTTATCTATCTATCTATCTATCTATCTATCTATCATCTATCTATCTATCATCTATCTATCATCATCTATCATCTACCTATCTTTCTATCATCTTTCATCCTTTTATTCTCTATGCTTCAATCTGTTATGGTTTACTAACACCCTCAGCTTTACTAATCTTCTCTTCTACCAACTGTAAGGAGCTATTAAACACATCTCTTGCATCCTTAGTTTATGTTTTTCAGTTGTAGGATTTCTATTAGACCCCTGTTTATAGACTCCTGTTTGGAAGTAATCAATTTGTACATCCATTTTCTTAAACATATTAACTATAGTTATTTAAAAATCTGTCTGATAATCTCAATATTCCAATTACCTATAGTCTATTTCTATTTTCTCTTGAAATTCAGATATCTGGTCCTGTTTCCTGACATGCCAGGTAATTTTCTATTGACTGTTAGTACATTTTAAGTGAAATAATTATTTAAGTTCTTCCTACATGGAGGATATTGTTTTCCTTTGGAAGTTAGAGCATAGACTCATCATCTTGATCCAGTACAGAATGGTCTATTTCCAGTTTGCCCTTAGTATTACAGTGTAGCTCTTCTGAGTCTCAGCTGAGAGTCTGTCATTTTTACCAGGTCTCTTCTTGCTTGGGAGGCTCTGAACCACAACTTCTGCCTTTTCAGTTACATGGGATTGCTTAAATCCCTGCTTAAACATTTGGCCTCTTAACTGATGGATTCTTCTTGGCTTCTCTCATGCACAGTGGGGAGCCCACAGGACTCTTCAGGGGTTGTTGTATACAGAATGCTGGCTCAGCTATCTCCAGTTCCCTTTTCTCTGGGATCTTGGTCCTTCATATCATGGCTTTCTTGGTATTCCTGTATATGAATTTTTGTCTTCCAATTCCACTGAAATTCCTGTAAGATTTAGGCCACTACGTTTGTTTGGCCTCTTTGCTCCTTTTTTGTATTGCAAATGTATCAAAGAAAAAAGGCCGCAGAGAAGGTCATGCTCACCTCAATGTATTTCCTTTTCTCAGCTGTCTTGATTTCTTAAATTCTAGTCTCCTTAGGTGCATTCTGATATCTTTAAGCAGCAATTTATCCAGCTTCTTAGTCGGAGAGTTAGTCTGAAAGCAGCTACTCCATTATGTCTGCAAGCAGTGTGCTCTTGTGAGGATTACATAATGTATAAAAAATAGCTAACATTACTAAATAATAGTAAATATTCAACAAATATTTGCTAACATTATTATTCCTACACATTAGTTAACTTTTAGTTCAGGGGCATTTTCTAGGGTAATGACCCTTGGAGTCCTTACTCCAAACTCCCAATTCTAAATGCTCTTTATTCTAATACTTGCCCCTGACATTACAAGTACATAGATATTGCCCTTAGGTTACGTGGTCTTATACTCCAGACTTTCCCTGTGTCTGGTAATCTTTCATCATCATATTAACAGTCCTCTAAAGAAGTGATTATCTTTTTTTTTTAAACAGTCCAAGCTATTTTCAAGCTAAACCTGATGTAGATCCCAAGTAAATATGTCCAAAGCTATGTGTTTTACTCACTATTATCTCAATCATCCAGATAGATGGATAGATAGATACTCCTGAGTTATATATAGTCTTGGAGCCTAAAAGCTCTGAGGAATCCAGCTTAAAAACTACTACCATAGGGACAATTTCTGGATACTGCATCTCATAGAACAAAATAATACTTAAACATTAACACAATAATTTGGAAAACATTGTCTAGTATTTTACCTCCTTTAGGTACCACTAGAGAAAAGTTTGGGTCAATCCAAATTTCTGGTGATGTTTACACAACACTCCACTCTTTTGTGCTCACCAGAATCCAAATTATCATTATATTCCCTCCATAACAACCTAAATACACATCATAGCCAAGGTACCAGGCCTGTTTATCATCCAGAATAAACAAACATCAGATGAAGTAGCAGACAATCAAAGACAAGTCTGACTCAGGATGGGCTAAATGCCAATCTTAGATTATTTGTTGCTGGAAGAGAACACAGAAGGACTAGGAAGGAAGAAGGAAAGAGAAAAGATGAGCAAGCAAACATTATATAGAAAGGTAAGCCTTCTGTGTCCCATGAGCTACGGTTTAGGCATGGTGTCACATTAAAAGGAATAGAGTCGAACAAACACAATTTTATTTTATTTTATTAAAGATTTTGTTTATTTATTCATGACATACAGAGAGCGAGAGGCAGAGACACAGGCAGAGGGAGAAGCAGGCTCCGTGCAGGGAGCCCGATGTGGGAACCAATCCTGGGATTCCAGGATCAAGCCCTGGGCCAAAGGCAGGCGCTAAACCACCGAGCCACCCAGGGATCCCAAACACAACAATTTTAAAACAATTCCAATCATACTTTGGTTTATCAAAAATATATGATAGACATATAATTCATAATCCAATTCTCCTCCCTTTTTTTAATAAGCCTTTAAATTGAAGTATACAATTTAAAAAGGTAGAAATAATAAATTTACAGCTTGATGGATTAATTCAAATTGACCATGAGTATGTAACCATCCCTCAAAGTCCATGAGATAGAATATTACAGAGAACCCCTCACAGCCTTTCCCAATACTGCCTTCTTTATACACACACACACACACACACACACACACACACACACAAATACCCTAACCTGGTCTGCTTTTGAACTTCATATAAATGAAATCACACAGTATGTAGCTTTTTTTTTCAGTATGTAGCTTTTAACATCTGATATATTTTGTTATCATTTTGTGGGACTTGCCACATCGCATTCTTTTTCAGTGCTATATAGTGCTCCATGATATAAACAGATGATTTGTTTATCCATTCTATATCGATGGACATTTTTATTAATTTCCACATGTGGCTATTACGAATAAAGCTGCTATAAATACCTATGGGCATGATGTTCAGTGCTCACATATATTCATTTTATTTGAGTATATACCTACAAGTAGAATTGCCAGGTTATAGGATATACATATGTTTAATTTTAATAGACAGTAATAAACAGTTGGCCATGGAGGCTGTACTAATTGCACTCACATCAGCAGCATAACAGAGGTCCAATTCCTGCCTATCCTTGCCAACACTTGGTTTTGTCATCATTTTTGGTTTAGCCATTCTGGCAATAGTTTTATCTCCTTGTGGTCCTAATTTGCATTACACTGATTAGTGATGTTGTTGAGCATTCTTTCACTTATTTATTATCCATTTCATGATCCTTTTTTTGTGAAGTAGCTGTTCGTTTCTTGCCCATTTAAGAACACTTCCTGGAAGTCTCTTTCTTCCCTTCTCCTCTTCTCTTGGAAGTCTCTCCCTCACCTCAGCCCATGTGGCTAATTTGACATACTCCTTGCCCCTCATTTCCTCTCATTCATTTTTCTTAACACAGATTGATGTGGCCTACCTGCCATAGTTTTTTCTTATCTCTCTGCTTCTTCTAATACTCAGATTCTCCCCAAAAAAGCAGAGCCGGGGATGCAGCCAGCAGGAATCCTCCCCCTTGCTCCCCAGCTGCTACTCTCTACCATCTTCCTGTTTCTGCATCACCAAAAGCCTGTGATGGAGAAGTTTTTGTAAGTTCTGTGAGTTTTTCTAATTCCCTTTCATGACTCTACTGCTCCCTTATGCCATGTTGGCCACCTGGCACACAATGAATTCTGAAGATGAGCTAGGAAAGAAAGGACACACGCAGGAGGCCACTCTAAGGTCTCAGATGTCAAATTTGACCCTTTCCCAGAAGAAGCCTGTTTTTCTGGGAGATGAGCCACATATTACAAAGAGCACAAGCTGCCTACTGGCTCTCCTAATCTTCCTCTAGGGCAGACTCACGTCTCAGTAACCTCAAACCGCAGCCATTATCAGATTCTCTGTCCTTCTCCACCATGGAAAGCTACTTGGCCACATTTTGACAGGCACAGATGGCACCACCAGCTGCAAGTTTTTTGAGCTCTTGTTGACTCTAAACTGCCCTTAGTCTTAATCTCTTTGCAGTTTGCTCAGTAGAATGGGAGAAGGGGCCAAACTTCTAATTTGGGAATATAACTTGTGGTGGGAGATTTAGCAGGGTCTGGTGAAGGGTGAGATGGGGTTAGGAATATTGGCAAAATGCACGGAAAATGAGCCCTGAAAGAAAATATATGCACAGTCAAAGTGAATTTTAATTTTTTTAGACAAAGGATCAGGGAAGAGGGACAAGGAGAGGAAAATATTCTTAGGTCTGATGATAATCTTTCTGCTGCTCTGAAAATAGAGCCAGGTCTTTGCACCATGAAAGTTATGTATTAAGTGAGGAATGAAAGAAATAAAATGAAAGACCATTCCAAGGAAGTGCTCTCTGCATGGTTAGAGGAGTCTAAATGACCATTCTGATTGTGTGAAGTGCCATCCAACAGACCTGGATGATTTTTTTGTACTACAGAAAGCACGAAAAAAAGCAACTGTAAGTGTCATATTCTGGGTCCTATATAAAATACGTAAACATTATGCAGCCTTTGCATTTCTATCCAAAGATCTGTCAACAAGGAAGCATTAAAGCTAGAAAAGACTGATCATGTCTCTTATTGCTAGGGACAATGCTACCACTTCTGACGTCTTCCTCTCTCATCCTCCAAAGGTAAGAACCTCTGAATCTGTATTTATTTATATATTTATTTATTTTTGCTCCTCATTTTTTATATTCAACTACCACCAAATACTAAGACCATGAGTCCAAGGGTAGGGAAATAAGCCAAAAGGCCTGGAATAAGCTCTTTTTTACTCTAAACATGGTTATATGTAAAATCAGAAAAAATAGCAAGATGGTGCCATCCATGCAGGCAAAGGAGTGAGTAGTACCAACAAAGGGGCATGGCAAAGGGACATTATCTTCTCACCTTGAGGAATGCCACCATGACATCGTACCTCGGCAACCCCTGGGCCCAGGTAGGCACTCAGGAGAAAGTTCAGTTATCTAAGAGCAAGTATTTGTTTGAGTTTTTGCCATGTGCGAGACACAACACTAAGAACTTTATATATAATCTTTCAGCAAATTCTCACAAAAATTCTATGAACTTAGTTCCATTATTGACTTTCTCTATAGTTGGGACTTAGAGAGTTTAAGCAATGGAATGAGTTCCCCCAGGTGGTATGTGTGAGTGGCAGGTTTATAAAAACCCAAGACCTGGATACTCAACAGTGTGGCTTTCTCTACTCTATACTTCAGAGGTCCTGGACAAGCTCCCAATTTTCAATTTCTGAAGCATGCCCTGGAAACATTTGATTTAGTGCTTTCTTCCTCTTCAAGATTTCTTTGGGCTATTTCTTCTGAAGTGCTTTGATATTCATTTTTCCTATCTACAGTCTGATGACCATACACAGGGAAGTTCTTGTTTCATTGTTTTGAGTGAGTGTGATTGGGGGAGGACATTTTGATTTCCTAGTTTTACTTGTTTTTTTTTTTTAAATGAACTTATAGGTAATAAAAGTAACCCAAAAGGTAAAAAAAAAAAAAAAAATAAAATAAAATAAGAAGAAGAATACAATGCTAGTAGATTTGACTAATTTGTATACACATATTATAATACCCAGAGCAACCACTAAAAATACTATAAAAAGTGATATACTTTAGAGACACTGTTAACAAATAAATATAGAATCCTAAAAAAATGTTCAAGTAATTCTCAGGAAGATAAGAAAAGAGAAACATAGAGATGGGAAATGGAATAAACAAACAGGAAACAATAATATGGCAGACTTAATCTCTAACATACCAATAATTTCCTTGCATATAAATGGTCTAAAAACACCAATTAGAAGTCAGAGATCTCTTCAGAGTGGATAAAAACAACAATCCAACAATATGCTGTCTATAAGAATAGATGCGTGCAACAACTTAGATGAATCTCAAGGAAATTATACTGAATTTAAAAAGGCAATATCAAAAGGTTACTTGATTCCATTTATGCAACATTCTTAAAATGACAAAATGATAGATACAGAGAACAGATTAGTGGTTGCCAAGGGTAAGGAAGGAGAGAAAGGGGGGGGTGGGTATGGTTATAAAACAGTAGCATGAGATCTTTATGGTGGAATTGTTCTATATCTAAAGGTACACATATGATAAAACTGCATAAAACTAAACACGCACACACACAATTGCATGTAAAACCAGTGAAATCTGAGTAAGTTCAGTGTTTATATCAATTTCAACTTTCTGGTTGTGATATTAATCTATAGTTTTGCAAGATGTTACCACTGAAGGAAACTGGGTGAAGGGTATACAGAGCCTATCTGTATTATTTCTTACAACTAATATGAATCTACAACTATCTCAAATAAAAATTTTAAAAAATTCAGAAGGAAATATACATTGAGAAGGAAGTCTCATCTTCTGTCTCGGCATCCCTCCACTCTCTTCTCCAGGAATAACCATCGTGGCTCTTTTCTTACGTGTCCTGCCAGAGATAATCTATAGTCTCTCCACATAGAAATGCAGGTGAGTGCATACATACATACATATGGGTTTATAGTTTTTACACAAATTTTAACACCATACATGCTTTCCCCCAACATAGCTTTGTCAATTTATCTTTTCTTTTTAAATTCTTATTTAAATTCCAATGAGTTAACAGTGTATTATCAGTTTCAGGTTACAATATCATGATTCAACAACTTCCATTCATCACCCAGTGCTCATCACAAGAAGTCACTCCTTAATCTCCCTCACTTATCAGTCCCCATACCACCAATCCCCTGCCAATCTCTCCTCTAGTAATCTTCAGTGTTCTCTATAGTTAAGAGTCTGTTCATAAATTTATCTTTGAGTTTTAGCAGTGATAGAGCTCCTTGTTTTATTTTTTATTTTATTTTTTTTAAAGATTTTATTTTTTCATGAGAGACAGAGAGGCAGAGACACAGGCAGAGGGAGAAGCAGGCTCCATGCAGTGAGCCTGATGTGGGACTCGATCCCAGGACCCTGGGATCACGACCTAAGCCAAAGGCCACCCAGGTGCCTCAAGCTCCTTGTTTTAAGAGTTTCACGGTATTTCAACCCATGAATGAATCCTGATCTACTTAATCAATCCTTTCTTCACAGAGAAACATAATCCAACAAATAACAGACATGTAGTTTACTTCCAAATAGTGTCTATTATAGACAATGCTCCAGGGCGGGCCAGTGATCACTGATTTGATTCTTTTCTGACCATATCCAACCATGATCCCATACATACACCCTCAAAAAACAACTCTTGGTCCTGGATTTCTGGGAACCAGGCCTAGATCCTCCAGTCACTTCACAGGGTACTGTGCTCTGAACTTAGGAGATGCTGACCAGAGGCTTATTTATCTCCATGACCATGTCCCTGGCTTTGCATCACTCAGCTTCTCATTGTTATTTTACTCTATTTTTAGGCTTCTAAGTTTACCTTAGCAAGGTTGAACCTTATTCATAGTTTCCCAAAGATATTTTCCTGCACTTTATGAGGATGTTCCCTCTTAGTTCTCTCTCAATTACCTACAACAATCTCTTCTTATTTACCTCCCCGCCATGTCTGCCATGACTCGTCCTCCTTGAACGAATGAAATAACTCTTCTTACAACCCCAGTTTGACAAGCAGCTCAATCAAAACTACAATTACCCTTCCTCCTCAAGTACAATGGAAGTGTGGTGTTCTAATATGCCTTGAGGGTGTATAAACATGTATAAATAGTGTGGTGTTTACAATAACGGGGAGCAGACACTTATATTTTGACATTGTATGCTCCCTCCCCCTTTTTTCTTCATGAACCACCTCCCCTCACCTCTGTGCAATTTGTGAACTCCCAAAGAGGCACGTTAGACAGACTGGCAGGTATAAATTCGTGAATTTTGCTATTAAAAAAACAAAGAGGAAAAGAAAAGCTGGCCACTTCCCAGTGCCTGTTGCAGAAAGCCACGACAACAACAACAAAAGCACTTTGGGTTATTTTGTCTCCACAACCGGTCATAGCCCAGCTCATACACTGGTGTGTTAGCTTATTTCTGCCAGTGAGTCAACAAGGACAAAAAAAAGTGCTGAGGGAACCGAATGTGTGTGTGTGTGTGTGTGCGTGTGTCGCAGCACTGATGTAAAATCAAGGTGCTATACATAAATGACATTCCGTGAGACGTATCATCGTTCTTAAATTATTCCAGGTAATTTTAAAACGTATGTCTCTAACGTCTAGTACGTGCTCTCTCTACCTCCGTTGAGTAAACTTGAATGAATGCCTGTTCTTGCCAATGGTTTTTCTTAGATCATCTGTGTCTACGCGTCAGATGTCTGTTTCATTAGTGTTGCGTTGCCTGTGATTATGAAAGTTTAATAAAAGTTAGGTGATGAAGCTTTTCCTTGGCTTTCCCTCTTCAGGCAAATATTCTGTAGCCCTTGCAATATTCCATCACGTGCCAGCTCCGCCCTCTCCCTAACCATGATTATTACTCTGCACGGCAGGACTATTTTAACGTCTGATCTATTCCACCAGGTGAAGCAAACAATTTAGACAGAGCACCCCAGCTGCTTGATATAGGATGTCCTCATGTTTCTGCTCCCTTTTTTAATACACCCAAGCATCACATTTATTTTTTCAACAGCTGCTGCACATTGCACAGATTTCTTAATTAGCTAATGTTTGGAAAGCCCTTTGAAGATAAAAAGCCCTATATAAGTGCTAAGTGTTATTATTACCTTGACAAAAGAGTTCTCTGTTACCTTGGCTCGCTGCAAAATGTGTGAGCTTTCCTTCCCTCTAACTAGCGGTAGTCAAACCACAGGCTACTGAATCACAGGAGAAAGACAGACATTCAGCTGAGGCCCCCCCAAATGCAGGCGCCGGCACCCTGGAGTGTGTCCTCATGTCTTAATGTAATCTTTGCCAGGCACCAGGAGAAAAGAATGCTGGGTGGGGAAATGCATTTTCAGGTTCTAGAATGCTTTTGCAGGGGGGCGGTGGGGGGGAAGGAAACACTTATAGGACCCTCTTTCTTGTAAGAGCTCTTCGCACGTCAAACTTACATTTGTTTCTCTTGGCTCGATTTTGGAAAACAAAGCAAATGTTGAGCTATCGCAGATTGCATCATTGCAAAGAGATACCCATGGCCCAGAGATGAAAAATGATTTTCGTGAAACATAAATGTGCAAATTGCCTTCTTCCTTTCCTCATTACCAGAGGCAGGATACTAAAGAAAATCTACTAACATGATGGGAGAAGGCAAGGAAAGCCTCCATTTTTCAATGCTCACACGTTACCCCCACCCCACACACATCTGCTTATCAAAAACACTATACTTCAAGGGTGTAGAAGATGCAACTTCTGTCCTGCAGAATTTTTCATTTTACTACAATAAAACAACAGGGGCACCTGGGTGGCTCAGCCAGTTAAGCGTCCGACTCTTGATATCAGCGTAGGTCATGACCTCAGGGTTGTGAGATTGAACCCTTCATTGGGCTCCATGCTCAGTGGAGAGTCTGCTTGGGGATTCTCCTCTCCCTCTCCTTCCATCTCCATCTCTCAAATAAATAAATAAATAAATAAATAAATAAATAAATAAATCTTTTTAAAAATTAAAAAAAAAAATAAAACAACAATGATAATAGCTTCCACTGGCACCAACTTACTAGGTCTTATGCTATGCGCCCTACATATATTATTTATTCCCCACAACAACCCAGAAAGGTATTTGTTATTATTACCTCCATCTTATAGGGGGGCAAGCAGGCCAAGCAGTTCAAATGACATGCCCTAGGCTATCAAGTAGGTAATGGAGTCCTCATTTGAACCCACATTGGGCCAACCACAAAACTGAGCTCGTTCAACAGAACAATAACACTTCAAAGTCATAGTCATTAGAGCCACAAGCGTGGCACAAAACAAGTATGGTGTCACTCCTATTACAATTTTTTATTGTTGTAGAAAGGTAGCAGAGACAAGGAGTGTGTCTGGCTGGTACGATCAGGGAAGTCACTGGGAAAATGACTTTGATCGCCTTGTGAAGAGACAGCTTTGCGACATTCGGCACAGTGTGAGAATTGGCAACACTCAGATCACCAACTCATGGATTAACATTTGCTGCTATTCTCATTCCATAATTGATTCAAGGGATAGAAGGCAACAATAATGGAAATGAATGGAAAGAACAAATATCCGTGTCATAGAAATTAGCTCTGTCCTTGGGTGCTAATGTAAATAAATTCATATTATTATTTTTTGTAATTTTTTAAGATAAATTACTTAAATTTATTTAAAATGAATCATGCTATTACCTGTCTTTCCCCAATGGCACTGAAGTTTCAACGCTGAGTACCGGGGAAGGTAAGACAGTGGTGACGGTAACTGAGAGAGAAGGGACTTCCAGGAAAAGGAATCAGGGGCAGGGGAATTATAAATTCTACCAAAAGATCCAAAACTGGAAAATTTTCCATTAAAACCCCCAACTGTTAGACAAGGACTATGCAAGCAGCTTTACCACCGTCTGCCCATGCAGAGCTCTTAATCAGCCTGCTTCTCCTATCACTTGAAAGCTGCTGTCTCTGCTTCCTGGTGCCAAAGTACACTTATGAAACGAGGACACACTCGACAGGCTCACATGCCAAGATAAAAACACTTTTTTGTGTCCTCCCTAAATGATACTAGGAGTAGAAAATACTATCTGTTATTATACCGCCCTAGGGCTGAAACACTGGTGAAGGTGGAAATCTATGCTCCAGATCAGCTTCCCAGAAATCTCTGGGAACAGCAGACAATCCATAGCTCCCCACTGAAAAGCAGGAAGGGACGGTGGAGATGCTCAGTGGCGAAGGCTTGTTTGTGGCTAATACAGTAGATAATTTTTTCAAGAACAACATCCTTGTGAAGCCCTGTGATTACTGTCAAGTAACTGCGCTTGTTGACCTACAAAGTGCAGAGCAAAGACCAAATCTGCATTTCACGCAAGATTCCTTCCAGGCTCTAGAAACGAAGTTGGCCAAGTTGCAGATTTGAAACCCAAAACATAGAGCTCAACATATTGTCTCTAAGAAGTTATAATGTAGGGAACATGGAAGGGTTCAGATATCAGAGAAAGAGAATCTGGAACTTAACCACTGCCAGCAAGAGACGTCAAAAATTCTCTGGAATTTGGTCCAATCACTCTTCCCAGATAGATGCTCCAAGGAGTACTCCCTGTCTGGTCTCCAAGTTTCCTCTGACCTGAACCACTTGCCTTTCTGCCTCCCATAGATCTTGTATTTCCCACCTCTACTTCTTAATTTACTTCTTAATTCCAGCTATCACTTTTTTTTTTTTTTTTCTGGAATGCCTTTCCACTCCAACTCCCCATTTCCAAATCCTTTCCCTTGTTCAATTTCTCTTTCAGATGTCACTTCTTCAGGGAAGCCTTTCTCTCAGGGAGAAGTATAAATAGTACTTCTGATTCATTTCTCATATGGAAACAAGTAATTTTCCCTGTATGATGCTGTTTTAAGGGACATGTTTTAGTAATGACTTTATTAGCCTGGAGTCTCCTTGAGAGTGAGATCCATATCTGTTTCATCTTAGATCCTTTTTGGCTGCCAGTCCAGTACTTTGAAGAGCAGTAGATGCTAAATAAATATTTGTCTAATAAAAATTCACTCAACAGTCCTCACATTTATTACCACTTATTGTCAGGTACTATTCTAAGTTCTGGGGATATGCTATGAACAGAGTTGGCTAGCCTTTCTGACTGACAAGAATTTACATTCTAAAGTATGGGAGAGACAATAAACAAAATAAGTAAGCTCTGTAGAACAGTAGATGATTCCAAGTATAATGAAGAAAAATAAAACAGAGAAGGGAAATAAAATAGGTCAGGGTGATTGAAATTTTAAATTGTATTGATGGATGGATGGATGGACGGATGAGGGATGGATGGATGGATGGATAGATGCCTGGGTGAATGAAGTCATTACACAGTTTAAATACTGACATTATCAATAAGGGGAAAAAACCTGGCCCAGAACTGTCTTTTCTCTATATAAATCAGTTTCTGGAGCCAAAAAAGTAATGCTCATCTCATCCACAATAATTTTAGAAAAATAGAGGACAGAGAATCTGATTTCTCAATTTATAGCTATATTGACTTCAGGTGCCCCTGAACAAGTCACTTTTGGTAACCTTGTAAAAAAAAAAAATTAATGCCTATGACTTTATGAAGAAATAGTTTCTTTGGGTCAGAAAAAGCATGTTTTAATCTGGGGATACTCCCATAAAAAGAATGATCTTTTCAAGTGAAAATTGACCATTGAAGATGGAAATAGGAGAAGGAAGATTTTTACCTTGAAAAGTGGATAAGTTGTGTGCTTATGCTAATTTAATCAAGTGTAGGATAAAGACAGTTTTCGCAAAGCATTTGGGATTTCATATCTTCAGGCCCACAGCGGCCAGTTCCTGTATCACAAAGGAGTTCATTAGGTTTATTATTCCCAATTTACTAATCTTTATTTGCAACATGGTATGGTGAGAATCATTGCATGTGTCACCATTCTAGAGATGAATGGGCACCTAGTCCAAAAAGGCGACCACATTTCTCACGCTGGGTCTCTGATGCACTGTCACCAGAAAAATAGCAACAGGCATTACAATCTCTACATCATTTCACAAATTGATTTCAATTTTAGGGAAAATACCTTATGGCCAAAACTCTACTTCAGACTCAGTGAAAAACGGCAAATAAGAACATCTTTTCAGTGTTCCAAGCTAGCTCTTTGAAAAGAGAAAGCCTCATAGCCATTCAAGGGCATTTTCATTTCCATCATGATTTTCAAGGCTCACAAGATCCTGGATTGGGAATTGTCTGCCTGTTGGAGAGATAATATTGGTTAATGTCTAAAGTGGCTTCTGGACATTTCACTCCAGTCTCAGCCTCCGCTGTAGGCCACGTGCTCTCACTTGTTTCCTTCCCCACTTCACTCCTATTATCTGAAATTCTAAGAGAGAAGTGGATAGAAGGGAGGCTAGACATGCTACAGGGGCGGGGCGGGGAGGTCAGTGGTCCCAGCCTCAGTGAAATGGTTTAATGCAACCACTCAGAATCAGATTGTCCAAGTTCATTTCCCGGCTTCACCGTTGCTCTCCCTGTGACTTTGGGCAAGGTGGTTCCTTCCTCTGCACTACTGTTTTTCCTTTGCTAAAATAAAGATACTGCAATAAAGTTGCCAGAAAGGTTCAATAAGTTACTATCTATAAATAGCTTACAGATAGTAAATGCCTGGTGCATGGTGAGCTCCATGTAAGTATTTGTTATTAGTTGTTCTTCCTGCAAGGAGAAGAGGGGGAAAAAGAGAGAGAGAGAGAGAGAGAGAGATTCTTCTGTGGCCACGGTCCCAGCTTTCTCTGGCTGGGATTCAAAGTGATGTCTAGGCACGTTGACAGATTGGGAGGCAGGCCTCTCGAAGCGCGTGCCTGTAAGGGACAGAGGGGCTTCCTGGGAAATAATTCTTCCCAAATGCTGAGCCCCACAGTTTGGACCCAGGAACAAGGCCCTGGTCTTAGTGGAGGGAAGAGTTATTCTGATCACAACGGATCTGACTCCAGACTAGTCTCATAAATCAAAGAGACCTATTTAGTTCTGGGGAGATAATGAGCCGTATTAAAAAGGAAGGAGATATTTTACTAAAAATTCTGTATAACACTGGAGACAGCACGGTGCTGGGTCTGTCTCTGAAAAGAGTGTAAGACGCCGATGGGGACAGAGGGACACCGTCCTCCACGTCAGCAGAGCAGTAGGAGGCGGGGGGCTAGGAACAAACCCTTCAGTGGTTGTGGTCTCAGATGGCACGTAGCTAAGGAAGGGCGAAAACCATGGATTATCGCAGCCTTCTGAATGCTCCTGGAACCAGGTAATGGTGAAACTTTGGCTTTGTTACAATACGGTGAGGGCAATACGGCTCATAAACCATAAAGTCATAAATAAATTTTCCCTGCTAAGCTTACCATCCTAAAAAGTCAGGGAAAGGATAAATCTTTTCATTCACTGAGCATTAAACAGATACTTAAGGAGCCCCTCCTCTGTCCCAGGCCCTGCGTGTTAGGTGGTGGGGAACGTGATGGTAAGACCAAGCCAGCAGGTTTCTGCCCTTGCACGACCTGCCCTCCGGAGTGGTGAGAGACACACGTCCCCAGGCAGCTAGAAACCAGTCAATGCTGTGGGGGCATGTGAGGGGCACACAACCTGAATTTGGGGCACTGGTGAGGGCTTCTTCCCTGAGGAGTGACCTCCGTGCTGAGAGCTGAAGAATGACTAAGTCCTAGCCAGGCAGAGACAAGGAGGAGGAGCATTCCAAGCCAAGGCAACAGTAGGTGCAAGGGTCCCGATGCTTGCCTTAGGGAACTTCTGTAAGCAGGGGTCAGCAAAGTATGGCCTGCTTTTTTGCAAATCGAGTTTTGCTGGAACACAGCCATGACCATTTGTTTGCATTCGCCTGTAGCTGGCATCAGGCTGCAATGGCACTATTTCACTTCTGGTCTGCATAGCTTAAGATAGTTCCTATCTGGGCCTTTATGGAAAAAAAAAAAAATTGCTGAGCCGTGGACTAGATCGGAGAGGGCACCTGGCAAAGGGGTCAGCATTCTCCGGGGGAACTTCCCCCAGTATTATCCTAGTTTGGGATGGGCCAGTGGTGCAGGTGGGAATGGAATGGGTCGACAACAGGCACACTCCCCTGTGCACCTTCCAAGTCAAATTCACAGCAATAGCCCCTGTGGCACCATGAAGGCTGCCTTTGTGGCATGTTTTTACATTTGGGCTTCATGGAACCTTTTTACAAGAGATATTTTTATCCAAGTTACCGGGAAGGCAACTAACCCATTGCATGCTGCTGAGACCAAGAACTTTCTAGATTATGGCCCCGAATTTCCAGCAAGAAGAAGAATCAACACATTATCTGACCAGTTGCATGGCAAGCCCTCTTAAGGTGACATGTGGAAGGCGGAAGGCATTCCCCGTGTGGACACGCTGTCAGTTCTTGGCATCCGGCTCAGAGAGCTATCTACAATGTATAAGCAAAGGACAGGACCTTTACTTTGGTTTTTTGTTTTTTTGTTTTTTTTGTTTTTTTGTTTTTTTTTTTTTTTTTTACTAACAAAAGCTTTACTGAACTTTTGCCCTGTTCAAAATTCAGTACATGCCTCTCTTGGAAACTCCTCCCCACCCCTTCCGTAATCCAACTATCCTTTGTCCTTAGTTTTATTCATTTCTTTGCCCACAAAGCTTCAGATAAATATCCCCCATCCTGTTCCCATAATGCACTGTGCGTACCGTCCAGTTACCCTTTCTTTCCTGCCACCTGCCCCATCCCTGTCATATCCGCGAAGGCAAAGCCCTGTCCGTTTCACCATTTTAGGTCAGTGCCTGAAATATCTGTGGGTCTTCAGCATGGATTTACTTAATGTAGAAACAAAAAGGAAAATTTGGGAATTTTAACAATGATGGAATCAATACCACAGGATGAAAATTTATACGCATTATTCACTCTTCCGTTAACAAGCATAATTACAGGAGAAATGAGCCCAGTGTTTCTCGTATCAACCTCTATTTTCTTCACACTGAGGAATCAGCCAGCTGTCACTCAGAGAACCTTCTCTTTTCTCGTGTAGTTTGTGTCTCGTTCAGTTTCTTGGTCCAGATTAGGCAGGCCCCTGACTCTCTGAGTCAGAGGCCTACCCTGTCTGACCGCCTGGAACGGTCACGTCCTTACACCAGAACTGTCACCACCTACTGGAAAGGCTTCTCAATCTCTCCTCCATAAAAGATTTAACCAGCTGCATTTCTGTGGAGTTTGTTTATTCTAATCTTCCCTGCAGAGTTCTGGCTTCCAAATCTTATGCCTCGCCATGGTCCTATTTCTCCACTATCGTTTTCTGTTTTCAAGACTTGTATTTTCTGCCAGACCAGGGAGATGGGAAGGGGCTTCCTTCCAGAAGAAAAGCCATCAATCAATCTGATTGACTTCAAATTTTGACACCCAGGTGATCCTTGCTGGATGGGAGCTTTCTGTTTTGTCATTTCATACCCATGACTATGTAGAAGAAATCAAGCCAAACAGGCAAAGACCGAAACCTTCTCAACCGAATAAGGTTTCCGAAATGGGACAAAGATGATGGCGCACGGCAGTCATTTCGCAACTCTGTATCCTTATATTTATCCTTATTCTTATCACTTAACTGTTTTGGTAAGTAGATCATCCATGGGGAAAAAAACCTCATAGATGATGTTTCAATAAATGCATGAATCAACTAGAACTGCACATTTTTTTGCACTGAGGACCTACTCTCAAATGTCCAAAAATATACTTAACCGACACTTCATTTTAGAAGCTAAATTAGGGACGCCTGGGTGGCTCAGTGGTTTACCACCTGCCTTCAGCCCAGGGCGTGATCCTGGGGTCCCGGGATCGAGTCCCGTGTTGGGCTCCCTGCATGGAGCCTGCTTCTCCCTCTGCCTGTGTCTATGCCTCTCTCTCTGTGTCTCTCATGAATAAATAAAATAAAATCTTTAAAAAAAAAAAAAAAGCTAAGTTAAACATCAAAGGAAAAAGAATTTTGGAGGGGTCAATCAGATTAGGTTTTTAAAAGATCATGAACTTGAATTCACACATTTCTGGCCTGCTTTGAAAGCCAAAAAAAGGTGGACACAATTAAGCTGGGTTAAAAACTAATTTCATGCACAGATTGATTTAAAGGGAAAACGTGGCATGGGGAAAGGAATTCTGAAATGGATTAAGAGTGAGCTTCAAGAAAAAGAATTTAAGACATTAGTTCTGAAAATAAGGAAACCTTTCAATGTGAGAAGGGAGGGACTCAGTCTGAGGTAGTAAAGCAATAGCTTTTTCTGATGCTAGCAGTTCTCTAATTTCACACCTAACACATATGTTTTGTCAGGGATTATGGATAATATAAAGACTTGAGGGAGAGAGTAAAGAAGAGAGGAAAAGTAAAAGATGAGATTTATAGATATGTACATCTGTGCCATTGACACAAGAATGATAACCACGAATTAGACTAATGAACCTGATCTTTAGGAAAATTAAAGACAGCATAAATGGCTCTGTTAGTTTATCAATGAGCAGAATGTTGAAGAATGGGAAGACTATGCTTGTCATTATTTTAAAAAGAATTCTATGACCAGGGATCCCTGGGTGGCGCAGCGGTTTGGCGCCTGCCTTTGGCCCAGGGTGCGATCCTGGAGACCCGGGATCGAATCCCACATCGGGCTCCCAGTGCATGGAGCCTGCTTCTCCTTCTGCCTGTGTCTCTGCCTCTCTCTCTCTCTCTCTGTGTGACTGTCATAAATAAATAAATAATAAAAAAAATTAAAAAAAATTCTACGACCTATTTTTATATACATACTACTCAAAGCTCTTGTGAATTCTTTCTTGAAAAGATCTTAATTATGTGGGTGACACATTGATTTTTACTAGCACAGACCTCTGGGGCTCTTGCTCTTAGGTGCTGGAATTATTTAAGGTATCGCCAAAAAGTCTATTCACTATAGTGTTAAAGCAAAAATAATAGCTTCAACTTCAGTAAGTATGGAAAGGAATCTAATTTTCAAAGAGTTTTGTAAAAAGATGAGTTTGTCTTAATAATTCTGTCCAAAGTGTCCTTGATCCTTCAGAAAGCCCAAAGTCACTCATTTCCATCATGTATCCACCTAACTGCCCAAACATCCAATATCTGTTTTTAGAGTTTTAAATTGTTCCTCATGCTGAGTTTTACAATATCATTCTGCCTAAAGAAATATTTGGTGCCATTATTGTCAGAGAATAACAACCTACAATAAGAAGGCTTGAGTAACAAAGAGGTTTGAGAACTTTTTAGCATGTTAAAATACTCTTCCTTCACTTTATAGGGAGAAATTAAAAATAGATCTGATCTAAGAACTTTATATATATATATATATATTTTAAAGATTTAATTTATTTATTCACAAGAGACATGGGGAGAGAGAGAGAGAGGCAGAGACACAGCAGAGGGAGAAGCAGGCTCCCTGCAGGGAACCCGATGTGGGACTCAATCCTGGGACTCCAGGATCATGCCGGGGGCCGAAGGCAGGCACTAAACCACAGAGCCACCCAGGGATCCCCTATATTTTCAAATACATTTAGTTTAAAAAAAAAATCACAAGAGCCAAGAAGTGGAAGCACCTAAGTGTCCACTGACAGGTGAATGGATAAACAAAATGTGGTCTATACATACAGTGGGGTATTATTCCATCTTAACAAGGAAGAAAATCCTGTCATATGCTACAATGTGGATGAATGTTGAGAACACTATGTTAAGTCAAAAAGTTACAAAAAGCCAATTCTCTAGGATTTCACCTATATGAGGTATCTAATGTAGTCAAACTCATAGATTTGGAAGGCAGAATGGTGACATCCAGGAGCTGAGGAGAAGGAGCTTGGGGAGTTGTTCAGTAAGTATAGAGTTTCAGTTTTGCAAGATGCAAAAGTCCTGGAGATCTGTTGCACAATAATATGAATGTACTTAATACTACTGAACTGCACACTTAAAAATGGTTAAAATAGTAAACTTTACGTTATATATTTTTACCATAATTTTTTTTTAAAAAGTAAGTCATGTTTCTGACTCATTTACATTTAATTCATTGCTCATTTGCAGAGAAATCAGAGGGCCATGAAACCCTTGCCATGAGCCCTTTAATTAGCCTCTAGCTCTTTTTTTTTTTAGACACAAAATCTTCTATTTTGACAGGATTAAATGAACAGGAGTACATGAAAGGAAAGGCTTAAATTTTCCTTGAAATTGAGATGCCGATTCCCAGAAGGCCAATGAGGTTCTAAACTTGAAATGTACACTTGACAATCACTATTAATAACCAAGATATACCATCAGACCAATTCCCCAACCTACTTATTATGTATGAACACAAGCAATTATGCCTTTGCACAATACACATACCGTATACCATGGAGCATGCAATGAAATTAATGCGTAATATAATCTAGCATGGATAATTGATAACAGGAACATTGATTAGCCACCAGAAATATTTCACCTCCACGTTTTGTATTTTTGTTATTAAGCAAGGAAACAGACAGGTATATTTATTACTAAACTATTGAAAGAAATAGCTGGAGTAGAGAATATTTGAAATCGGGGCTCAAAGCTGTTCATTCTCAACAGAGCACTACTCATTAAGTTATATAGCTTAGTGTTAGGCTCCAGGTACCGGCCGGATGAAGAAAGCATAGTGTTTGCTCTAGAGATCTTACCACAAAATGAGGAAGATAGCTAGACCTTTATAAAATTAGAATTTAAGAGCTATAAAAAAGGGGGGGGTGCAGTAGGAATGCAAAGGAGAGGAAAAATTAGATGAGAGCCATAGACTTATGGTCATTTAGACTCTGCTTAATGATATGAGAAAAAAAATCTACCTCCCATGTGCATTCCATTGTGGGGAATTCTCGTTAACTAACGCTTCTTTCTTAGGTAAAATGAAAGCACGTCTTCTCTTTCATCAACATGGCAACTCTTATTTATTTATTTTTTTGGCAACTCTTATTAATAGGAATTCATTCATTCATTTATTTAGACATTCATCAAAGTAGGCGTGGAAAATCCGAGAGGAGCCAATGTGGCATTTGGATATGAGAATCTGGAAGATTGAAAAGGGAAGTTCCAGCTAAAGATGTGTATTTGGGAATCACCAGCCAATGAATGGGACTTGAAATCCTCTATCATTGCTCAGGCCTATCCTCCTCCTCCTCTCACCTCTCCAAGTCTAACCATTCACCCATCAGTAGCTGATTCTACTCTCAGTTTAGCTCACTCATCTTTCCCAAAGTCACTATCCTCTCTTGTTATAATAGCCCTAAATCATCTCCCGGGATCCAGTTTTGGGCATTTCTGAACCGTTCTCCACACTGCAGCCAGGCTGGGCCTTACTACGTGAATTTGCTCAGTCTGCTATAACAAAGCACCACACACCGAGGGGCTTACACACCAGAAATGTCCTGTCTTACAGTGCTGGAGGCTGGGAGTCTCAGATCTTCATGTCGATCTCAGGGTGGTTATCAAGCCCAGCTCCCTCTGCAGATACTAGCAGAGGATCTGCTCCAAGCCTCTCCCCTAACTTCTGAGAGCTCCTTGGCCATGACAACACAACTCCAATTTTCACATGACATTCTGTGAGCATGTTTTTCTCTTTACACGGCATATTTTAGAATAAGGACACAAGTCATACTAAAGTAGGGACTCATCCTACATCAGGATTATCTTGTCTTAACTAATTACAAAGATCCTATTTCCAAATAAGGTGTCATTCTAAAGTATTGGGGTTAGGATTTCAGCGTAGGAAAGGGGGGATGCAACTCAAACCAAAACACTTACAAAATATGAGATCCTATCATTTCCTTTTCAAATGATCTAATGGCTCTGTACCGCCCCCAGGATAAAGCCTAACATGTCTTAACATGGTTTACTAAACTATAATCTGGACCCTAGTTCATCTCATGTTTTATCTCTTGGAACTGTCCTTCTCCCCAGAAGCTTACTCTCAAAGAGCTTTAACAAAAATGTGGAGTGACACTGAGACATAAGTAAATACCAGAGCACCAAAATGGAGTTTATTATTAACATTCAGAAGAGGAGGTGATTATTTCCATTAAGTTTTTCTGGAGAAGGACACATCTGAGCTGAGTCCAGTAGAGTGGATAGAATGTAGGCATCAAAGAGGTTGTAGAGAAAAATCTTCCAGCTAGAAATAAAGTAACAAAATAAAATAAAATAAAGGCAGCAAGAAAAGAAATCAGAAGGCTGGTGTTGGGAGTGTGAAGGAAAAATGTTGGAAGACTAGATGGTGGAGGGCCGTGAATATTACACTAAAGATTTTAGACTTTTTTCCTATTGGCAGTAAGAATTTGCTAAATATTATTCACTATTCCCATTTATATCTCTTTTCTAAAAATTTTAAGATTTTTGTATATTCATGAGACACAAAGAGAGAGAAGCGGAGACACAGGCAGAGGGAGAAGCAGGCCTCCCATAGGGAGCCTGATGTGGGATTCGATTCTGGTTTTCCAGGATCATGCCCTGAACTGAAGGCAGATGCTCAGCTGCTAAGCACCCGGAGTTCCCCCCATTTATGTCTCATTCTGGCTCCTGGAAGTGCCATCTTGGGTACCCTGTGCACAATTCCTCCCTTCTTTTTTTTCTTCCCTTCCTTTCTTCCTCCCTTCTTTCCATATTGCCCTATTGCCTGCCTTCCTTCCTTCCTTCCTTCCTTCCTTCCTTCCTTCCTTCCATACAATTATATTTAGATCTCCATAAGATTTCACCAAAAGTACTGACCTGGGACAGGGATGCTCAGAGAGAGAGAGAGAGAGAGAGAGAAGAGCTTCATGGCTCTTATAATAGCTCTCATTGCATTATGCTCAGGCGTAGATTATCGCTATGATTTGGCAACACTACCAGGAGATTCAATTATAGTTTATAGAATTAGGATCCCTTTTTCGGTATTCCTTTTGTTCATGATACTGCTCAAGTTTTAATTACTTTTCATTATCATCTCCATGACCTGCTCTATATCTACCTATACCTTCCCTGTCCATCTCAGCTCTCCCTATGTCCCATCGTTGCTTTACTTCTTCTTCATAGCACTTAACAACATCCAACATACTCAGGTTATCTTACTTCTGTTATTTATTTATTTATTTATTTATTTATTTATTTATTTATTAAATTTTGGGGGTCACTCTCCTCCATTCCCCTACTAGAATGTAAGCTCCATGAGGCCAAAAATCCCCTTACTCTATTGTTCACTTCTGGATCTCTGGAGTACAAACAGGGTTTGGCACAAACCAGGCACTCAGTGTTACTGATTGAACTACTTTATTTTGGTCTTTATATCTGGATCCCAACAAAAGCACCCTGAACAAACTGTCATGCTTCTTAGAAGACAATAGACAGCATCAAGAGTCCAGTAAACAAAGGTGATGAAGGGTAGACTCAAGACATATCCAGGAGATAGAATCTAAAGGATTCGACAATTCTGTAAATGCTTAGGAAAGAGGAGAGAAAGGGATCAAAGATAATTCAGATTTTCAGGCTGAATAAGCAGGAAAAGTAGGGGTTACTGGCAAGGACAGAATCAGGAATACTAGTGAAGGAACAGGTTTGGAGATTAATGTTCTAAAAACTGATTAACAGTATAATTATAATTCCCTATAAAACATCACTTTACTCTGTAATATATTATTTTGAAAAAGCAGAGAAATATGATAAATCCTCGCATTCAAATAACCTTCTTTAAGCCAACAGTATACACATACAAGATAGTACCATATGGGAAGGCGAGACAGAGAGAAGCAGAACAAAGGAATTCTGACTTTGATAGATTAAACCCTTGACTTGATAAATGGTTCATGCAGATCAGTAATGGGAAGTCTTACGTGCCAACACAAAGAGCCAAAAATAATCTTGTAGTTTTAAAGAGTGAATGAATGATATGGCACTCTGAGCTTGGAAAAGCCTCAGCTGTGATCATAAAATATGTATCAAAAGCATTGGCTCTCTGAGTGATACGTAAAGTTCCTGTCTGGCTGTGGTGGAAGTTATTTTTTCTGATACAGAGTTGGCCAAATTCAGGATTACAGATTCTACATTTTATAATTCTTCCAGCATAAATTGCTGCAAACCAAGCGAAATCCGGAATCCGCTTTTTCTTGGTTTGTGGAGAAGGTGGCAGTCTATAAAGGGAAATGAGCCAGCAGATTTATCCTCTTTATCACAAAGGGAAATCACAATGCATATCTCAAAGTGGAAGAGAGAAAGATTATATATCAGAAAAAGGACCGAAAGAAAATATACTAAAATGGAAATTTTCTTTGGAATACATATAATTTCTATTTTATTTCTTTGCAATGTATATTATTCTCCAACTAGAGAAAATAAATACAAGATTTCTTTTAAAAAAAACTATCACTGTTCTAAGATGCTTGGCAATAAGCTCATGGGTCATTTTTTTTTTTAAAAGAAATCCTGGCAGTATTCATCTCTAATGCAAGAATTAATAGGGGGAGATTTTATATCAATCCAATTCATTTTGAGTTAAAAAAAAAAAAAAAGAATCCATTTGATTATTTAGGAAACAACCAAAGTGTAAGCAGTTCTAATCACTCTGATGAGATGCTAAGTATATTAAATTAAACTGAATTCATAGATATTCCTTAAATTCTGTTTAATCAATATAGTCTACCTAAGTATCCAAAAATTATTTCAAAACATTCAGTATTTTCTTCCTTTTAAAAGTTCCCTTCCTATCTCAGTAAGAGCTTATCAAAACAGTTTTGTTTTGTTTTTCTTTGTTTTGTTTTAAGGGGCCATAATAGAAAAGAAAAACAGCAGAATGCAAGGGGTAGATAACCAATTTGATAGCCAAATACAGATAAGTGTAAAATTCTCAGTACTGGTTACATTCCCCAAACCAATATTCATAGACTTTCTTGAGCGATAGTGGCAAAGCATAACTAGTCATTTGAAAGGATAAAACAGGAACTGCTTCCCTATATATTCATTTGCATAGGCACATACCTTATCATATTCCATAACATTTTCTCTTTTTTAAATTATTTATTTATTTTAGAGGAGAGAAAGCACGTGTGCTGGGGTGGGGGGGGTACAGAGGGGGCGGGAGACAGAATCAAAAGCAGACTCCACACCGAATCCCATGCAGGGCTGATCTCACCGCCATGAGATCATGACCTGAGCTGAAACCAGGGTTCAGGTGCTTAACCAACTGAGCCACTCAGGTCCCCCTCATAACATTTTCAAAACATAAAGGCGGATTTGATTTTAAAACCAACCAACCAACCAACCAATCAACAAAAAGTTCTGAATACAGCATACTCATAGCATTTAATGATTTAAGAGTCATCATTTAGATCTACGAGAATTCAGTCAAAAGTCTATTATGTAAGATATGCACTCAAATACCTAACGTAGGACATGCTATGGCTCTCGCTATTGAGGATGCACTGTAAATGGAGAACAAGATAGCAGTGGAGCAGCAACAAGAAAGAAAGAGCCATATCCCAAAATAAGATCAATTCTAGGGGCAACCTGGGTGGCTCAGCGTTTAGCGCTGCCTTCAGCCCAGGATGTGATCCTGGAGACCCAGGATCGAGTCCCACGTCAGGCTCCTTATAGGGAGCCTGCTTCTCCCTCTGCCTGTGTCTCTGTCTTTCTGTCTCTCTCTGTGTCTTCCATGAATAAATAAATAAAATCTTTAGAAAAAAAAAAAGATCAACTCTAACACCCCTGTAGAGGACAAGGGATGGCCCACAGGGAAGGTAGGCTAGTCAAAGCCTCAGGGCCAGGCAAGGGAGGCCCAGGGAGGTGGCAAAGGTGACCAGGCAGGGACAGGATGCTAATCCCAGCGGCAGCTACTATGAGTCTGTGGCAGTGACAGCAGCAGAAGCAGGATGGCTACTGGAAGAAAGAGAAGGATAGAGTAGTTTCAGCAGTGCCTTTGCAGCCACCACCACCATCAAGATGGGAGATGCCTTCTGGTGTGGGTGCTGCATAAAGGGAAAATGAACCTGGCAGGGCCACACCCACTTGCTTGGGTTTGTGGAGTAGCAGAGGCTGTGAAGTCCAAAGGGGTCCAAGTCTTTGTCTGAGTGTCAGTGTCACTGTGACTGGCAAGTGGGTACAAGCCCACAACAAGGAAGGCAAAGTGCAGCTCCTGGGTGATCCTACTGGGGCCTTTGGAGGTGAGAAATTTATTACAACATGATTCTTTGTTGCCACTCTTTGCAATTGCTTGGCTTAAGGGTTTTTCCATGGCAATGGATGAAGGTATGGTGAAGGCCTGAATGCAGAGCCTGAAGGGACAGGCCTCACCTGCCGTCTGGCCTCCAGCATCAACGCAACAGCGCTGAAGCCTACACCTGGAAGCCCTCTCTCCTTCTACTCTTTACTACCTCACCTGCCCCTGGGCAGGAAACCCCAGCTCAAATCAGATGGGGCCACCCCGCTGGAACTGTGGCCAAATTTCTGCAATACTCAATCTGGCTCAAAACAAAAACAAAAACAAAACAGAGTAAAACTGGACATGATAACCTCATAGCTATTGGAGAAAGGCCACTTTGAATTATGGTGCCAGAAAGGAAGGCCTCACTGAGGAAGTGACAAGTGAGTTGAGATTTTTCAGAAACCAGTGACCAACTCCATGAAGACCGGAGACTGAAGAGTAGCGAGGTAGAAGAAACAGCAAGCAGTTCCATGGCAGAAACCTGGGAGGCGCATTCTGGGATCAGAGGGAGGCCAGTGTGGCTGGAGGGAGGATGTGGGCAAGGTTCCTTACTGCCCACAATAAGGAGCTTGGCATTTATTCCAACTGCGATTAAAGGCTAATAGAGATTTTCAGGAGGGGAGCCAAGTAGTCTGATCTATATTTTTAAAAAGTCCTTTTGGCAGCTCTGGAGGATGGGTGGGTGTGGTGGAGGCTGGAGGAGGAGAGTGGAGACAGGAGACCAGTCTGGGTGAAAGTCAGTCGTGTCTTGCATTAGAGAGTAACAGGGAAATTCGAGAGAAGCGGACAGGTTTGGAGATACCACTGCTGAAGGACGGCATGTGGAGGAAGGCAGGCGGTTAATTCTTAGGATGCCTCTTAGGTTTTTGGCTTGAGAAACTGAATAGATGTCATTGTCACTTACAGGGATGAGGAGAAATAAAGCCTAAGTGTGAAGAGAAAACTCTATTTTGAACATGTACAGAATTGGGATGACTCTTACACAACCACATGGAAGTGTCAAGCAGGCAATGGGTTACTTAAGTTAGAAACTCATGGTAGTCACCCAGGCTGGAGGCATAAATTTATATAAGAGGATTTTCAGCAATGGAATCGGATCAGATCATGGAGGAATAAGATACAGGGAAGAAAAGAGGACCCAGGCTCAGGCTCTTTGCACTCTGGCAATTAGAAGTCAGCTGGAGGTGACAAAGCAATCAAACAAGTCTGAAAACGGCCAGTAACGCAGAGGGAAGCCAAGAGTTGCACCCATTTCTGATCAATTCACCGTCAGTTTACTGACTCCTATGAGGCCGGTAATATTCAGGCTGTAAGAAAACAGTAGTCAGCAGGGTCAAAGGTGGTTGAGAGGTGAAGTCAGCCAAGGACATGAACGAGACAACTGTGATGACAACGCGTCACAAATGTCCACAAGGGCGTCTCAGTGTTGAAACAATAACCTATTGTTTAAACAGAACTACAATTTTCAAATTCTAAAATACCTGAATAACTATTAAGCAAAAAAAAAAAAAAAAAAAAAAGTAACAAAACAATGAATGGCAGTATTCAAACAGTATTCTAATAGTGTTTTTCCATCTTTATTTCATCATTACACCTTCCAGGAGCTTGTTTCCTAATTGCACTGCCACTCCTGTGAAATTTTAACAGCACAGAGAGACTGTATATCTATTCTACGTAATGTACCCCTTTAAGTGGCCCCAAACCATTAAAATATCAAAGAACTTTTGCCTCACCCGCGAATCAATTTTCATCCCCCTATGAATGCAACATCACTCCGGTTGAGGATACTCACATTCTTATTATGGGCTGTGGTTAAAGATGCATTTAGGGGAAATTGTATAATTCACTCATCGTTAGATTTATCATTATAATTTATTACCCAAATGATACATTTTTGAGAGGAAAGAGGGTGCGTTGGTATTATATTGGGACAATAGGCATACACCAAAATGTCCCAGACAAACTAGGATGTGTGACCCTCCAACCCATTATAAAACTCAGAAAAAAAACATAAAGATAAAATTGACAATAAATTAACTCTAAAATGGACAAATAAACTTAAGAGTTAGTTTGTCAGAAAAATGAGCAAAATGGTCAAATACGGAAAATCTAAGAAAACAGAAAACACAAAGCAAATTAGAAGTCATAAAAAGGATATAAACACACAGATACAATGATTTAAAATGTATCATAGAACACTACATATACTTTATACTTAGAAATTTTAAAATCTATGTAAAAAGAGAATTTTCTGGGAGAATATAAATTTTTTAAATGGACCAAGGATTTTAAAACATTGTATTTTTGCTTGTTTCCCTTGCCTTGGGAGACAGATCTAGAAAAAGTTGCTATGGCCAATTTCAAAGAGGTTACTGTCTGTGCTCTCTTAAAGGATTTTTACAATTTCAGGTCTCATATTTAGGTCTTTAATCCATTTTGAATTTATTTTTGTGTCTGGTGTAAGAAAGTA